>NC_069499.1:120897279-121264779 GCF_027579735.1 Bombina bombina
CTTCTATTATCTATTTTATTTTGTTCTTTTGGTATCTTTTGTTGAAAAGCATTGAAGTAAGCTCAGGAGCGTGCATGTGTCTGGAGCACTACATATCAGCAGTTGTGCTAGATTGTTATCCCTTTGCAAGAGCACCAAATTGTAGCACTATTTCCTGCCTTGTAGTGCACCAGATGCCTACCTAGGTATCTCTTCAATACAGAATAGCATGGGAACGAAGCAAATTTGATAATAGACGTCAATTGGAAAGATTTTTATATTGTTTGCTCTGTCTGAGTCACGAAACAAAAATGTTGCTAAAATGAAATGCTCGATCTAAATAATGAAAGTTTCTTTTTTTGGTCCCTTTTGTGTTTTTTTCTTCCTGTTTTGAATATTCAGCTGTTCCAAATCATTCTGCATTATTTTATGCTTGCTATTTGGATATTGAAACTCAGATTTTTCATGACAATTTCTGTGTTCTGTTTCCAAGTCGTGTTTAAATAAAATGAAGCCGCATAATATTAAAAACTAGGTATTATGTGGAATTTATATAATCCTATGAATTTACACTGGGGAAAATGCAATTAAACTTTGTAATAATACACCTCAAGTTCTGTATAAAAAGATTACATTAAGGTGAAGGTAAGTATGCGGCAAAATATTAACATTTTTTCTTGATAACTCTAAATGATTTGGGACTACAGAATAGGCAGTGATGAAATATAGGTTTCAGATATGTCCCCTATGACTTACTGTTGGATTTCATTTATTCTTATAAAGCATTTATTTAGAATTTAATAAACTTACAAGACTAAAAACTAGACTTTCAATAATAAAACATTTTCTGTGTATTTTGGCCAAATTTATGGCACAAAAAGCTCTGTTTTTAATAATCAATTGAAATTCCAAGTGTCCTGAGAGGTTATAAATGTCTATGAAAAGTTTTCGATTTATTTGTGTTTTATCCGCATTAGCAAACATACACCTGGCACTTGTTCAATCTGCTTGCCAGCATCATAAATATTTTCAGAAAATTTGTACAAATCACGGTAGAACAGTTTTGGTCCCATAGTATTGTTGCTAAATGAAATTCTCCTAAGTCCAATAATCCTGTTGCAGGATTCCCTCTTTCTTTCAATATCATTTTCTTTTTTTATATTTTATGATGATTTTACGAAATAAGATCTTGTTTTTTTGCAGAACAGAGGACTAAACTGAGTCTATCTGATTTTTTTTTTCTAAATACACAGTGAAACTAAATGATATGAGATTCAGAGCAATACATAGTGTTATTGTCAGTAATTTGCATTTGCAGGGCTCTGGACATGACAAAGTCAGTTATTATTCCTCTCCCCCATATGCTCTTATATATATTAGACCTCCTGATACCATAAACACTTATTAATAAACTAAAATACAGGATGTACATTACACTTTCTCATACCCTCACCCCTGACAGAATGGGCCCCTCTAAAGCAGTGATTTTTAACCTTTTTTTTGCCATGGCACACTTTTTTACATTAAAAAATCCTGTGGCACATCACCATCCCAAAATTTAAAAAAAAATCACGCATTGTAGCCTAATACAGCATATATATATATATACACATACACACAAACACACACATACTGTATGTATTGTGCTGTTATGCCATGCCTCCTACAAACTACCCCTGCACTGGGAGTAAAAAACAAGCAACGTTTAAAAAATATGTCACACTATTGTCAGTCTGCCGTGGCACACCTGAGGATCTATCACGGCACACTAGTGTGCCACGGCACACTGGTTGAAAAACACTGCTCTAAAGCACAGGCCCAGAGCAGATGCCCTTCTTGCTCTGCATTAGAAAACAAATTCCTAGTAAAAACTATAACCGTTTCAGTGGCATACACAAGTATTATGTGTGTGGCCTGCTCAGGGAGTTCAAAGTGTCTTGTATGATGAAAACAAGGTCTTCACTAATATAATAAAACATGCTACTGCTGGCTCTGTGAGCAGACACAGCAATTAAACAGTGGTGAGTTGACAACATATGTGTGTATTGCGCAGAAATAATTAACATTTTTAAATAGAAGCATTTTCACTATTAAAGTATAGTGCATAAATATCCCAACAATGGAAATGCAATGTATATTCTATTTTGGCCCTTTAAAGGGACAGTCTACAATAAAACTGTTATTGTTTCAAAAGGTAGATAATCCCTTTATTACCTATCCCCCAGTTTTTAACAACCAACACAGTTATATTATATACTTTTTACCTCTGTGATTACCTTGTATCTAAACCTCTTCTGACAGCCCCTCTGATCACATGACTGTGACTATTTAAAATCTATTGAGTTGCATTTAGTACTGTGTTGTGCTAACTATTAAATACTTCCCCAGGTGTGAACACATTGTTATCTATATGGCCCACATGAACTAGCAGCAGGGTCAGCTCCAAAGGGGGGCATTGGGGGCAATGCCCATCCAAATGGAATGCTGTGCCACCTCAAAAAATATTGATATGATCATATGCTTTAAAAATAATAAATAAAATAATAAATTGTTAAGTAATGCTGCATGCTGCGGGCGGAGTAAGCTGCCGAACTGTGAGGTCGCATCACGCATCTGCAAGGAGCTCCGTTTCTTAACCTTTTATTTGGAATTGGAAGTTAATTAGAGACTTTTTAGACTTGTCTTTAACCCTATTCATTTTACCAAACTATCGTGAGTTACTCACTTTCTTAATCAATAGACCATGATAAGAATATGATTATATCATATAAATATGTCTATAAATGTCTACCGGGTTTTATCGACGACTCAAAAGTAGTGATGTCGCGAACCTAAAATTTTCGGTTCGCGAACCGCGGACTCGAACTTCCGGTATTGTTCGCGAACGCGCGAACCGCGCGAACCGCTATTGAATTCAATAGGCAGGCGAACTTTAAAACCTACAAGGACTCTTTCTGGCCACAATAGTGATGGAAAAGTTGTTTCAAGGGTCCTAACACCTGGACTGTTGCATGCTGGAGGGGGATCCCTGGCAAAACTCCCATGGAAAATTACATAGTTGATGCAGAGTCTGCTTTTAAGCCATAATGGGTCTAAATCAACTAACATTCCCAAAGTGGCTGTCTCAAAACATCCCGGACAGAAGATAGATTGATAGTGATAGATAGGATAGATAGATATACATAGATTGATAGTTAGATAGAATCAATAGAAGAGAAATAGATATATTTGTTAGATATATAATTACCCTAATAAATTCTAATAATCAAACATGCGTTCTTGACCCAACTAGCTTGTGTCAATTAGTACTTTTCTTAGCACTTTAATCCCTGTTCCCCCCCCCTATCGTGGGAGTTCTATATGGCCTGCCAGATTACCCTGAAAAATTATAATAATAAGACATGTGGTCTGCTACCTATTTTAACGAGGTTGTGTTTTAAGTACTACCATTCTTAGCACTTTAATCTCTGTAACTCCCCCTATTTGATGAGGTCTATACGGCCTGGATGATTACCCATACAAAATATAATAATAAGACATCTGCTCTTGGTCTGCGACCCATGGTAACTATGTTGTGTTAATTAGTAATGTCCTTCGCATTTTAATAGCTGTTACTCATACTCACCCTATCGATGGAGGTCTATATGGCCTGCATGATTAACCTTACAAAATATAACAACCAAACATATGTTCTGGGACCCATGGTAAGTAGGTTGTGTTATGTAGTACTGTTCTTTGCATTTTCATACCTGTTACAACACCAAATGGTGGCAGGTCTATCTGTCCTTCATGATTAGCTGCACCCAAACCCAAAAAAAGCCGAGTGGTCTTAGACTAACACCCATGGCTAACTCTGTTGTTTCAATTAGTACTATTCTTAGCACTTTCATCCCTGTTACGGGCGGTCTACATGGCCATCATGATTAGCCGAACAAAATACTAAAATCCAACCTTTGCTCAGTCTTCATAGGCCCTTCATTGTCTGTATTTTGATAGTACAGTTCTTATTATTTTTATAGCTGATACAACACCGAATGTTGTCAGCTCTATATGGCCTGCATGATTAGCTGCACCCAATACAAAAATAAATCCAAGCGGTCTTGGATTAACACCCATGGCTAACTCTGTTGTTTCAAGTAGTACTATTCTTAGCACTTTCATCTCATCATCCCTGTTACTTCCAGGACTCTCGGTGGTGGTGGTCTACATGGCCATCATGATTAGCCTAACCAAATACTACAATCCAACCTTGGCTCAGTCTTCCTAAGGCCCTTCATTGGCTGTATTTTGCTAGTACTGTTCTTATTACTATGGTGGTCTACATGGCCATCATGATTAGCCTAACCAAATACTACAATCCAACCTTGGCTCAGTCTTCCTAAGGCCCTTCATTGGCTGTATTTTGGTAGTACTGTTCTTATTAGTTTAATAGCTGATACGACACCGAATGTTGTCAGCTCTATATGGCCTGCATGAATAGCCGCACCCAAAGCCAAAAAAAAGCCAAGCGGTTTTGCACTAACACCCATGGCTAACTCTGTTGTTTCAAGTTCTACTATTCTTAGCTCTTTCATCTCATCATCCCTGTTACTTCCAGGACTCTCGGTGGTGGTGGTCTACATGGCCATCATGATTAGCCTAACCAAATACTACAATCCAACCTTGGCCCAGTCTTCCTAAGGCCCTTCATTGGCTGTATTTTGGTAGTACTGTTCTTATTAGTTTAATAGCTGATACGACACCGAATGTTGTCAGCTCTATATGGCCTGCATGAATAGCCGCACCCAAAGCCAAAAAAAAGCCAAGCGGTTTTGCACTAAAACCCATGGCTAACTCTGTTGTTTCAAGTTCTACTATTCTTAGCTCTTTCATCTCATCATCCCTGTTACTTCCAGGACTCTCGGTGGTGGTGGTCTACATGGCCATCATGATTAGCCTAACCAAATACTACAATCCAACCTTGGCCCAGTCTTCCTAAGGCCCTTCATTGGCTGTATTTTGGTAGTACAGTTCTTATTATTTTTATAGCTGATACAACACCGAATGTTGTCAGCTCTATATGGCCTGCATGATTAGCTGCACCCAATACAAAAAAAAATCCAAGCGGTCTTGGATTAACACCCATGGCTAACTCTGTTGTTTCAAGTAGTACTATTCTTAGCACTTTCATCTCATCATCCCTGTTACTTCCAGGACTCTCGGTGGTGGTGGTCTACATGGCCATCATGATTAGCCTAACCAAATACTACAATCCAACCTTGGCTCAGTCTTCCTAAGGCCCTTCATTGGCTGTATTTTGGTAGTACTGTTCTTATTAGTTTAATAGCTGATACGACACCGAATGTTGTCAGCTCTATATGGCCTGCATGAATAGCCGCACCCAAAGCCAAAAAAAAGCCAAGCGGTTTTGCACTAACACCCATGGCTAACTCTGTTGTTTCAAGTTCTACTATTCTTAGCTCTTTCATCTCATCATCCCTGTTACTTCCAGGACTCTCGGTGGTGGTGGTCTACATGGCCATCATGATTAGCCTAACCAAATACTACAATCCAACCTTGGCCAAGTCTTCCTAAGGCCCTTCATTGGCTGTATTTTGGTAGTACTGTTCTTATTAGTTTAATAGCTGATACAACACTGAATGTTGTCAGCTCTATATGGCCTGCATGAATAGCCGCACCCAAAAAAAAGCCAAGCGGTTTTGCACTAACACCCATGGCTAACTCTGTTGTTTCAAGTTCTACTATTCTTAGCTCTTTCATCTCATCATCCCTGTTACTTCCAGGACTCTCGGTGGTGGTGGTCTACATGGCCATCAGGATTAGCCTAACCAAATACTACAATCCAACCTTGGCTCAGTCTTCCTAAGGCCCTTCATTGGCTGTATTTTGCTAGTACTGTTCTTATTACTATGGTGGTCTACATGGCCATCATGATTAGCCTAACCAAATACTACAATCCAACCTTGGCTCAGTCTTCCTAAGGCCCTTCATTGGCTGTATTTTGGTAGTACTGTCATCCTTTTGAATAAAAGATTACAGTAAAGGCATTGATTTTAGAAACCCACAGATCATTATTTGCAACCGTGAATTTAGAAAAAAAAATTGATTACACAGCCGTGACACTTATTTATGCTCAGGCCTTTTTAATACGAGGGTCCCGGAGCCTCAACCGAAACAACAGCATGAAAGAGGAGATATGTCATCCTTTTGAATAAAAGATTACAGGAAAGGCATTGATTTTAGAAACCCACAGATCATTATTTGCAACCGTGAATTTAGAAAAAAAAATTGATTACACACCCGTCACACTTATTTATGCTCAGGCCTTTTTAATACGAGGGTCCCGGAGCCTCAACCGAAACAACAGCATGAAAGAGGAGATATGTCATCCTTTTGAATAAAAGATTACAGGAAAGGCATTGATTTTAGAAACCCACAGATCATTATTTGCAACCGTGAATTTAGAAAAAAAAATTGATTACACACCCGTCACACTTATTTATGCTCAGGCCTTTTTAATACGATGGTCCCGGAGCCTCAACCGAAACAACAGCATGAAAGAGGAGATATGTCATCCTTTTGAATAAAATGAATAAAAGATTACAGGAAAGGCATTGATTTTAGAAACCCACAGATCATTATTTGCAACCGTGAATTTAGAAAAAAAAATTGATTACACAGCCGTCACACTTATTTATGCTCAGGCCTTTTTAATACGAGGGTCCCGGAGCCTCAACCGAAACAACAGCATGAAAGAGGAGATATGTCATCCTTTTGAATAAAAGATTACAGGAAAGGCATTGATTTTAGAAAGCCACAGATCATTATTTGCAACCGTGAAATTAGACAAAAACATTGATTAGACAGCCGTGACACTTATTTATGCTCAGGCCTTTTTAATACGAGGGTCCCGGAGCCTCAACCGAAACAGCATGAAAGAGGAGATATGTCATCCTTTTGAATAAGCAGGCTGCAAGGCAGGAGGAAAGTGCGTTTCAATGGCACCAGCAAACTGACGATTCAAATCACAGCAACTATTACCAAAAATTTTAATTTTTAATTATTAGAATACTGTCACAACAAATATGATTGGTGTAAATATTTTTTAAGTAGGCCTGGCACACAGGCTTGGAAGGCTGTAGAAAACTGAATTCAAAGGCACGAGCAAACTGAGGGTTAAGATCATCAACAATAAAGATTTTTTTAATTTTAATTAGTAACTATACTGTGACAAAAAATTAGGATTGGTGTAAATAGTTGGCAAGACGGCCTGGCACAAAAGGATGGCAGGCAGGAGGGAGATGCAACTCAAGGACACTAGGAGACTGATTACTGACAGTCTAAACAGTGATGATTGACAATTTTTGCAATACTGTTAACAGAAATATGATTGCTGACAACAATTGGCTAGGTGGGGGCCTGGCTCACAGCAGGCTGCAAGGCAGGAGGAAAGTGCGTTTCATTGGCACCAGCAAACTGACGATTCAAATCACAGCAACTATTAACAAAAATTTAAATTTTTAATTATTAGAATACTGTCACAACAAATATGATTGGTGTAAATATTTTTTAAGTAGGCCTGGCACACAGGCTTGGAAGGCTGTAGAAAACTGCAATTCAAAGGCACGAGCAAACTGAGGGTTAAGATCATCAACAATAAAGATTTTTTTAATTTTAATTAGTAACTATACTGTGACAAAAAATTAGGATTGGTGTAAATAGTTGGCAAGACGGCCTGGCACAAAAGGATGGCAGGCAGGAGGGAGATGCAATTCAAGGACACTAGGAGACTGATTACTGACAGTCTAAACAGTGATGATTGACAATTTTTGCAATACTGTTAACAGAAATATGATTGCTGACAACAATTGGCTAGGTGGGGGCCTGGCTCACAGCAGGCTGCAAGGCAGGAGGAAAGTGCGTTAGAATGGCACCAGCAAACTGATGATTCAAATCACAGCAACTATTACCAAAAATTTTAATTTTTAATTATTAGAATACTGTCACAACAAATATGATTGGTGTAAATATTTTTTAAGTAGGCCTGGCACACAGGCTTGGAAGGCTGTAGAAAACTGCAATTCAAAGGCACGAGCAAACTGAGGGTTAAGATCAACACTAAAAAAATGTTTTATTTAAATGAATAACTATACTGTCTGACTGTGACAACAATTATGATTGGTGTAAATAGTTGGCTAGACGGCCTGGCACAAAAGGCTGGCAGTGGCAGGCAGGAGGTAAATGAAATTCAATGGCCCTAGGAGACTGAATATTTGCAGTCCAAAAAATTATGTTTTTGTTTTTTTTTTATTACTGTTACAAGAATTGTGATTGGTGCCACTAATTGGCTACTTGGGCCTGGCAGACAGGCTGGCAGATATGAGTCGTGGATGGTAGGTAGGGCAGTAATTTAACACAGTATGCTGTGTAAGTGACAAAAACACAGGACTGATAGAAAATTAAGTTACATTACACTAGCAAAATATTTTAAAATTTTAGATTTTAATATTAAAATTATGTTAAGAAGTGCAATGCACATATGACTCTATGAGTGGTCGCACTGGCTGGCTGCTACGTAGGGCAGCAATTATAACAACAGTATGCTGTGTAAGTCAGATAGACAGTTAGACACAGGCCTGATAGATAATACAATTAGATTACACTAGCATAATGATTTAAAGACTTTTTTTTGGAAATTTTAAGAAAAAGGTTAATCACATACATATGAGTCGTGGCTGATAGCCTTGGAAGGGCAGCTATTAAAAACAGTAGGCTATGTATGTCGGATACACACACGCCTGATAGAAAATACTATTAGATTACACTAGAAAAATGATTGAAATTATTTTTTTGGGGGGAAATTAAAAAAAGGTTAAACACATATGAGTCGTGGCTCATAGACTAGGGAGGGCAGCAAGTAAACACAGTAGGCTCTCTATGTCAGCAAAACACACAGGCCGGATAGAAAATTAGATTTGATTACACTAGCAAACAAATTTAAACTTTTTTTTTTTTTATATATATTAAAATTAAGGTGAAAGAAAAATAGATATGAGTGCTGGGTGGCTGCCTGGCACAGACCAATTAACCAAAAGACTGAAAAAAAAGAGGTATATTAATGCTGAGTGAGCCTGACAGACACAGGCATGATAGTAAATGTAATTAGATTACACTAGAAAAATATTTTTTTGTGTTTTTTTTTTAAATTAAAAATAATGTTATTAACGGATATTAACACTGCTGGCTGCTGGCTGGCACAGAGCAATGAACCAGAGTATATGCTGTGTGACACTGGCCTGATAGAAAATGAAAAAAAATTACACTAGAAAAATAATTATATTTTTGGGTTAGTTAAATTTAAACTAATGTTGTTAGGGAGATATCAGTGGTGGCAGTAGTCACAGCATATGATGTGAGCCTTAAACACACAGCTGAAAGCCAGGCAAATGCTAATAAAAAAAAAACAAAAAACAAAAAAAAACGGCACGAAATATAGCCCTAAAAAGGGCTTTTTGGGGTGCTGTGCTTGCAGCAGAGATGAGTGGAGTCCTTCTGGACTGTAAATACACTTGCCTAGCTATGTTTTTCCTATTAATGTCAGGAGCAAAAACACAACACGTCCTCTCATTAAAAAAGCAAGGTCGTTATGAGTCTAAAATGGGGGATTCCGAGTAGCTGGGAGTGTCTGTGAGGGAGTGTCTGATGTTGATTGGCTCTAATGTGTCAGGCGGCTGTGACATAAAGGGTCAAAGTTTCCACAATGATGACACATAGGGGCGGATCGAACATCGCCATGTGTTCGCCCACAAATGCGAACGCGAACAACCTATGTTCGCTGTGAACCGTTCGCGGGCGAACAGTTCGGGACATCACTACTCAAAAGTGCACTGTGATCTTAGGCCGGGCCTAAGATCACAGTGCACTTTTGAGGCATCAATAGAACCTATCTGGATATCCTACATTTTATTAAACTTTTTATCTTCATATCTTTGCATCTTGTTTGTGTGATCACAATCTGGATATCCTACATTTTATCTGGATATATTACATTTTGGATATACTACATTTTGGATATCCTACATTCTCTCTTTTTGGTATGTGAATTAAGGCCCTGCATTGAAATCCTGCTATTCCCTGCTTTTCTGTCATTTTACTCCAAGTCTCTCTTTTTGTTATTTGAATTAAGGCCCTGCATTGAAATCCTGCTATTCCCTGCTTTTCTGTCATTTTACTCCAAGTCTCTCTCTGTATATATATATTGAGCACGTTAATTTAGGCTATTAAAGTTAAGTCCTGCATTTATTGTAATGGTTTTTCCCAATGTCTCAATCCTAATGTCTAGTTAATTGCCATGTGATGCTCAATCCTTATCAATACTTGCTATAACTCTAAAATTTATAGTTGTCTTATGTCACAGTTTTAACCCCCTCCAAATTGTATTGTCTGTTTACTTAACTCATCTCACCCTGACCAGAATCTAACATTCCAATTGGTCTTACCAACTGTCTTTGATTAGCAATCAACTAAATTTAGTGGACTCAGCTGACCGCACTGCCTGTATATATTCCACTCTAGTCTGGGAGGTGCATTGCACAGGGGTGGGTGCATTGCCTACAGGGCAGTGTACTTTTTAACAATAGCATATGTTCACATTTTCAAAGTGAACATTTTATAAGTGAGGCACTAATTTTTAAGAATTATACAAGAATTCAACAAGGATTGGGCAAGGGGTAAGACACAAGGCAAGTATTCTTGTAATACTGTGTTTTATGTATCTCATTGTATCCTTTTGCAAGTGCTGCTGTAACACTGTGTCTTATGTGTTTACTTGGTTCCCAGTTTCATAATAATGCTCAACATCATAATATTCCTTTTTGCTACCTCTTGTCTCTATAACAAACTACATTACTCAATTACTCCTTCCCCCTCTCCACCTGCACTGTTTATTAGCCCATCTCTCTTATACTCACCTTACTTTTGTACTCATGAACTTTACCTATTCCTAAACACTCTCTCTCCCCCCTGCACTTCAGCCAAAAACAGTCTCATTACTGCAAATCTGCTTCTCATCTCATGTCACTCTCCGTCTTGCTCATACTAGCTGCTGGCGACATCCCCCCTAATCCTGGTCCCTCACAACCTCCTAGCCTTTCACATCCTTGTGTGCCTTTCAATAGACTTCATAAACTAAACTCTGGTAACCTTAATCGCATTCCTCTTACATCTAAAACCACCTCCCCTTCACTTGTGCACTCTGGAACTCTCGCTCTGTTTGCAACAAGCTCACTTCTATCCATGATCTCTTTATCTCCCACTCTCTTAACCTTCTGGCTCTTACAGAAACCTGGTTCTCTGCTTCAGACACAGCATCCACTGCTGCACTGTCACATGGGGGTCTCCATTTCAGCCACACTCCTAGGTCTGGCAATAGACAAGGAGGTGGTGTTGGTACTTTACTTTCCTCTCGTTGCACCTTCCAACAAATACAGCCCTTCTCTTCACTCACATTTTCTTCATTTGAAGCACACATGATTCGGTTATTCTCTCCCCTCTCTATACGTGTTGCAGTCATATACCGCCCCCTGAATCCCCAACTCAATTTTTAGATCACTTTGCTGCCTGGCTTCCTTATTTCCTTCCCTCAGACACCCCTGCCCTCATTCTCGGCGACTTCAACATCCCTCTTGACAATCCCACTGCCTCCTCTGCAAAACAACTTCTTCAACTCACTTCCTCTTTCGGCCTGTCACAATGGACTGACTCTCCCACTCACAAAGATGGTCATTACCTTGATCTGACTTTCACCTATTGATGCACTCTTTCAAATTTTTTCCCCTTTTCCTCTCTCTGACCATCATCTCCTAACTTGCAACATCACTTCCCTACCTACAACTCCCCTTCCCTCTACCCCTCACACCAAACTTCACAGAAGAACTAAGTCATTAGATCTGCAACAGATCGCTAGCTCTCTCAAACCTCTCCTCTCATCCATCACCTCCTTTCCTGCCCTGACCAATCTATCTGCCAGTATAACTCCACCCTTACATCGGTCATTGACACTCTGGCCCCTCCAACCTTAGCTCAGAAACCACACTCTCATCCTCAGCCCTGGCATACTCCTCTGAAACGATACCTACCCAGATGCTCCCGTACTGCTGAGCGACACTGGAGGAAATCTCGGAGTTCAGCTGACTTTCTTCACTACAAGTTCATCCTGAACTCCTACTATTCTGCCCTTAATCTTTATAAGCAACAATATTTTTCTAATCTCATCTCTTCTCTCTCCTCTAACCCTAAACGTCTGTTCTCCACGTTCAAGACTCTTCTCCACCCACCCCCACCTACTAACACAACTTCTCTCTCAGCTCAAGATTTTGCCAGTCACTTCAACAACAAAATTGACTCCATCAGAAGTGAAATCAGCTCTCAACATACTTCTAATCGCCCAACCCCTCAAAAGCTCACGATCACCCAAAACCCAAATATCCAAAAATGCAGCTCTTTTGCCCCTGTTAACGAGGATGAAGTTTCTGTCCTTATACTGTCCTCCCACCTCACTGCCTGACCCCTCAACCCCATCCCCTCACAGCTACTCCCCTCCCTCTCTTCTACCCTCAACCCATACTCACACACATTTTCAACCTCTCCCTCAGCACTGGTATATTTCCCTCATCTCTAAAACATGCACTGGTTACACCTATCCTCAAAAAACCTTCCCTCGATCCAACCTCCCCTTCCAACTACCGCCCTATTTCCCTACTCCCTCTTGCCTCAAAGCTCCTCGAAAAGCTAGTTTATGCATGTCTATCCCATTTCCTTACACTAAACTCTCTTCTTGACCCACTGCAATCTGGATTTCGTTCCCATTACTCTACAGAGACAGCAATTGTCAAGGTTACCAATGACCTACTTACAGCAAAATCCAAAGGCCACTTCTCTCTGCTTATCCTCCTTGACCTGTCTGCAGCCTTTGACACTGTTGACCATCCTCTTCTGCTCCAAACCTTCCAATCCTTCGGCATCTGTGACACAGCTCTCTTGTGGTTCTCTTCCTACCTGACTAACCGTACATTTAGTGTAGCCTTCTCCGGAGCATCCTCTGCCCCGTTACCACTTTCTGTTGGGCTACCTCAAGGCTATGTCCTTGGTCCCCTTTTCTTTTCAATCTACATGTCATCACTAGCTTCCTTAATAAAGTCCCATGGGTTTCAATACCATTTGTATGCCGATGACACCCAAATCTACCTCTCTGCACCAGACCTACCTCCTTCCTTACTAACCCGTGTCACTAACTGTCTTTCTCACATCTCATCTTGAATGTCCTCTCACTACCTTAAGCTAAATCTTTCCAAAACTGAACTCCTTATTTCCCCCTTCTTCCAATGTCTCCACCCCCAAAATTTCTGTAACTATTGATAATTCCATCATTACCCCTACCCCGCACGCCCAATGTCTTGGGGTTACACTTGACTCAGATCTTTCCTTTACTCCTCACATTCAGTCCTTGGCTAAAGCCTGCCGCTTCCACCTTAAAAACATCACTAAAATTAGACATTTTCTTACACAAGATACAACCAAGATTTTTATCCACTCTCTTATCCTTTCCCGCCTCGACTACTGCAACTCAGTCCTCTCTGGTCTACCTAGCTGCCACATAGCTCCTTTACAATCCATTATGAATGCCTCTGCCAGACTCATCTTCCTTACTCGTCGCTCTTCATCTGCTGCACCTCTCTGCCAATCCCTTCACTGGCTTCCTCTTGCCTCTAGGATTAAACATAAAATCCTCACCCTGACATATAAAGCTCTCAACTGCACTGCTCTCCCCTACATCTCAGAACTTGTCTCTAGATACTCTCCCTGCCGTCCCCTTCGATCAGCTCAGGATCTCCTCCTCTCCTCCTCTCTCGTTACTTCCTCACATTCCCGTTTACAGGACTTCTCCAGACTGGCCCACATCTTGTGGAATTCCCTGCCTCGCTCCATAAGACTCTCCCCTAGTTTTAACAGCTTCAAGCACTCCCTAAAAACTCTACTATTCAGGGATGCATACAACCAACACTAACCTTTCCTAACTCCATTGCTTTCCCTTTGAACCCCTTAGAATGTAAGCCTATGGGCCCAGCTGTTTACAGATCGCTTCATAAGAGCCGACTACAACAGTGAAACTCTCGGCAGGGCCCTCTACCCACTTGACCCCTACAAAAGCTATCCTGTACACCGACTATGTTTACAGCACTGCGGAATCTGTTGGCGCTCTACAAATACCTGATAATAATAATCCTACATTCTGGATATCCTACATTTAGATATCAATCTGGATATCCTACATTTTATTAAACTTTTTATCTTCATATCTTTGCATCTTGTTTGTGTGATCATTAAGACCTTGATATTCTAGTGTTTTCAGCTTTACACTGATTGTAACCATAGACCTATGCCTGGTCACAAGAATCTTGTTTATATAACGCTCCTTTATTGTATATATTCCATAACAATTACCTTTCTACTTTGGGTCTGATGTTAGAGTCCTAGTGAGGCGTACAGATAGTGATATTTTATATTCATTAGAATATCCTGATTTATATCCTGTGAAACGTAGGATCTATCTATTAGTTATTACATTAAAGCACCTTTTCTTTCTATGGGCGATGTGCGCAAAACCCATCGTCGCCAATTTTTAGTCTAATCAAGCGATCACATATACGGCGCAGCACACAAGTTACGCGCATATATTTTACATAAACTAACATAGAACTGGTGTCGCCAGTCGGTATCACATATGCAGCGCAAGGACTTATGTGCAGAATGGAGATATATTAATCCATTTTTATCTCGCCACACATAGGCAGGCGCAGCTCAGTAAAAAAGCACCGTAACTCCCTGGAAGCTTTAACAAACACCTAATGCATGCTTAATATCAACACCTAAATTGCCATCCCTCCACATCGCAAAGTCTAATAAAATGTATTAACCACTAAACCGCCACCCCCCCCCCATACCGCAATGTCTAATAAAATATATTAACCCCTAAAACATCATCCCCCCACATCGCAATGTCTAATAAAATGTATTAACCCCTAAACTTCCACCCCCCAGAACACAAACACCTAATTAAACTATTAACACTTAAACTGACAACATCCCACAACGCAAACACCTAATTAAAATATTAACACCTAAACCGCTAACCCCCCACAATACAAACACCAAATTAACCTATAAACCCCTAATCTGCCATCCCCCCACAACGCAAAGTATGTAATTAACCTATTAACCCCTAATCCGCTATCCCCCACAATGCAAAGTATCTAATTAACCTATTAACCCTAAACCGCCATCTCCCTACAACACAAAGTATTAAACTAATAACTAAGCCCCCTAACCTAACACCCCCTAACTTAACCCCAATTAAAATAAACTGAAATAAATTAAAAAGATACTAACTACCTTAAAAATAATAAAAGTTAATAAATGAATAAAATGAAAATTACAAAAAAATAACATTAAACAAAATAAAAAACTCAAACATTACACAAAATAAAAAAAAACTAAGATTACAAAAAATAAAAAAAAACTTACATTACAAAAAATAACAAAGACCTAGATTACAAGTTGTGCAGTATGGCTTTACTGCTTAAAAAAATGGCCTTTGTGTGCGCAATCGTTATGGCCTATACCGCAACAATCCATTCAAAGACCTGTAGTTATGTGTTTTACAAAAAAAAAATTTTTCACAAAACCCATAAAATTTTTTGTTACAAAGTAAACTAACACCCATAAACTACACTATTAACCCTTTAACCGCCACCCCCTGCATCATAACTACTAAATAAAGTATTAACCCCTAAACCGCCATCCCCCCTACATTGCGACTACTAAAATAAACCTATTAATCCCTAAATTGCTGTTGCCCCACATTGCGACTACTAAAATAAACATATTAATCCCTAAACTGCCGTTCACGCCACCCACATTGCGACTACTAAAATAAACCTATTAACCTCTAAACTGCCATCCCCCCACATCTCGACTACTAAAATAAAATTATTAACCCCTATACCACCATCCCCCACATCGCGACTACTAAAATAAACCTTTTAACCCCTAAACCTAACACCCCCTAACCTTAAATTAAAGTTACAATATACTAACTAACTTAAAATAAAAATAAACTTACCTGTGAAAAAAATTAAAACCTAAGCTTAAACTAAAACATTACTTGTTTAAAAAAATAAAAAATACCAAAAATAAAAACCTACATTACCAAAAATAAATAAACTAACATTACAAAAAATTAAAAAAAAAGAACATTACAAAAAAAAATCTAAAATTACACAAAATAAAAAATATTCCTATTCTAATACCCCATTAAAAAAACACCCCAAAATAAAAACTACCAATATCCTTTAAAAGGGCCTTTTGTAGGGCATTGCCAAAAGTTAACAGCTCTTTTGCAATGAAAATAAACACATTACCCCCTAACATTACAACCCCCAACATAAAAAAACCTAACTAAAAAACTCTAATCTACCTATTGCCCCGAAGAGGGCATTTTGATGGGCATTGCACTTAAAAGGACATTCAGCTCTTTTTAAGACCATAAAAAGTAAAAAGAGCCCGAATTTAACCCCCCCCCCCCCAAAAAAAAAAAAAAACTGATTTAAATTTTTCATATTAGGGCTTTTTATATTCTCATGGACTGAAAAAGAGCTGAATGACCATTTCGGGGCAATGGGTAGATTAGGTTTTTTGAGTTAGTTTTTTTTTTATTTTGGGTGGTTGCGGGGTTTAATATTAGGGGATACTTTGTTTATTTTCTTTGCAAAAGAGCTGTTAACTTTAGGGTAATGCCCTACAAAAGGCCATTTTAAAGGCTATTGGTAGTTTATTGATATATTAGGGGGTATTTCGGGGTGAGTTTTTTATTTTTAACAGGGGTATTAGAATAGGAATGATTTTTTTTTATTTGGATATAGACCCAAATTACAAGTTGTGCGGAAAACCCATTGCGAACACACACCGCAAAATGTGTCCGTACCGCCATTACAAGTCACCATCAAACCCATCAAACTTTGTTTTCTTGTGCGTTATTGTGCGAAAAGCACGGATTTCCTCATAGAGATCAAAGGATTTTGGCATTCCCCATGAAAGTCTATGGAGAAAAGAAAGTTTTACAAAAACCTAACACCCTAACATAAGCCCCTTGTCTAACCCCTAAACTGCCATACCCCCAAATCGCCAAGACTAAATAAAGCTATTAACCCCCAAACCGCCATCCGCCCACATTGCCAACACTAACTAAAGCTATTAACCCCTACAACACCGCCATCCCACCACATCGCCAACACCAAATAAAGCTATTAACCCCTAAACCGCTGCCCCCAACATTGTGACTACCTAAATTAAACTATTGAACCCTAAACCTAACAACCCCTAACTTTAAATTAACATGACAATATACTAACTAAATTAAAATAGAAAAAAATGTACCTGTAAAATAAAATGATTCACAGGTATTGTGTGTGTGTGTGTGTAGGGGGGGAGGTTGGAGGAATGTAATGTTAGGGGGTACTTTGTTAAAAGAGCGGTTAACTTTAGGGCAATTGGTAGTTTATTGATAGATTGGGGTGGGTTATTTTGGGGTAGGTTTTCTATTTTTAACTGGGATATTAGAATAGGAATGTTTATTTGTTTTTTTTTGGATAATTTAGGTTGTCATTTTTTGCAATGTTACGCCTAGATTTAGAGTTCTGCGTTAGCCGTCCAAACCAGCGTTAAGGGGTCCTAACGCTGCTTTTTACCGCCCGCTGGTATTTAGAGTCAGTCAGGAAAGGGTCTAACGCTCACTTTCCAGCTGCGACTTTTCCATACCGCAGATCCCCTTACACCAGTTGCACATCCTATCTTTTCAATGGGATCTTCCTAACGCCAGTATTTAGAGTCTTGGCTGAAGTGAGCGGTAGACCCTCTACCGACAAGACTCCAGCCGCAGAAAAAAGTCAGGAGTTAAGAGCTTCCTGGGCTAACGCCGGTTCATGAAGCTCTTAACTACTGTGCTCTAAAGTACACTAACACCCATAAACTACCTATGTACCCCTAAACCGAGGCCCCCCCACATCGCCACCACTCTAATAAAAAATTTTAACCTCTAATCTGCCGACCGCACACCGCCGCCACAACCTACATTATCCCTATGTACCCCTAATCTGCTGCCCCTAACATCGCCGACACCTACATATTATTTATTAACCCCTAATCTGCCCCCCCCCAATGTCGACGCTACCTTACCTACACTGATTAACCCCTAATCTTCCGACCGGACCTCGCCTCCACTATAATAAATGTATTAACCCCTAAACTGCCACACTCCCGCCTCAAAAACTCTATAATAAATAGTATTAACCCCTAATCTGCCCTCCCTAACATCGGCGACACCTAACTTCAAGGATGTTCCACGCCGGAGGTCTTGAAGATGGAGCCGCTCCTCGTCGGATGGATGAAGATAGAAGATGCCGCTTGGATGAAGATGTTTGCCGGTCCGGATGTCCTCTTCTGCCCGGATAGGATGAAGACTTCTGCCGCTCCGGATGTCTTCTTTTGGTCCATCGCTGCTCGGCTGAGTGAAGACGACTCAAGGTAGGGAGATCTTCAGGGGGGTAGTGTTAGGTTTATTTAAGTGGGGTTAGAGTAGGGGTATGTGGGTGGTGGGTTGTAATGTTGGGGGTGGTATTGTGGTTTTTATACAGACAAAAGAGCTGATTTATTTGGGGCATGCCCCGCAAAAAGCCCTTTTAAGGGCTGGTAAGGTAATAGAGCTGTTAACTATTTTAATTTAGATTAGGGTAGGGAATTTTTTTTATTTTGGGGGGCTTTGTTATTTTATTAGGGGACTTAGAGTAGGTGTAATTAGTTTAAAATTCTGGTAATCTTTTTTTATTTTTTGTAATTTAGTGTTTGTTTTTTTGTAATTTAGTTTTGTTGATTTAATTGTAGGTAATTGTAGGTAGTTTATTTAATTAATTTATTGATAGTGTAGTGTTAGGTTTAATTGTAACTTAGGTTAGGATTTATTTTACAGGTAATTTTGTAATTATTTTAACTAGGTAGCTATTAAATAGTAAATAACTATTTAATAGCTATTGTACCTAGTTAAAATAAATACAAAGTTGCCTGTAAAATAAATATAAATCCTAAAATAGCTACAATATAATTATTTGTTATATTGTAGCTATATTAGGGTTTATTTTACAGGTAAGTATTTAGCTTTAAATAGGAATACTTTAGTTAATAAGATTTAATTTATTTCATTAGATAAAAATTATATTTAACTTAGGGGGTGTTAGGGTTAGGGCAGACTTAGCTTTAGGGGTTAATACATTTATTAGAGTAGCGGCGAGGTACGGTCAGCAGATTAGTGGTTAATACTTGAAGTTAGGTGGCGGCGATGTTATGGAGGGCAGATTAGGGGTTAATACAATTTATTATAGGGTTTGCAAGGCGGGAGTGCGGCGGTTTAGGGGTTAATACATTTATTATAGTGGCGGTCGGCAGATTAGGGGTTAATAAGTGTAGGTAAGGTAGCAGCGACGTTGGGGGGGGGCAGATTAGGGGTTAATAAATATAATATAGGGGTCGGCAGTGTTAGGGGCAGCAGATTAGGGGTACATAGGTATAATGTAGGTTGCGGCGGTGTCCAGAGCGGCAGATTAGGGTTAATAATAAAATGCAGGGGTCAGCGATAGCGGGGGCGGCAGAGTAGGGGTTAGTAAGTGTAAGGTTCTCGGGGTACATGTTAGGGTGTTAGGTGCAGACTTAGAAAGTGTTTCCCCCATAGGAAACAATGGGGCTGCGTTGGGAGCTTAACGCTGCTTTTTTGCAGGTGTTAGGTTTTTTTTCTGCCCAAACTGCCCCATTGTTTCCTATGAGGGAATCGTGCACGAGCACGTTTTTCAAGCTAGCCGCTACCGTAAGCAACGCTGGTATTGAGAATTGAAGTCGCAGTAAATATGCCTGTACGCTCCCTTTTTGGAGCCTAACGCAGCCCTTCAGAGAACTCTCAATACCAGCGTTATTTAAAAGGTGCGGGGGGAAAAAACACGCATAGGTAACGCACCCCTTTGGCCGCAAAACTCTAAATCTAGGCGTTAGTTTTTTTAAATGTTTTTGTAAAGTTAGGTTTTTTTATTTTGTGTAATGTTAGGGTTTTTTACTTTGTGTAATGTTAGTTAAATTAGGGTGGATGTTAGGTTTGGGGGCTTAGTAAGTTTAATATTTTGGATTTTTGGGGGTTAGCGGTTTAGGGATTAATAGTTTACTGAGATACTTTTCTTTGTGGGGCATTGGCGGATCAAGGGTTAACATTTTAATTTGATACTTTACATTTTGGGGGGTTGGCAGATTAGAGGTTAATAGGTTAATTAGGCGTTTACATTGTGGGGAGTTGGCGGATTAGGTGTTAATATTTTAATGAGGTGTTTGCAATGTGGACGGTTGGCAGATTAGGGGTTAATAGTTTAAATAGGTTTTTGTGATGTGGGGGGGGGGTGGCAGTTTATGGCATAATAACCTTTGTTTGTCATTGCGATGTGGGGGATGGCGTTTTAAGGGTTAATAACTTTTTTATTGATTGCGATGTGGACGAATGGCAATTTAGGGGTTTTAAATGGTGTTTTGTCGTGTTGGTTTAATCTTCTTTTGTCTGGTTTATATTTTTAGGTGTAAATTCAACTTTTTTTTTGTGTTACACGCCGCAATAAGATATACTGGCGTAATTTACTAGCGACATCAGAAATATGCAGTTGCGCACATTTCTGAACCTCATCAGATTGTTCGACTGGTGGCACAGGTTATGTGATTCACCTAATGTGCGAGGTGAACTTACGGGCGACGTGGGTTTCAGAAGTTGCGCTGAAACTTACACAGTAGATAACTATAAGAATAGGTATTAGTATACTCTATATCGGTAGCATATACATGGTATTTCTTCACCTTACATGCTTAATAAAAATTCAGTAGTACTTAATATCTTGGATATATGGTCCAGTACATGACTAAATGTTAGGGAGGTATGAGTAAGGAGATATCTACAACTATTAAGGATCATATAAGCTATGGGCTGCTCCTTGTATTGAAAATAGAGGTTACTGCCCTGGCCACAAGCAGATATACCTCAGAGGCAGATATACCTCAGAGGCTCTTATATGATGCTATCTTAAAATAGGCTACAAAAGGAGCTACTCATGTCTGATCATTCAATATATGAACCTGATATAAACATACCCTATGGTATTGAAATATGTATTTAACAGCTTAGTATGTCACAGTGATTGCACCAACATATTAATCATCCCCATGACATGGAACATTACAATCAAATACACTGGCTTTAGACAGTAAGGTATACAAAATCTAACACTCCAATACAGTCTCTTTATGAAATCCTTAATATAACAAGTGTCCAGCTATCTCCAACAACAGAATAAGATAGTTTGCAAATTAGCATCGCGATATATACAGTTACCACTGGTTAACAGTTACATTTTATGTAGTTAAAATGACAACTTAGGAGATGTCCCATTTGAGGATCGAGTAGGAGAAAAAACAATTAGACATACGTTGTAGCCGCAAAGTAGGACCTCTGGTATCAGGCTTTCTGGCCGTCATCAACAAGAGGAGAGGTTCTACAGATATTCAGATTATTTGGGGCCCCTGTTAAACTTGAGCCACTATGAGCTAGGGAGGAAATAAAATTTAAAATTTGGCCCATATTCATCTGGTGTACGCTGTCACTAACCAACTCCCGTTTTTGAGCTTCGAGAGAAGACTTGCTGCGGCTGCTTACTTAGATCGTTGTGCGACATGCAGGGCGCTCCAGTTCTCTGCCAAAGCCAATAGTCTCCGGTATTCACTTTTCCTCTGACATACGGATTGAGAGCAGGTAATCTCAATAGCGTAGCCTGCTCCTGCAGGGCTAGAGAGACACCTTTGTTTGATCCACTGTTCTGGCCCACGCATACTGTGTGAGTTGTTAGAAGAAGGAGATGCCTCTTCAGCTGCTGCTTCCCTTATTGGGGCAGATCGCCATGTTGGTATCCCATTGAATCGGCCGGTATCTGTGATAAGTGTAGGGGAGAACAAGGTTGATTGTCTCAACAGCTCTCTGCCGTATTTGATAATCCGGGGTGTCGATCTGCCCCTGGGTCGTAATACCATAGGTGGTATATTCCATTCCTTATCTGTAGCCTGATAATCAGCTAGCGGCATTAGAGTTTAGTGAGGGATTCACAGCGTTCTGTGGGGCATCTAGAAGTACTATAAGGAGTTGGTCCTCATCTTCTAGTATACCGGGCCGCGGTCCTATGCTGAACCCACTGGCGATTATAGAGGACAGTCTCTGGTAATGCTCCTCCAGTACAGACAAAACAGCAGCTTCAAATGATCGCATGTAGAATGCCCCTGCTCCAAAGATAAATTAGGAAGACAGCTGTTATACCCGGATCACCGGGGGGGGGGGGTTAGGTGACGGTCTGGCCCTGTTGTAGGCCGCCACTGTGAACCTCACCGTTCAGAACTTCAGGGCTGAAGTGGCTTCCACCTTTTAGGTCAAATTATTCAGTAGGATCTGTAGTTTAGATATATAGCACTTTAGACCCTGGATGGAGCCTCAGTCAGGCAATATGCAGTAGATATATTAGTCTGTCTCTTCAGCCTCTAAAATAAGCAACTATCATGGCTGCCGCCCACAAGCATCCCCAAAATAAGTAGTTTTTATAAGGACATTATACACATATTCACACAAAGCCTATATGTGCATTGACTAACAGGCATGGTTAACTCTTTGTGGTCCTATAAATTAAATAAAACCTGCAGCCGGCAGGTTTTATTTAATTTCCGTGCCATACTTCTGAATTTCTCAGCTAAATAGCAAGTCACTGCTAGATGGCGCTATTTAGCTGTGAACTTCAAAATTGGAAATGTCGAAATATATCCGGCGTTTGAGCGCATGCGGTAAAACTCTTTGTCGAATATATTCCGACATAGAACCTGAAAGGGTTAAAGGTACATTAAACTCCTGGTTACAACTACAGTAACATGGCTACTGCTCACCATGATTGTGTTTTCCTCCTGTACCTGCAGCGCTCTTTAAAGCCATTTCCTGATTTTAACCCATTACAGAAGCCTGTAGGTAAAGTGCTGCATATTTATACAGGGCGCCGCCATCTGGCATCCTGTGATAGACGTAGTAAGCTTTCACAGATTAGTGATGCTGCTGCTTTTTGACGGCTACACCTTGCACTTTGGGTTAGCTTACACAACAGATAATGGAAGTTTTACATATTTGCTGTTTGTTTGTTTTTTTACACAGTTTAAAAGTTACTTAACAAATATAAAAAGGCTTCAGGACTAATAAAGAGCAATGTACCCACTGCAAAAATGTACAGTTCCCTCTCTGTACTGTACAGTCTAAACTGAAGACAATAATAAGGCGTTTTAAGAAGATTTAAGTATGAAATCTTAAGCCGATCTTAAGTATTAAATATTTTGCTGGTATAACCCAATATATATTTAATATATATATTTGAGTATATCTACATGACTTGTCTACAATAAACTAGTTTTTGTTATTGGATTGTTAAGAAGACAACAATAGCACTGATCTCTGAGTGTCCACCTCTTCTGACACAGTGTGTGAGTAAACTTAAATGTCAAGATGGCGGCACCCAATGAGAACATGCAGAGATTCACTAATCAACACTTTTAAAGGGTTAAATTAAGAGCACAGCTTTAAAAAGATCTGCAGATACAAAAGGAAAAACAATAGCATGATGAGAAATAAAATACTAGAGCATTTAGGTCTACTCTTATCTTAAGAGAATGTGGAAGAGATTTTGTTATTAGGTCATGCAGACACAACAAACTTTAGAACATCTAGGTCAGTGATGGCAAACCTCGGCACCTACATTAACCATGATGCTAAGGCACTCTGCAGTCCAGTCGAGCATCATGGGAAATGTAGTCCTGAAACATCTGGATTGCCAAGGTCTGCCATCACTAATCTAGGTTATTGCATTTATAGGGACATTTATAGAACAATGGGGGAAACATTAGGAAAGAATGAAAGAGCAAAAAGCAGACTGGTTCAGTTCTCCAATACTGCTGTTTAAAAAAAATGGCTAATAAAATTACAAACAAAATTAATACACAGCTGCAGTGATAAAATAGTTAAAAAAAATAGATACTTTTTTTTATATAAAATACATTTTAAAAAAAAACATTTCTAAAGACAAGTGTTTTTCCTGAATCAATACTATTAGTAAAATTTTAATAAGATACACTGGTTATTTACTGACCTGCTGTAACAAGATTATCTTTGCCATAAAAGTGTTAATCAGTAGTCAGTTGTTGTTATTCACAAACACGGAAGCCTTGCCAATTACACAGTCCGTTAAGAATGTCTCCAGATCTAGATTAGTTTATAGTAATCAATAGCATAGTAGGAAATATGTCAATGATGTCATACAGCAGATAAAGTTTAACATAATTGCTATCAATAAATGTCTTAAGACTTTGGACATAGAAAAATACATATATCAAATTGCATAGCTCATTTTGCTTTCTTTAAACCATATTTGTATTGATGTATAATCACATTTTCTTCTATCTGAAATAAATATTTAAAAAATAATATATATATATATATATATATATATATATATAAAACTAAGAGTATTAGTTTTAATAATTAAAGGGACATGAAACCCCCAAATTTTCTTTCATTATTCAGATAGAAAATTTCTAATTTACTTCTATTATCTAATCTGTTTTATTCTTTTGGTATCATTTGTTGAAGGAGAAGCAATGCACTACTGGTTTCTAACTGAACATATAGGTGAGCCAATCACAATCTGTATATATATGCAGCCAACAATCAACAGCTAGAACCTAGGTTCTCTGCTGCTCCTGAACTTGCCTAGATACACCTTTCAGCAAATGATAACAAGAGAAGGAAACAAATTAAATAATAGAAGTAAATTGGAAAGTTGTTTGAATTGTATTCTCTATCTGAATTAAGAAATACAATTTTTGGGTTTCATGTCCCTTTAAATGTTGTAGTGTAAGAAAGTTGTATATTTATATTGAGCAAATCAGCATCAGCAGATTTGAGGTCATGCATTACTTTGCTGTGATCTCAAGAGTTTTCATAGTAATCTTCCTTAAACTGAATAGGAAAATAACATGACTGTGCCTGCACATGCCAGATGCACACTGCTTAGCAAATCATGGGACTAGAATTCTAATTGGCTGCTTAAACTCTCTTTACAGTAGGGTGTGAATACTTAGGAAATTTTGAGGTAAATATCTTCCTTTTTTTACGTTGAGATGTTCAGGTGAAAATTTCTAGTCAGCTTTTTACAGCTTTGCTGCGTCACTTTCAGGTGCTTTAACATTTGGGTATCAAATCACTTTAAGCAATAATTAAAACTTATTTTATGAGGAGGAGCCAACTGCAGAGTGGATGCATCTTTAGGGAGCTCTGTCTAGATTTAGTTTAAATTAGTGATCCCCGACCAAAAGTTTGAACCCTAGCCACCTATTTTAGTCTGATATAACCTCCACAGCAAGAAGACTAAACCTGATGAGATAAACTTCGGTGGCGTATTGCATAGCGCCTGTCAGACAACCGACTGAGATTACAGCCTACCGAAATACCCAAAGCTATACCTAACATCACTTCCTGGCCCCTAGAGAGCGATTATCAGAAGACATCGCAACATACCTCAGGGGATCAGGATTCCGCTTTTGGATTGACCAGAAAAGAAGTGAGGGTACGTGATAGCCAGTGGAAGCCTAGCTAAGCAGCAGCATGCTCCGGGAGAAAACATAGAAAAGGGGTTGTCTGGCCAGCCCATTCCGACTCAAGTTTGAGAGAAGCAATACCGGGACCTTACACTACCGGGTCCTGAACGACTGCTCCCGCAGCCAGAGATTCAATGGAAAGCACGCTTGATCGAGCCAGCAGGGGTCCGAGCCTGTACTTCTCTCACGAATGTGGACCACATCCCTACAAGTACACGCTTCCTAATTGCCTCAGGCTGGCAAGAGACACAGTGCTACCGATCTCTCCGGTAAGACTATACAGCTTCTTTTAACTACAGAGCTCCGGTAGGATAAACAGACCCACTTTACATATTATGAAACCACACAACTGACACCTACCAACACTGCATGATACTACCGAGCCGTGCAAGGCCCAGACCGCATGGTTATTAGAACTGTTCAGTAACAAAAAGGATCGTTGTAAACTAGTCCCTCTGTGTTCCTGGGACCTGCTTCCCTACTGATCTCAGCACAGGCCTGCTGCTCTACTTTGAAAAGTAATAAAAGAGGGGTTATAAAGGAAGCATAATGATCTTAGGTGAGGAAGGCCCCCCTAAAAATCGACAACTTGCCTGAGTTTCAGACTTCTACGACCAAGGCCATTGGCTCACCCACCCACAATTCTGCTTAAAATACGATATACCTACCTCTTTACATTTTGAAGCTTTCCGTCTGAGCTCCTGGCTACAATCTTGGAGGTTCCCTAAAAAAAATTTGAGATCTCTTTCCATATGGGAGACAAGGTGGATTGAGGGATACAGCCTTAATCATGCTTTATCTTTCCATTATAACCTTATCATTGAACCCCCCACTCTCCATAAAATCTCTCAACATAGGGCCTGGGAGAAAGAGATAGGTTTCACAGCTGACGCCAATACATGGCACACGCGAATATTCTTAACTAAAAAACTCCTTCATTGTGCTACTCTCTGGGAACTAAAATATAAGATTCTTGTGTGATGGCATTTAGTACCCTTCACCTTCAATAGAATATATACAGGGAGTGCAGAATTATTAGGCAAGTTGTATTTTTGAGGATTAATTTTATTATTGAACAACAACCATGTTCTCAATGAACCCAAAAAACTCATTAATATCAAAGCTGAATAGTTTTGGAAGTAGTTTTTAGTTTGTTTTTAGTTTTAGCTATTTTAGGGGGATATCTGTGTGTGCAGGTGACTATTACTGTGCATAATTATTAGGCAACTTAACAAAAAACAAATATATACCCATTTCAATTATTTATTTTTACCAGTGAAACCAATATAACATCTCAACATTCACAAATATACATTTCTGACATTCAAAAACAAATCAGTGACCAATATAGCCACCTTTCTTTGCAAGGACACTCAAAAGCCTGCCATCCATGGATTCTGTCAGTGTTTTGATCTGTTCACCATCAACATTGCGTGCAGCAGCAACCACAGCCTCCCAGACACTGTTCAGAGAGGTGTACTGTTTTCCCTCCTTGTAAATCTCACATTTGATGATGGACCACAGGTTCTCAATGGGGTTCAGATCAGGTGAACAAGGAGGCCATGTCATTAGATTTTCTTCTTTTATACCCTTTCTTGCCAGCCACGCTGTGGAGTACTTGGACGCGTGTGATGGAGCATTGTCCTGCATGAAAATCATGTTTTTCTTGAAGGATGCAGACTTCTTCCTGTACCAGTGCTTGAAGAAGGTGTCTTCCAGAAACTGGCAGTAGGACTGGGAGTTGAGCTTGACTCCATCCTCAACCCGAAAAGGCCCCACAAGCTCATCTTTGATGATACCAGCCCAAACCAGTACTCCACCTCCACCTTGCTGGCGTCTGAGTCGGACTGGAGCTCTCTGCCCTTTACCAATCCAGCCACGGGCCCATCCATCTGGCCCATCAAGACTCACTCTCATTTCATCAGTCCATAAAACCTTAGAAAAATCAGTCTTGAGATATTTCTTGGCCCAGTCTTGACGTTTCAGCTTGTGTGTCTTGTTCAGTGGTGGTCGTCTTTCAGCCTTTCTTACCTTGGCCATGTCTCTGAGTATTGCACACCTTGTGCTTTTGGGCACTCCAGTGATGTTGCAGCTCTGAAATATGGCCAAACTGGTGGCAAGTGGCATCTTGGCAGCTGCACGCTTGACTTTTCTCAGTTCATGGGCAGTTATTTTGCGCCTTGGTTTTTCCACACGCTTCTTGCGACCCTGTTGACTATTTTGAATGAAACGCTTGATTTTTCGATGATCACGCTTCAGAAGCTTTGCAATTTTAAGAGTGCTGCATCCCTCTGCAAGATATCTCACTATTTTTGACTTTTCTGAGCCTGTCAAGTCCTTCTTTTGACCCATTTTGCCAAAGGAAAGGAAGTTGCCTAATAATTATGCACACCTGATACAGGGTGTTGATGTCATTAGACCACACCCCTTCTCATTACAGAGATGCACATCACCTAATATGCTTAATTGGTAGTAGGCTTTCGAGCCTATACAGCTTGGAGTAAGACAACATGCATAAAGAGGATGATGTGGTCAAAATACTCATTTGCCTAATAATTCTGCACTCCCTGTAGTACCCACTCTCCCAGGTGCTGGAGAGGATGTGAACAGATAGGTACCCCACTATATATTTGGTGGTCCTGCCCTAAGATACGTCCTCTTTGGAGATGGCTTTTCCGTACTTTCAATTTACTTCATATTGACCTACCTTTCAAACCAGAAACTGCTCTACTTCATATACACTTTCTAGACTTACCGAAAGGGAAGGAAGCCCTTGTAATCTATCTTCTCATGGCTACAAAACTGGCCATCGCCCGATCATGGAAAAAAGAAGACCCTCCTCTTACATCACAGGTCCTCTCCTTTGTACATTATATCAAACAGATGGAACTATACTCATATAGATACTTGGATAAAGTTACTTTCTATTATGAGGTCTAGTACCCCTGGATGGAAACTTTCCCCGACTAAATTGAGCCACCACATCACAACATCTGTTTCTCATCTGTATACTTTTCTCTTCCTACCCCCCCCCCCTTTTTTCTCTCCCTCCCCCACCTCTTCCTCCATCCCACCAGGTGCTCCCTACCCCCTCCCCACTCCTCCCCTGCTATCAGCCATAGACGCAGCTACTTTTCAGTTATTTACTCTGTATATCATCTCATCTTAACCCTCTTATATACCTAATGTATGAGTCAGCAGCTTATTACATTTAAAGTTTGCAATTGTTACTGGATACAAAAATTCATTGAGATATTTGGTTCTACCATATAAACCTATTGAGATTATTATTTGTACCAATGTTTGTATGTTTGCACCTTACATGTTATGCTGTTTTTTTTTCGGTTAAGCATTGATGTATAACTGAGCCAAACTCTCAATAAAAAATGTTTTTGGAAGAGGATAAGGGTCTCCCAGGCAATTTGGGAGCAAACCTCTAGAAGAACGCTAAAGAGATTTTCCTTTTTTCAATTGTATAGTTCTGGCTTGGCAGCAACTTGCAGAAGGAGACTAAGGGGTATATTTATTATAGTGCGAGCAGACATGATACGATGTAGCTTATCATGTCCGCTGAACATCAATAAACTGCTGGTGCAATGTCGCCCCCTGTAGATTTGAAGCCGCTTGCAGAGGGTGTCAATCAACCTGATTGTATTCGATTGGATTGATTTCTGTCCGCTGCCTCAGACAGGTTAAACAAAGCATTTATGCAATAACAATACCTTAACAATAGGATGTGGCTACTAAGGAAACTTTGTGGTACAATATCTTTTTTTACATAGAGATGTTCAGGTAATATTTTCCTGTCAGCTTTCTATAGACATGCTTTTAAGTCATTCAGCCTTTTGGTAACAAACCCCTTTAAGAGGATATGGATATGACCTGAACTTAGATTTTAATGTTTTATAAATTGATCTGTGTGCGCTCACAGTATACCTTCTGGAAGAAAGAAGTAAAATGTTAACTTTATACAGAGCAGTTTAAAATGGTAAAATTTTACTCAGCCTACAAACAGGCGCCTCTCTTTTTTCCCCTTTCTTCTAGATTTCTCGATGCTATGATGTGAGGAGAGTGCTGCCTGTTTTAGTGACTGTTACCCATACTCCTGAGGAACAGATTCATTTGATCAGAATTTTTGTGGATATTTCAGCTATTGGGACACTCTCATCTTATTGCTTATATTAATCCTTGTTTTAAAGGAATATTCTAAAGGAATGTTTTAAAGAAGTATACACATATGCATATGTCTATATATATATATATATATATATATATATATATATATATATATATATATATATATATATATATATATTTGTATAGATATACAGCTAATTTATATTATTTGCTATTTTTTTTATAATTGTACAGTATCTCTGTTTACTAGCCCTGGTTGGCTTGGTTATATTTTTACCGTCCCTATTAGAAGTGAGCCTGTACTGGCCTCTCCTAATTAATACAAACATCCAGCATTATGAGTAATACACTTATACAATAAAAAATATTATTTGCTGAACAATGGTAAGAGCAGCATTTATGTGCATATATCAGAAAGCAAAGTTAAACATTTCTTCATTCTTTCTTAGTGAATATAGAAAACTGACCTGCCTTCTGATTGGCCAATACATGTTGATAGATGTGGTTTTCCTGCATTTTTCCTGAGACTGCGAATTACAGCCCCTCCATAAAGGAAAGGGAAAAAATAAAATTTAAAAAAATACAATAAAATACCATTGTGGTGGAACAATTAAGAATGAGTATTTTTGTTTGTGGGTTTTTTTATGTTGCTTTTCTTCAAAAAATAAATAAGTAAAAAGCTTGCATTTTGCAAAGTACTCTCAGGTAGGGCGTTTTGGTTATCTGCCCTGTTAGATTGCATGCTTTGTCTGTGCCTTTAAGAGATTTCTGAAGTCACCCATCTCTTAGCATTAGGACGTCTAGTCACAGACGGTCTTCTAAGCTCCTATTGGCTGAAAGTTGCATGTGGGACCCCCACATGCTCCTTTGAGCCAATAGGAGGGAGATGTGTTGTTCACATTCACACACTGCAACTGTTCTAAGCAAAGAAGCAATTACAACAGGCAGGTATGAGAAAAGTTTATTTTAAAGCTATACAAAAACCATTACATTCTGCAATTGCAACGTGTACATTTTTTTTCTGTAAATTAAGGCAAGATGGCAGCCCTGCAGGGAAACTTCATAATAGTTTCATGATTGCAGGGGAGCTGCAGAGCCTGTCCTGAGTCAGCCTGGGATTGCAGCAAGCAAAGTGCAAAAATTCTGCTGCATCCCAGACTCAGACTTAACAGCTGCAGCTACGGAGGGCTGGGTGAGTGGAGCAAGTAGGGCTACTTCTGCCTGATTTATTGCCGGTCTGTTTGTGACTGAGAGCCCCTCCTCCCTCATGCTGGAACTAGCAGGTAGCCCTGAGAGTGAGAACAGCACCTAGACAGTGATGAGCTGCTGGAAGTGGAGGGCCCTCTAGTGGGCCTGTAACAAAATTAAGGGATCACTGAGTTGAAGTCTGGAGGGTACTAGGTGCTACATTGTTGCAAATGTGGGGGGCTGGTGCTTCTGCTTACCTTTATAGGTCCTGCTGCAGTGGATCCGGCCCTCTTTTGTTCCTGGTTCCAGACTTCAAAGGAGTTTTTTTCTATTCTGGTGAAATGGAGCGTTCCAAGAGGTGATTACTGCCACCATTGCATTACAGGGAGGTCATGCAGGAGGTTCCTGGCATGCGTGGAGCTGGAAGAGAAAGTGGATCAGCATCAGAGGATGTGGTACCCCCTTCCCCTGGGGCTAGGGCTAGGGCACCCCCCTTGTTAAAAAATAGGAGACCAGTGAGGGGGGGTGGGCATGGGGGCTTCCTTGGAGGCCCCTGGGTCTCAGTCCTCTCCTGCTGGGCCTTCTATAGCCCTTTCGGTTGCCCCAGAATCGGTAGGGGTCCCTCTTGTATTCACCCCTGTAAGCCCAATTGCAGAGGCAGTAGTGGCCTCTCAGGGGTTATCCCCTGAAACATATAATCTGCCCCTTAATGCTTCGCCGCAAATGAGCACAGCTGCTGCGACTGTCACTTTTCTGCAGCAGCTGCATGCGCTAACCCCAGCGGCGTTAGCATCTGTGGTCTCGCTAGCGCAAGCGCTCATGGGGGCCCTGTCACCCATGGCCGCGGGCGCTGAGAGTAATACTCAGGATGGAGGGCGGAGTGGGTCTATGCGGCCTCCTTTGGTCCCAGGCCTAGTGTCGGCGGTTAGCCCCGCCCCTTCCGGCGCTGCGTCTCGCGTGTCCTCCCCATGTGACTCATCGAGTGGGGAGGAGAGGCCAGCAAACATGAGCGGATCTGCGCATGGAGCAAGCCACAGTAAGTTGGGGAGGCTCCGTGCGGCTGATCGGACTCCTGGGGGGAGGAGGGATCATGCGGTCAGTGCGAGTGTGGTGCAGCGGAGTGTAGAGCCGGGCAGGGTGGCGCAACCCACAAGGGTTCCAGGGAGTGTGGAGCAAAGGGGTGTGGAGCAAGAGAGTGGGGCACAAGGCATTATGGCCCAAGTGTGTGTGGTAAATGGCAGTGTGGGGCAAAATACTGTTGCGCAGGGCAGTGTGATGCATGTGAGTGGGGAACAAGTGCATGTGACACCTGGGAAGAAAGCTCTTGCTAAGAGCGCAACAGGGAGGCAATGTGCTATGAAAAGGAGGAGGTTGCCTGTCAGCAGGGCGTGTCCCCACAGGGCCGGAAATGTGGTAAGCATGAATGCAGAGATGCAGATTTTTTAGTGGCAGGTACAGCGGCAGGGGTTTCTGAGCACAGGGGCTCCCAGCCTAATTATAGGGTGCGGAATGTGGTTCAGGAGGCTGATAATGAAGGTGTATGTGTGTCACAGGGACAACCATATGGTGTGATGGAGGAAGTGATTAGGCAGGCGGTGGCGGCTGCCTTGGGAGTATGGTGCAGGTGGGGCAGGGCAGAATGGTGGGAATCCCACCAGGGGTTCAATCATCTGCACAGAGTAGCCTTTGGCGGAGGGGAAAACGCAAGGCCCATGCACCTGTCTGACTTTCCTGGGAATCGAGATCGATACTCAGTCAGCGGTTTGCAGGCTCCCCAAGGACAAGGTCGACCACCTGCTGCCGGTGGTTTCATATGTAGTTGGCGCAGACTCAATTTCCATCAAGGAATTACAGTCGCTGCTGGGGTTGCTAAATTTTGCTGGCCGGGCGATACCGATGGGTAGAATTTTTAACAGGTGGTTAGAAAGCCAACTACAAGGGCCGAAAAGGCTTAGAGTTAGGGTGAAGGTTTCGGCCGACATGAAGGCAGATCTAAAAGTTTGAGAGGAATTTCTGTTGAAATTCAATGGTGTCTGCATATTGCGGGGGGGGGGCCCTATTTCAAACCAAACACTGCACCTCTTTACGGACGCGGCGGGTGGTTTTGGTTATGGGGCTTACCTTGAAGGCAAATGGAGTGCTGGCCTGTGGACTTGGTAGAAGCTGGCTTGATCCGGAACCTTACACTATTGGAGATCTTTCCAATTATAGTCGCAATCGAACTGTGGGGTCAGAGATTGGCTAATCAGTCCGTAATCTTTTGGTGCGACAACATGAGTGTGGTGTATGCCATCAACCGTCTGTCGGCATCATCACCAAGGGTGGTCATATACTTGAGGCATTTAGTTTTGCGCTGCTTACAATTAAACATTAGCTTCACGGTGCAGCACGTGCCGGGGGTCAAAAATGTAGTGGCAGATGCTTTGTCCAGGTTTAATTGGGAGCAATTTAGGAAGGCTGCGCCTGGGGCAGAGCAATCAGGTGTAACTTGCCCCCCTTTCCTTTGGCAGATAGCGGGGGTTGGGAAAGCGTTCTCCCCCTCGTAAGGGCGTCTTTGGCACCTAAGAAGTGGAAGACCTATGAGACTCATTTTAAGACTCGGGTCAGCTTTGCCATCCACCAGGGGTTCCAGGTACACTCCGCTACCCAGGTACATGTGCTTGATTGGTTGGCCTGTCTGCGGGATCAGGGAGTGTCTAGATTAGCCGCGCAGGGTAGGTTGTCAGCCATTGCATTCTTTAACAAGGCATTGGGGCTCGCAGATCATTCTGGCGTGTTTTTAGTAAGACAAGTCCTGAAAGGATGGAGGCGGTTAACCCCATGCAGGCAGGATCACACGGAGCCTATTACCCCGCTCAGATTACGTGAGCTGGTGGGGACACTGCAGTCGGTGTGCTCATCACAATACAAGGCCTTGCTCTTTCGGGCGGGGCTCTGAGAATGGGGGAACTGGCCAGGCTTGGTGTAGAAGGCGGTATAAAGTTAGACCACGTGCGTCCGGCAGAGGATGGATTATTGTTGCTCGTTCCTAGGTCTAAAACAGACCAGCAAGGTTTCTCATTGCGCAGGCATGAAATACCGGAATGCTGTCCAGTAAAAGGCTTCGAAGAGTTCTGCCGGGTGTGTCCTCATGGTTCGTCACAGTTTTTTCATTCATTGTCGGTTTTTCAATTCAAGAAGGTGCTAGCCAAGGCGGTTTCTGCCGCTGGCTTGGACACGGCAAACATCAGGTCCCACTCTTTTAGGATAGGGGCGGCGACGAGCGCAGCTAGCGGAGGGACTCCCGAAGCGGATATAAAGAAACTAGGGTGGTGGAAATCAGGCAGATTCAAGTTGTATATCCGACCTTTGGGGGATGCGCTTAATTAATGTTATTCTCAGGTTATGAGGGGTCTCGGGGTTACTTTTGTGTGGCCTTTTGTGATTGAATTATTGTTACAGGGGTCTGGCATATGGGGGCTTAGCCTTTTATCATGTTATTAAAGGCAAGAATGCGGCCACGATTTGTGTATGGATTGTAGGGCACTCATTTGTGCATTGGGCATCCATTCGGGCTCTACGGTTGCCGATCAGTCAACAGTTGGGATTCCCTCCCTCCAGGGCCAACATTCGGTGGCTAGGACGTAGGGGTTTAACCTGGGACGAATTGCCTACCCTTCTTCAAGATGCGCACAGGAGGTGGGGGCAACCTCACATTATTGTATTGCATCTAGGGGGGAATGATATGGGGTCTGTCCCCATATTAGATTTGATTAGGAAGATGGCTTCTGACATTCGTTGGATGTGCGCTTAGCTTAAAGACGTACGGATAGGGTGGTCCAACGTGGTTGCATGGCTGCTTTGGACGTACATTTTTACGCAGCGGGCAGCGTACAATGTTAGAAAGAAGCTGAACAGGGAGATGGCAAGAACGGTCACAGTGTTAGGCGGTTTTGCCATAAGGCACGATACTCTAACGGCTGACAACAAGGCACTTTATTGCCCCAATGGCGTCTATCTTACGGATGTGGGATTGGACATTTTCCTTGGGGACATTCGTAGAGCTCTTCTCTTAGTATTATTTTAAAAAAAAATGGTGTTTCTGGTAATTTATTAGATTTGCTATTTAGTCTTGTTATGTTATGTGGCGGCAAGAGGCAGCTGACTCTTGTGGCGGTCGGTCAGGGCCCAGAGAGCGGGCAGGGAGAGTGAAGGGTGATGCCCTGGGATGGGGGAGGCGACGCCCACTAGGTGCCGACCTAGGGGTTACTCCCCCCTACGAATCCTACGTCAAACAACTCTTTTAGCTTACAGCTCTCTCTCTCTGCTAATTGGGCGCGGCAATCTGTGCCGCGCTGCAAACACTGTGTAGGACCCTGGCCGTCTGACAGTAGGGGTTAGATTAGCTAGTTCATTGCCGCCATCAAATTATTGTTAAGAACTTTATACAGCTCTTTAAGTTATTGAGAGTAAGTTGCCTAAGATGGCATATTTAGATATGCCTAGTTAAGAAGGTTTATTTTGAATAAACGTGACCATGACCGGTCTTTAGCCCAAAACCTGTTGTTGTGTGTTTATTGATTATCATTCTAGGAGACATAAGACAAATAGGAAGTTTATCCCTTATGGAAGTGGAGGGCCCTCTAGTGGGCCTGTAACAAAATTAAGGGATCACTGAGTTGAAGTCTGGAGGGTACTAGGTGCTAAAGTGTTGCAAATGTGGGGGCGGGTGCTTCTGCTTACCTTTATAGGCCCTGCTGCAGTGGATCCGGCCCTCTTTTGTTCCTGGTTCCAGACTTCAAAGGAGTTTTTTCCCCGCCCACCCGTCCCTGGATGAAGAACTGGCGGCTCATAGTGGTAAAGTTAGGGTTTACCCTGGCGTTGGTAGGTTTACGTGAACTAGCCTTTTAAGACCAGGTTTTAATTGTAGCCTTCCACCTGTCCAGGCGTGTTTTACGACTCGCATGGGGGAGTCGCCTCTATTGGCTGTTTGTTTATGCCTTAGCTGGCAGTCGGTCAGGGCCCAGAGAGCGGGCAGGGAGAGTGAAGGGTGATGCCCTGGGATGGGGGAGGCGACGCCCACTAGGTGCCGACTTAAGGGTTACTCCCCCCTACGAATCCTACGTCAAACAACTCTTTTAGCTTACAGCTCTCTCTTTCTGCCTATTGGGCGCGGCAATCCGTGACGCGCTGCAAACACTGTGTAGGACCCTGGCCGTCTGTCAGTAGGGGTTAGATTAGCTAGTTCATTGCCACCATCAAATTATTGTTAAGAACTTTATACAGTTCTTTAAGTTATTGAGAGTAAGTTGCCTAAGATGGCATATTTAGATATGCCTAGTTAAGAAAGTTTATTTTGAATAAACGTGACCGTGACCGGTCTTTAGCCCAAAACCTGTTGTTGTGTGTTTATTGATTATCATTCTAGGAGACATAAGACAAATAGGAAGTTTATCCCTTATGCTCTCTGTGCATTAATCCCAGCTAAGGTCTGGTAGGAAGACCGTTGTCCCTTCTCCTGGAGGTGAGAGCCAGACAGGCAGAGCTAGAGATGAAAGTAAAATAAATCCATAATAAAAACAGATTATATTTACCAAACTTTTATTATTAGGAGCCTGTTTTACTGTTTACATGTAATGTAAATGTGTTTTATAGCAAAACTTTTTGGGGACTTGGTCTTATTACATATATTCCTGCAGTGGCTTCTAAGTGCAGCACTTCACTGTTTGTTTTTTTATGTCTAAACAACTTTGAAAGAGCCGGTGTCCAGCAAACATGTGATACTTAAAGGGACACTAAACCCAAAAATGGGCTTTCATGATTCAGATAGAGAATACAATTGTAAACAACATTCCAATTTACTTCAATTATCTAATTTGCTTCATTATGTAGATATCCTTTGATGAAGAAATAGCAATGCACATGGGTGAGCCAATCAGATGAGGCATCTATGTGCAGCAACCAATCAGCAGCTACTGAGCCTATCTATTTTCAGCAAAGTATATCAAGAGAATGAAGCAAATTAGACAAAAGAAGTAAATTAGAAAGTTGTTTAAAATGGCATGCTCTTTCTAAATCACGAAAGAAAAAATTTGGGTTTAATGTCCCTTTAACTACACAAGGGGTTGTCTGCAAACTGCACATTTGAGTACAAACTCAATACCTCACATTTACTTTCAAATGTGTCTGTAAATGTGTAGTCATGTGTGAAGGATTAACCCCTGCACAGCAGCTGCCTGCTTTAAAGTTTATTGAGAAAGCAGTTGCATTTGTATCTTAAAAGAAGCAATCTGTGTAGATAAGGCTGCAACACAGATTGCTTCTTAAAGATATCTAGGGCATGCTCTCTAGGGGCGCTATCCGATATACATAGTAGTTTGCGGCGCAAGCGAGAGAACCCCCGCCGCCCATAGTTTCAGCTCGCAACTCGAGCTATCCAATATACCCCGCCGTCAATTGCTAAAGTGCCGTAAGTCGGATAAACTAGCGATGTCCAGAAATCTGCGTAAGTACAAATTTCTGGAGTCGCCAGTGACTTACAAAACCTGACTAAGTTATTAAATCTCCCGTACTGTCTAACACGCCTCCCACACATAGCCCGCACGTATACCCCTCTATCCGCTATCCCCCCTCACTCTCCTAATAATAAATGTATTAACCCCTAAACCGCCGCTCCCGGACCCCGCCGCACCTAATAAAGTTATTAACCCCTAAACTGCCGCTCAACGGACCCAGCCGCCACCTACATTAACTACCCCCTAATGTGAGCCCCTTACACCGCCGCCACCTACATTAACTACCCCCTAATGTGAGCCCCTTACACCGCCGCCACCTACATTAACTACCCCCTAATGTGAGCCCCTTACACCGCCGCCACCTACATTAACTACCCCCTAATGTGAGCCCCTTACACCGCCGCCACCTACATTACCTACCCCCTAATGTGAACTCCTACACCGCCGCCACCTGTATTAAATTTATTAACCCCTAATCTAATCCCCCTATACCGCCGCCACATATATTAAATTATTAACCCCTAATCTAATCCCCCTATACCGCCGCCACCTATATTAAATTAATTAACCCCTAAAATACTAAAATATTCCTACCACTAAACCTAAGTCTAAACCTACAAATAGCCCTGAAAAGGGCTTTTTGCGTGGCATTACCCCAAAGTAAACAGCTCTATTGCCAGCCCTTAAAAGGGCTTTTTGCTGGGCTTTGCCCCAAAGTAACCAGCTCTTTTACCAGCCCTTAAAAGGGCTTTTTGTGGGGCATTGTCACAAAGTAATCAGCTCTTTTGCCTCTAATCTAAATCCCCCTACACCGCTGCCACCTATATTAACTATATTAACCCTAATTATATTAGGGTTAATATAGTTAATATAGTTATTATATTATATATAAATATAGTTAATATAGTTATTATATTATATATATTAAGTATAATAACCCTATCTAACTCTAACACCCCTAACTAAATTCTTATTAAAATAAATCTAATTGATATTAATATTATTAATTAAAATATTCCTATTTAAATCTAAATACTTAACTATAAAATAAACCCTAAGGCCTAGATTTGGAGTTTGGCGGTAGTCGTGAAAACCAGCGTTAGAGGCTCCTAACGCTGGTTTTAGGCTTAGGTTTGGAGTCAGTCAAAAAAGGGTCTAACGCTCACTTTTCAGCCGCGACTTTTCCATACCGCAGATCCCCTTACGTCAATTGCGAATCCTATCTTTTCAATGGGATCTTTCTAACTCCGGTATTTAGAGTCGTGTCTGAAGTGAGCGTTAGAATTCTAACGACAAAACTCCAGCCGCAGAAAAAAGTCAGTAGTTAAGAGCTTTCTGGGCTAACGCCGGTTCATAAAGCTCTTAACTACTGTACTCTAAAGTACACTAACACCCATAAACTACCTATGTACCCCTAAACCGAGGTCCCCCCACATCGCCGCCACTCGATTAAATTTTTTTAACCCCTAATCTGCCGACCGCCACCTACGTTATCCTTATGTACCCCTAATCTGCTGCCCCTAACACCGCCGACCCCTATATTATATTTATTAACCCCTAACCTGCCCCCCTCAACGTCGCCTCCACCTGCCTACACTTATTAACCCCTAATCTGCCGAGCGGACCTGAGCGCTACTATAATAAAGTTATTAACCCCTAATCCGCCTCACTAACCCTATAATAAATAGTATTAACCCCTAATCTGCCCTCCCTAACATCGCCAACACCTAACTTCAATTATTAACCCCTAATCTGCCGACTGGAGCTCACCGCTATTCTAATAAATGTATTAACCCCTAAAGCTAAGTCTAACCCTAACACTAACACCCCCCTAAGTTAAATATAATTTTTAAACGAAATTAACTCTTATTAAATAAATTATTCCTATTTAAAGCTAAATACTTACCTGTAAAATAAATCCTAATATAGCTACAATATAAATTATAATTATATTATAGCTATTTTAGGATTAATATTTATTTTACAGGTAACTTTGTAATTATTTTAACCAGGTACAATAGCTATTAAATAGTTAAGAACTATTTAATAGCTAAAATAGTTAAAATAATTACAAATATACCTGTAAAATAAATCCTAACCTAAGTTACAATTAAACCTAACACTACACTATCAATAAATTAATTAAATAAAATACCTATAATTATCTACAATTAAACCTAACACTACACTATCAATAAATAAATTAAATACAATTCCTACAAATAAATACAATGAAATAAACTAACTAAAGTACAAAAAATAAAAAAGAACTAAGTTACAAAAATAAAAAAATATTTACAAACATAAGAAATATATTACAACAATTTTAAACTAATTACACCTACTCTAAGCCCCCTAATAAAATAACAAAGCCCCCCAAAATAAAAAAATGCCCTACCCTATTCTAAATTACTAAAGTTCAAAGCTCTTTTACCTTACCAGCCCTGAACAGGGCCCTTTGCGGGGCATGCCCCAAGAAGTTCAGCTCTTTTGCCTGTAAAAAAAAACATACAATACCCCCCCCCAACATTACAACCCACCACCCACATACCCCTAATCTAACCCCAACCCCCCTTAAATAAACCTAACACTAAGCCCCTGAAGATCTCCCTACCTTGAGTCGTCTTCACCCAGCCGAGCCAAATTCTTCATCAAAGCGGAGCAAGAAGAGGTCCTCCATCCGGTAGAAGTCTTCATCCAAGCGGGGCAGAAGAGGTCTTCCATCCGATTGAAGTCTTCATCCAAGAGGCATCTTCTATCGTCATCCATCCGGAGTGGAGCGGCAGCATCCTGAAGACCTCCGACGCGGAACATCCATCCTGGCCGACGACTGAACGACGAATGATGGTTCCTTTAAATGACATCATCCAAGATGGCGTCCCTCGAATTCCGATTGGCTGATAGGATTCTATCAGCCAATCGGAATTAAGGTAGGAATATTCTGATTGGCTGATGGAATCAGCCAATCAGAATCAAGTTCAATCTGATTGGCTGATCCAATCAGCCAATCAGAATCAAGTTCAATCCGATTGGCTGATCCAATCAGCCAATCAGATTGAGCTCGCATTCTATTGGCTGTTCCGATCAGCCAATCAGCCAATCAAATTTTTCCTACCTTAATTCTGATTGGCTGATAGAATCCTATCAGCCAATCGGAATTCGAGGGACGCCATCTTGGATGACATCATTTAAAGGAACCGTCATTCATTGTTCAGTCGTCGGCCAGGATGGATGTTCCGCGTCAGAGGTCTTCAGGATGCTGCCGCTCCGCTCCGGATGGATGACGATAGAAGATGCCTCTTGGATGAAGACTTCAATCGGATGGAAGACCTCTTCTGCCCCGCTTGGATGAAGACTTCTACCGGATGGAGGACCTCTTCTTGCTCCGCTTTGATGAAGAATTTGGCTCGGCTGGGTGAAGACGACTCAAGGTAGGGAGATCTTCAGGGGCTTAGTGTTAGGTTTATTTAAGGGGGGTTTGGGTTAGATTAGGGGTATGTGGGTGGTGGGCTGTAATGTTGGGGGGGTATTGTATGTTTTTTTTTACAGGCAAAAGAGCTGAACTTCTTGGGGCATGCCCCGCAAAGGGCCCTGTTCAGGGCTGGTAAAGTAAAAGAGCTTTGAACTTTAGTAATTTAGAATAGGGTAGGGTATTTTTTTATTTTGGGGGGCTTTGTTATTTTATTAGGGGGCTTAGAGTAGGTGTAATTAGTTTAAAATTGTTGTAATATATTTCTAATGTTTGTAAATATTTTTTTATTTTTTGTAACTTAGTTCTTTTTTATTTTTTGTACTTTAGTTAGTTTATTTCATTGTATTTATTTGTAGGAATTGTACTTAATTTATTTTTTGATAGTGTAGTGTTAGGTTTAATTGTAACTTAACTTCTTAACTATTTAATAGCTATTGTACCTGGTTAAAATAATTACAAAGTTACCTGTAAAATAAATATTAATCCTAAAATAGCTATAATATAATTATAATTTATATTGTAGCTATATTAGGGTTTATTTTACAGGTAAGTATTTAGCTTTAAATAGGAATAATTTATTTAATAAGAGTTAATTAATTTCATTAGTTTTAAATTATATTTAACTTAGGGGGGTGTTAGTGTTAGGGTTAGACTTAGCTTTAGGGGTTAATACATTTATTAGAATAGCGGTGAGCTCCAGTCGGCAGATTAGGGGTTAATAATTGAAGTTAGGTGTCGGCGATGTTAGGGAGGGCAGATTAGGGGTTAATACTATTTATTATAGGGTTAGTGAGGCGGATTAGGTGTTAATAATTTATTATAGTAGCGCTCAGGTCCGGTCGGCAGATTAGGGGTTAATAAGTGTAGGCAGGTGGAGGCGACGTTGTGGGGGGCAGATTAGGGGTTAATAAATATAATATAGGGGTCGGCGGTGTTAGGGGCAGCAGATTAGGGGTACATAGGGATAATGTAAGTAGCGGCGGTTTACGGAGCGGCAGATTAGGGGTTAAAATAATATACAGGGGTCAGCGTTAGCGGGGGCGGCAGAATAGGGGTTAATAAGTGTAAGGTTAGGGGTGTTTAGACTCGGGGTACATGTTAGAGTGTTAGGTGCAGACGTAGGAAGTGTTTCCCCATAGCAAACAATGGGGCTGCGTTTTGCAGGTGTTAGGTTTTTTTTTCAGCTCAAACAGCCCCATTGTTTCCTATGGGGGAATCGTGCACGAGCACGTTTTTGAGGCTGGCCGCGTCCGTAAGCAACTCTGGTATCGAGAGTTGCAGTTGCGTTAAATATGCTCTACGTTCCTTTTTTGGAGCCTAACGCTGACATTATATGGACTCTCAATACCAGAGTTATTTTAAAGGTGCAGCCAGAAAAAAGCCAGCGTTAGCTACGCGGGTCCTTACCGACAAAACTCTAAATCTAGCCGTAAGATAGCTACAATATAATTAATAATTAGATTGTAGCTATTTTAGGGTTTATATTTATTTTACAGGTAACTTGGTATTTATTTTAACTAGGCACAATAGCTATTAAATAGTTAATAACTATTTAATAGCTACCTTGTTAAAATAATTACCAATTTACCTGTAAAATAAATCCTAACCTAAGTTACAAATACACCTACACTATCAATAAATTAAGTAAACTACAAATATCTAAACTACAATACAATTAAATACACTAAACTAAATTACAAAAAAAACCCACTAAATTACAAGAACTAAAAAAAATTACAAGATTTTCAAGCTAATTACACCTATTCTAAGCCCCCTAATAAAATAATAAAGCCCCCCAAAATAAAAAAATTTCCCTACCCTAATCTAAATTACAAAAGTTAACAGCTCTTTTACCAGCCCTTAAAAGGGCTTTTTGCGGGGCATGCCCCAAAGTAATCAGCTCTTTTGCCTGTAAAAAAAACACAATACCACCCCCCAACATTACAACCCACCACCCACATATCCCTACTCTAAACCCACCCAAACCCCCTTAAAAAACTTAACACTAAGCCCCAGAAGATCTCCCTACCTTGAGTCGTCTTCACCCAGCCGGGCCGAACTCTTCATCCAATCCGGGCGATGTCCTCATCCAAGCGGCAAAGAAGAAGTCTTCCATCCGGGCGATGTCTTCATCCAAGTGGCAAAGAAGAAGTCTTCCATCCCGGCGATGTCTTCATCCAAGCGGCAAAGAAGAGGTCCTCCATCGGGGCGAAGTTTTCCTCCAAACGGCATCTTCAGTCTTCTTTCTTCCGACCTCCGACGCGGAACATCCAGCTGGCCCGACGACTGAACGACGAATGAAGTTTCCTTTAAATGACATCATCCAAGATGGCATGCCTCAAATTCCGATTGGCTGATAGGATTCTGTCAGCCAATCGGAATTAAGGTAAGAAAATCTGATTGGCGGATTGAATCAGATTCAAGTTCAATCCGATTGGCTGATCCAATCAGCCAATCAGATTGAGCTCGCATTCTATTGGCTGTTCCGATCGGAATTCAAGGGACGCCATTCAAGGAAACTTCATTCATCGTTCAGTCATCGGGCCAGCTGGATGTTCCGCGTCGGAGGTCGGAAGAAAGAAGATGAATATGCCGCTTGGAGGAAAACTTTGCCCCGATGGAGGACCTCTTCTTTGCCGCTTGGATGAAGACATCGCCGGGATGGAAGACTTTTTCTTTGCCGCTTGGATGAAGACATCGCCTGGATGGAAGACTTCTTCTTTGCCGCTTGGATGAGGACATCGCCCGGATTGGATGAAGAGTTCGGCCCGGCTAGGTGAAGACGACTCAAGGTAGGGAGATCTTCTGGGGCTTAGTGTTAAGTTTTTTTAAGGGGGGTTTGGGTGGGTTTAGAGTAGGGGTATGTGGGTGGTGGGTTGTAATGTTGGGGGGTGGTATTGTGTTTTTTTTACAGACAAAAGAGCTGATTACTGTGGGGCATGCCCCGCAAAAAGCCCTTTTAAGGGCTGGTTAAAAAGCTGTTAACTTTTGTAATTTAGATTAGGGTAGGGAATTTTTTTTATTTTGGGGGGCTTTATTATTTTATTAGCGGGCTTAGAATAGGTGTAATTAGCTTGAAAATCTTGTAATCTTTTTTTATTTTTTTTATTTTTTGTAATTTAGTGGGGGTTTTTTGTAATTTAGTTTAGTGTATTTAATTGTATTTTAGTTTAGATATTTGTAGTTTATTTAATTTATTGATAGTGTAGGTGTATTTGTAACTTAGGTTAGGATTTATTTTACAGGTAAATTGGTAATTATTTTAACAAGGTAGCTATTAAATAGTCATTAACTATTTAATAGCTATTGTACCTAGTTAAAATAAATACCAAGTTACCTGTAAAATAAATATAAACCGTAAAATATCTACAATCTAATTATTAATTATATTGTAGCTATCTTAGGGTTTATTTTATAGGTAAGTATCTAGATTTAAATAGGAATATTTTAATTAATAATATTAATATTAATTAGATTTATTTTAATAAGAATTTAGTTAGGGATGTTAGAGTTAGATAGGGTTATTATACTTAATATATATAATATAATAACTATATTAACTATATTAACCCTAATATAATTAGGGTTAATATAGTTAATATATATAATATAATAACTATATTAACTATATTAACCCTAATATAATTAGGGTTAATATAGTTAATATAGGTGGCGGCGGTGTAGGGGGATTAGATTAGGGGTTAATACATTTATTATAGGTGGCAGCGGTGTAGGGGGATTTAGATTAGAGGCAAAAGAGCTGATTACTTTGTGACAATGCCCCACAAAAAGCCCTTTTAAGGGCTGGTAAAAGAACTGGTTACTTTGGGGCAAAGCCCCGCAAAAAGCCCTTTTAAGGGCTGGCAATAGAGCTGTTTACTTTGGGGTAATGCCATGCAAAAAGCCCTTTTCAGGCCTATTTGTAGGGTTAGACTTAGGTTTAGTGGTAGGGATATTTTAGTATTTTAGGGATTAATTAATTTAATATAGGTGGCGGCGGTATAGGGGGATTAGATTAGGGGTTAATAATTTAATATAGGTGGCGGTGGTATAAACGGATTATATTAGGGGTTAATAATTTAATATAGGTGGCGGCGGTATATGGGGATTAGATTAGGGGTTAATATTTTAATATAGGTGGCGGCGGTATAGGGGGATTAGATTAGGGGTTAATAATTTTAATATAGGTGGCGACGGTGTAGGAGCTCACATTAGGGGGCAGTTAATGTAGGTGGCGGCAGTGTAAGGGGCTCACATTAGGGGGTAGTTAATGTAGGTGGTGGTGGTGTAAGGGGCTCACATTAGGGGGTAGTTAATGTAGGTGGAGGCGGTGTAAGGGGCTCAAATTAGGGGGTAGGTAATGTAGGTGGCGGCGGTGTAAGGGGCTCACATTAGGGGGTAGTTAATGTAGGTGGCGGCAGTGTAAGGGGCTCACATTAGGGGGTAGTTAATGTAGGTGGCGGCGGGGTCCAGGAGCGGCGGTTTAGGGGTTAATAACTTTATTAGGGTTGCGGGGGATCGCGGTTGACAGGTAGATAGACATTGCGCATGCGTTAGGTGTTAGGTTTTATTTTGCAGGTAGTTTAGGGAGTTACGGGGCTCCAATACACAGCATAAGGCTTACTACGCCTGCAATTTGTGGCGAGGTGAAAATGGAGTAAGATTTCTCTAATTTCGCCACGTAAGTCCTTACACTGTATATTGGATACCAAACTGCGTTGGTTTGGTATACCTGTCTATGGGCCAAAAAACTACGGCCGAAGGCAGAAATATACAAGCGTAACTTCTAGGTTACGCCGTATATGTGATACCAAACCAACGCAAAATCTGGCGTTGCCGGCTTTTGTGGACGACGCCGCATATCGGATCGAGGCCCAAGTATTTAGTATTCTTCTGCCCTGCTTAATCCTAGAAACTGCAGAGGTAGAAAATTGACAGATCAAGCTTAAAACTAGAAAATGGTGCCTACTAAGAAATTAAAGTGTTATATATTGAATGATTCCTATTTAAAAAATCATTATAATTTATGTATATTGTATGTATGAAGTGTGCATGTGCCTGTGTTTGTGTATATGTGCATTTGGATTTCTGTGTATGTGTGTGTGTGTGTGTATGAGCATTTCTGTGTATATTTGTGTTTTTTCTGTGCATCTGTATATGTGTGTCGAAACATATCTGAGGGTGAGGCTTTATTTAAAGGGGTGGAGTCTAGCGCCCCACCACTTTTAAAATTCACCAGCCGCCACTGCTTATTAATAACAATTATAAAGAAGGAACTGGAAGAGGATGGTTTAAAACTAACGGCTAGATTTAGAGTTTGGCGGCCAAAGGGGTGCGTTAGCTACGCATGCTTTTTTTCTCCCGCACCTTTTAAATACCGCTGGTATTTAGAGTTCACAGAATGGCTGGGTTTTCGGTGCGTTAGGCTCCAAAAAGGGAGTGTAGAGCATAATTTAACGCCACTGCAACTCTAGATACCAGCGGTGCTTACGGAAGCGGCCAGCTTCAAAAACGTGCTCGTGCACGATTCCCCCATAGAAAACAATGGGGCTGTTTGAGCTGAATAAAAACCTAACACCTGCAAAAAAGCCGCGTTCAGCTCCTAACGCAGCCCCATTGTTTCCTATGGGGAAACACTTCCTACGTCTGCACCTAACACCCTACTATGTACCCCGAGTCTAAACACCCCTAGCATTACACTTATTAACCCCTAATCTGCCGCCCCGCTATCGCTGACCCCTGCATATTATTTTTAACCTCTAATCTGCCGCTCCGTACACCCCTGCCACCTACATTATCCCTATGTACCCCTAATCTGCTGCTCTAACATCGCCGACCCCTATATTATGTTTATTAACCCCTAATCTGCCGCCCCAAACGTCGCCTCCACCTAACTACACTTATTAACCCCTAATCTGCCGACCAGACCTGAGCGCTACTATAATAAATGTATTAACCCCTAATCCGCCTCTCTCCCGCCTCAATAACTCTATAATGAATAGTATTAACCCCTAATCTGCCCTCCCTAACATTGCCGACACCTAACTTCAAGTATTAACCCCTAATCTGCCGACAGGAGCTCACCGCTACTCTAATAAATTTATTAACCCCTAAAGCTAAGTCTAACTTTAACCCTAACACCCCCCTAAATTAAATATAATTTAAATCTAACCAAATAAATTAACTCTTATTAAATAAATTATTCCTATTTAAAGCTAAATACTTACCTGTAAAATAAACCCTAATATAGCTACAATATAAATTATAATTATATTGTAGCTATTTTAGGATTAATATTTATTTTACAGGCAACTTTGTAATTATTTTAACCAGGTACAATAGCTATTAAATAGTTAATAACTATTTAATAGTTACCTAGTTAAAATAATTACAAAATTACCTGTAAAATAAATCCTAACCTAAGTTACAATTAAATTAAATTTAATAAAATACCTATTCAAGTTCAATCCGATTGGCTGATCTGATCAGCCAATCAGATTGAGCTCGCATTCTATTGGCTGTTCCGATCAGCCAATAGAATGCGAGCTCAATCTGATTGGCTGATCGGATTGAACTTGATTCTGATTGGCTGATTCCATCAGCCAATCAGAATTTTCCTACCTTAATTCCGATTGGCTGATAGAATCCTATCAGCCAATCGGAATTCGACGGATGCCATCTTGGATGACGTAATTTAAAGGAACCGTCATTCGGCGAGTAGGCGTCGGTAGAAGAGGATGTTCCGCGTTGGCTGGAAGATGATGGCTCCGGAAGAAAGAAGATTGAAGATGCTGCTTGATAGAAGACTTCATCCCGATGATGGACTTCTTCAGCGCCCGTTTGGATCAAGACTTCAGCCCGATGATGGATTTCTTCAGCTGCCGCTTGGATCCAGACTTCAGCCCGAGGATGGACGTCACTCTTCAGCCCCCCGCTTGGGCTTGGATTTGGACCCTCTTCTGGACCGATCGGTGAACCTGGCATGGTGAAGACAAGGTAGAGAGATCTTCAGGGGCTTAGTGTTAGGTTTATTTAAGGGGGGTTTGGGTTAGATTAGGGGTATGTGGGTGGTGGGTTGTAATGTGGGGGGTATTGTATGTTTTTTTTTTACAGGCAAAAGAGCTGAATTCTTTGGGGCATGCCCCACAAAGGGCCCTTTTAAGGGCTGGTAAGGTAAAAGAGCTTTGAACTTTTGTAATTTAGAATAGGGCAGGGCATTTTTTTATTTTGGGGGTCTTTGTTATTTTATTAGGGCGCTTAGAGTAGGTGTAATTAGTTTAAAATTGTTGTAATATTTTTCTAATGTTTGTAAATATTTTTTTTATTTTTTGTAACTTAGTTATTTTTTATTTTTTGTACTTTAGTTAGTTTATTTAATTGTATTTATTTGTAGGTATTATATTTAATTAATTTATTGATAGTGTAGTGTTAGGTTTAATTGTAGATAATTGTAGGTAGTTTATTTAATTAATTTATTGATAGTGTAGTGTTAGGTTTAATTGTAACTTAGGTTAGGATTTATTTTACAGGTAATTTTGTAATTATTTTAACTAGGTAACTATTAAATAGTTATTAACTATTTAATAGCTATTGTACCTGGTTAAAATAAATACAAAGTTGCCTGTAAAATAAATATTAATCCTAAAATAGCTACAATATAATTATAATTTATATTGTAGCTATATTAGGGTTTATTTTACAGGTAAGTATTTAGCTTTAAATAGGAATAAGTTATTTAATAAGAGTTAATTTATTTCGTTAGAAGAAAATTATATTTAACTTAGGGGGGGTGTTAGTGTTAGGGTTAGAATTAGCTTTAGGGGTTAAAATTTTTTATTATAGTAGCGGTGAGCTCCGATCGGCAGATTAGGGGTTAATACTTGAAGTTAGGTGTCGGCGATGTTAGGGAGGGCAGATTAGGGGTTAATACTATTTATTATAGGGTTATTGAGGCGGAAGTGAGGCGGATTAGGGGTTAATAACTTTATTATAATAGAGGCGCGGTCCGGTCGGCATATTAGGGGTTAATAAGTGTAGGTAGGTAGCGGCGACGTTGGGGGCGGCATATTAGGGGTTAATAAATATAATATAGGGGTCGGCGGTGTTAGGGGCAGCAGATTAGGGGTTCATAGGGATAACGTAGGTGGCAGCGGCGTGCGGTCGGCAGATTAGGGGTTAAAAAAATTTAATAGAGTGGTGGCGATGTGGGGGGACCTCGGTTTATGGGTACATAGGTAGTTTATGGGTGTTAGTGTAGTTTAGAGCACAGTAGTTAAGAGCTTTATAAACCGGCGTTTGCCCAGAAAGCTCTTAACTCCTGACTTTTTTCTGCGGCTGGAGTTTTGTCATTAGATTTCTAACGCTCACTTCAGCCACGACTCTAAATACCAGCGTTAGAAAGATCCCATTGAAAAGATAGGATACGTAATTGACGTAAGGGCATTTGCGGTATGGAAAAGTCGCGGCTGAAAAGTGAGCGTTAGACCCTTTAATGACTGGTTCCAAATACCAGAGGGCGGTAAAAACCAGCGTTAGGAGCCTCTAACGCTGGTTTTGACGGCTACCGCCCAACTCTAAATCTAGGCCTCAGTTTCTTATTTCCAATTTTCAGGCCACACTAACAGGCCTGAGTTTCAGGATTATCCTGGGTGAGAGCGGGTTAATAACTTACTTATTGTCCCATAAGGCGCCTCTCTTTTTATCTGCTCCCACAGATTTGTTAATAACTTACTTATACAACATTTCCTGAAGCTTTTCCAGGACAGGAAGTTAAGGGGACTTGTGGTTGGTGGCACACCTGTGTGTTGTGGGTGGGGCAAGGCAGAAGGTATGACATGGGTCAGGTGAGATACACCTGTGTTTAGTGGGTGGAGCAAGGTAGCATGTATGACATGGGTCAGGGGGGATACACCTGTGTTTATTGGGAGGGGCAATGTAGTATGTATGATATGGGTCAGGTGAGATACACCTGTGTTTAGTGGGTGGGGCAAGGCAGAAGGTATGACATGGGTCAGGAGGGATACACCTGTGTTTAGTGGGAGGGTCAATGAAGTAGGCATGACATGGGTCAAGTGGATACACCTGTATTTAATGGATGGGGCAGGGTGACATGAGTGAGGTTGGGCTGAGCTGGTATACTCTCAGCTTCAGGTCCTGTTGATCAGCATCAGTAAGACCATGTCTGGGATGTGCAGATATCCAACATCACAGCAGAGAGTAAATAATTGATGGCTCAAACTTTATTGTGATTTGCCTTCAGGATTAACTGTTACTTAGGCCCCGATATTCAGAACATTGACAGACCGAAGAAACTGGCAGTTTGGGTTCACCATGCTCACAGTCTGTCAATATTTCTAAAGAAGTGGGCTGAACCTTGCTGTGCTGATGAGTGATGATGTGTCTCCCATAGAAAATACAGATTGTGCCTTCAGCAAAAGCCTGCCCACAACACCACTCGTCTGTGATATCAGCGGAAGACAGGGGCTGTATTTGAAGTGTTCCTACACAGCACAGTTTGTGTTCACTGAAACAAAGCAAGGTTTATGAGTAGGAACACTCTAAATAATGCCTGTGTAACTTTACGTTTACTGAACCAGCACTACAAACCACCACAATGGAAAATCTTTAAATGCACACCGATGAATTGCATCTTTGACTAGAAACACATTGGCAATATATATGTATTGGCTAAAATGCTTCTAGTAAAAGTTATCACTGTTTTAGTATTAACATTTTTCTCTGAACATGCATGTGAAGCATAGCTAGATAGTCTCAGTGCAACAGCATTTTAAATATTGCAGCTGCTAAGAGCCCCAGTGGGACTTGTATCATGTCAGCAAATAACAAATTGAACCATTACCAGATGGTACAGGCACCTTAGACTCTCTGGGCAAGAGTTGTTTTTAAAATGCTGGAGCATTAATGCAGCAGGAGTTAAGAGGTTAATATAGCTTATTTTTAAATCAGATTCATATCCTAGGTACATTAAATGTGAATACTTTATTTTCATGAAATCTATAGCTACAAAATAGCTTCAAGACATTTTTTTCTGCCTTAGAGAATAACATCAGATTCAGACTTTAGAGACAAAAAAAATCTAATACATCATCACCTAATGTTTTTTGTATCCGTATCCATCTAAATGTTAAAAGCACAATATTCTTAGCTACTATATATCACTGGCTGCCTGAGCACCTGTTAAACTTCATACGACTTGGTGCAAAGCTGGGCAGATGGCATCAGTGTGCCATAAACAGAGCTGAATGACAAATCAAACACATGCATTTCTTACAACGGGTCAACATGTGTTTCATTTTGCTGAAAACCCAGAATAATTATTTTGAGCCAATCCGTTTGCCAAATGTTGTCATCTTTTTTATTTTCCTTTTCATGCAGATTAGCAGTGCTGATTCCAGATTTATTTCCTTTTTTCAATGGGCAATCTTTTTTTGTGCCAGCAGAATTTCACACCTTTTTTTCTTTTCTTTTTATGCCCTTTCACATACTTGTAAAATAAAAAAATATAGTTTTCATAAAGCCCTCAAGCACCAAATTTGTTCTGCTGATTGTTACAATCTATTTGCAGTCAAACGTACATGGAAACTCATATCTAATACTTTAATATATTAGTACATAAATAAAAGATTTCTTTCAATGAGCTTTATTGTTTACTCAAAATAATTTATGATGTTTAAACAGACCTGATGTAATAATAATAATAATAAAAAAAAAAACTTTACAGTACTGAAACAAGACTGTGAAAGACTGTGAAATTTGAACATATACGACAGAGGTATAAATTAGTCATGTACACAGAAAAAAAATGTTTCTGAAGAATTGTTCATCACAAAAAAAAGTGTTTTTTATAAACTTAAAGGGTTACTGAAGCCAAATTTTTTCTTCCGTGATTCAGATAGAACATGCAATTTTAAGCACCTTTCTAATGTACTCCTATTATAATTTTTTCTTTGTTCTCTTGCTATCTTTATTTGAAAAAGAAAGTCAAGAACGTTGGACAGCACTTGCTTATTGGTGGATGAATTTATCCACCAATCAGCAAGAACAACCCAGGTTGCTTGCCAAAAATGGGCCGGCATCTAGACTTAGTCTTGCTTTTCAAAAAACGATACCAAGATAATGAAGAAACATTTCTAATAGGAGTAAATTAGAAAGTTGCTTAAACTTGCATGCTCTATCTGAATCACGAAAGAAAAAATTTGGGTACAGTGTCCCTTTAAAGTATTAGTGAGTGCTACTGCTACAAGCCAGCAGCAGTACAAAACTTTTTTTTTTTTTTTAATGGGATCAGGTCTGTCAAAAACAAAAATGAAGCTTACATGCTTATTAGCTGACACAGAAATCAATCAACTGACCGTGGTATTGGTGAATCATCATTAAATTGTGTACATTTGAACCTTTAGAGTAATAGTTTTAACCACATTAATGAATCAACTAAAAAAATTGTCACATGCTTCTGTTTTTTTTTTTTTTTTTTTGAGGGGGGTGTAAAAGGGGAATAAATGCAATGAATATAAAAGAATTGGTCTTTTTTTTATATTCATCCAAAACTGATGCCTAATATCTAATGTAAATAGATATTGCGGGGGTAAAACACATAGGTGAGTCAAGCTCAGGAGCGTTTGCACCTCTGAAGCAGGACACCGTTTGTGATTGGCTGGGTCCTGTAATTGCTTTTTATTAAGGGGTTAATACATGTTCTCCAGAGCATGTTAATTAAAGTATTGTAGCTACAGGTGAAGTTTTGAAACATTTACATTCATTTTAACGAAAATTATTGTAAATGTTTAACAGAAATTCAGTATTTGTTTAGCTTTAAATTAAATTAATACTGAATAGTACTAGATATGTAGAATTAAAATTTGGTCCAAAACGAAATTTTCTTGGGTGCACATCTATACTTTTTATCTCTGTTAGTACCTTGTATCTAAGTCTCTGCAGACTTCCCACTTATTTCAGTTCTTTTGACAGACTTGCATTTTAGCCAATCAGTGCTGACTCATAAATACCTCCAAAGGAGTGAGCACAGTGTTATCTATGGGGAACGAATGAACTAGCACTGTTTAACTGTGAAAAACTGTCAAAATGTACGGAGATAGGAGGCGGCCTTCAAGGGCTTATAAATTAGCATATGAGTCTAGCTAGGTTTAACTTTCAACAGAGAGTACCTTAGAGAACAAAGCAAATTTGATGATAAAAGTAAATTGGAAAGTTTAAAATTGCATGCCCTATCTGAATCAGGAAATCATAATTTTGACTCAACTGTCCTTTTAAGCAAATTCTTCTTTTAGACCCTCTTTTTGCTATTACTGTACTGAGCAATTAATTAGATAATTTGTGTCTGAATATCTTCCAGTTGACACTACTAAAAAAGAAATAATAAACATTTCAGTCTAATGAATACATTTGGGTCAACAAAACTAGTACATAATTAAAAAAGGACATATTGTGTTAAATTTGAGGATGGTCACCTGGTGCCCTTTTCAGAAAGTCACCAGTGCAACTGCACCCAGAAAATAAGCCAGGTTTACACCAAGTAGCAACCTTCATTAAGAAGTCTATACCCCCCTTTTTGTTATGGACCCAATTCTTAAAAATTCGCCATAATGGGGAGCAATCATGAACATATTTTATTGAGCATTATATTGTAATATGTGTTTCTTCTTCACATACAGAAAATGACTGACATTAATGAGAAATACAATTGTCAAGGCAAAAAGTGCCTTTAGAGCATTCTTTGAGGGACCTTCTAGTAGTGAAAAATATTTCTATAGAATCTCACAGGCCAAAGTGCTTTTTAAAGCATTGGGTCCTCTTCCTGTATCTATCTAAATATCAGATGCACGCTTCCTTGCAAGTACTAGGACAAGCATCTTGATTGGATCTTTAAAGTTGCTTTACATTGTAATGTGGCTACTAAAGACGTTCGGCTAGATTACGAGTTTTGCGGTACAGCTATACTGCTGAAAAATTGGCCATTGCGCGTGGAATGGCTGGGAACGCATATTATGGGTCGCAGTGGTATAGCTATACCGCAAGCATTTTAGCCTGTAATGCAACGCGATTCCATGCCGGTATTGCAGGTTGTGCATTGTCCCCCACATTGCAGCCACTAAATAAATCTATTAACCCCTAAACCGCCAGCCCCCCACATCGTAACTACTAGACTAAACCTATTAACCACTAAACTGCTGGCCCACCACATCGCAAAACACTAAATTAAACTATTAAACCCTAAAACTAACACCACCCCTAACTTTAAATTAAAATAACAAAATAACTATCTTAAAATAAATAAAAACTTAACTGTGAAGAAAAAAAAAAAAAAAGTTTAAACTATAAATTAACCTTACTATTCTAATAAAATAAAAAAACTACCAATTAAAAAATTTAAATTAAAAATTTTAAAAAACACTAAGATTACAAAAAATAATAAATGAAATTATCTAATCTAATAGCCCTATAAAAATAAAAAAGCCCCTCCAAAATAAAAACACCCTCTAACCTACAAGAAACTACCAATAGCCCTTAAGGCATTGCCCTAAGTTAAACAGCTCTTTTACCTGTAAAAAAAATACAAAGTCCCCACCAACAGTAAAACCCACCACCAACCAACCCCCAAAATAAAAATCCTAACTCTATAAAAAACATAAGTTACCCATTGCCCCTAAAGGGGTATTTGTATGTGCATTGCTCTTAAAAGGGCATTCAGCTCTTTTACAGTTTACCCAAAGCCCTAATCTGAAAAATTCCAACCCAAAACATAAAAGAAATACCTAACACTAACCCCAAAATATCTTCTCACAGTTCCTGAAGTCCGGACATCTATCTCCATCCAGGCGGCGAGAAGTCTTCATCCAGGCTGCAAGAAGTTTTCATCCAGCCGTACACTGAAGTTGAATGCAAGTTACCCGTTTCAAAATGGCGTATCTTTGCATTCCTATTGGCTGATTTGATTCTTCAAATTCAAATCAGCCAATAGGATGAGAGCTTCTGAAATCCTATTGGTTGTTCAAAACAGCCAAGGATGAGAGCTACTGAAATCCTATTGGCTGTTCAAAACCTGGGTGAAGACTTCTCGCCGCCTAGATGGAGATGAATGTCCAGACTTCAGGAACTGTGAGTAGATATTCTAGGGTTAGTGTTAGGTATTTTTTTATTTTTTGGGGGTGGATTTTTTTTTCAGATTTGGGCTTTGGGCAAAGTGTAAAAGAGCTAGAGTTAGGTGTTTTATTTTGGGGAGTTGGTTGGGTGGTGGGTTTTACTGTTGGGGGGACTTTGTATTTTTTTACAGGTAAAAGAGCTGTTTAACTTAGGGCAATGCCCTACAAAAGGCCCTTTTAAGGGCTATTGGTAGTTTATTGTAGGTTAGGAGGTGTTTTTATTTTAGGAGGGCTTTTTATTTTTATAGGGTTATTAGATTAGGTGTAATTATTATTTTTTGATAATTTCATTTATTATTTTTTGTAATCTTAGTGTTTTTTATTTTTCGTAATTTAGTGATTATTATTTTTTGTAATTTTAGATTTTTTTTTTTTTTTTTTTTTTAATTTACAATTTTATTACTTTAGTATCCTGCACCCCACTGAGAGTGTAATTTATTCTGCTGGCTGTGTATACATAGATTGGCAATAGCCTGGACTCCAGTAAAGACACTTTCAGTACAGGTGGGGATACCAAAGGCTAAATCAGCTATTTCAAATGCCAAAATAATTGTAAAAGAGCTATTTGTAAACAATTTAATACACTAAAGCAGGTAAAATGGATAATTGGGGGAAAAGGGGAGAAACATTTTGGGAACAAACTTATTTTATATATCAGTAATTATGAAATACTGAAAATGTATTTTAACTTGTTGTTAGGAACATTAACATAATTTTGCAGTCCAGGGACTTACCGCGTAAAAAGCCTCTTGGTAATATTCTTTATTTTATCTCCTCTGTTTTAGATAAGTATGGGTAGATATAAAAACTAGACTTGTGCGCAGCAGAAAAAAATATTGTTTCGACTCGCTTTAGACCGATTCGGATGTTTTCAAATTTTGTTTTCGGATCAATTCGGATACATTCCAATGCATTAGTTTCGGATTCATTTGGATTTGAATAAATCCGGATGTATTCAGTTCAGATTCGATTTGTAAATTTGGAAGTTCAGTATGTTTTAGGTGGGATGTGCTGTGTATTAGACTAGTATTATGTACTGTAATATTAGGATAGCCCATAGCAGAGTGATATAACCTAATATACTGTACAATACTAGTGTAATTGTGATTAGTCCATGGCCATCTGAATTATGTAACAAATAAATCCGAACTAATTCGGATTTCTTTGTTAGTTTCATTGCTACGGTAATTTAGAAATTCGAATCGATCCGAAGCTCCGAATTTGACAAATTCGTCCGAATTTCGATTTGGAACGAAATGAAACGCACGTCTAATAAAAACGTGCAAAATTTAGCAGGGTTAGGATTATTGGGATGGGAATATGCATTTCAAAAATCTTGTGGTAATTAAAGGGAAATGATACTCAACATCATTTATTTTTTTATCCCTTAAAGGGACAGTATACACTCATTTTCATATAACTGCATGTAATAGACACTACTATAAAGAATAAGATGCACAGATACTGATATAAAAATCCAGTATAAAATGGTTTAAAAACGTACTTAGAAGCTGTCGGTTTAGCTCTGTTGAAAAGGGAGTTGGAAAGCCCACTGCAAGTGGAAAATAAGATACTCCCCCCTCCCCCTTCTTTTGCATATGAAAAGACCCTTTACACAAACAGGAGCAAGCTGGAGAAGGTAGCTGACGGTATTCAAATTAAACTTTGGGGCTTGGTTAGGAGTCTGAAAATCAGAGCAATGTTAATTAAAAATAAGCAAAATTATAATTTAAAAAAAAACAAAAAAAACTTTATGGGCTTTATAAATAGATCATCTACAAAACATTTATGCAAAGAAAAAATGAGTGTATAATGTCCCTTTAAGCAAATGTAAGAAATAATTTTTTTTTCAAGAACCATACCTGATTTCTTCTTTATCTAAAACTAAAATCAATTCCCGAGAATAGCCAATTACATAATCAGTTCAAACAGAGCTAAAATTTTGCTGTGATCTTGTGAGATTTTGTCCAAATCATATTGTAAAATTTCATAGTAAACTTCCTTGAACAGATGAGAAAATGAGTGACTGTGCCTGCACATGCCACATGCATGCTTACTTGCAACTCCTGGAACAAGAATTTCAGTTGGATAATTAATATAATGCTGCATTAATTTCAAGTGATTCAGCTTCTGGGTAAAATAAGAATGTTCAAATACAGGATAACAGTTTAAAATAGATATTGCAAATATATTGCAAAGTATTTTAACTTGGAATTTCACTTATATGCCCCTTTAAACCACTTTGTGGAGTTAAAGGGACATGAAACCCATTTTTTTTTGTCATGATTTAAAGAGTATGCAATTTAAAATAACTTTCCAATTTACTTCTATTATCTAATTTGCTTACTTCTTTTGATATCTTTTGTTGACAAGCATATCTAAATAGGCTCAATAGCTGCTGATTTGTGGCTGCATAGAGATACCTCATGTGATTGGCTCACCCATGTGCAATGCTATTTCTTTAACAAAGGATATCTGAAGAATTAAGCAAAATAAATAATAGAAGTAAATTGAAATTTTGTTTAAAATTGAATTTTCTATCTGAATCATAAAATAAATATTTCGGGTTTCATGTCCCTTTAACAGTGAAAACTATAATCATCATACAAAGAGCACATAATCTAATAAATGAATGTGTCTTTTTGCATAAATTGTCCTTTTAATAAATTCATCTGAAGTTGAATATCTCTTTTGGTCAATATTTAAATGAAGCTGCAGCAGATGGTAGAGAAATCTTTTATATCCTGAATAATATTTTGAAGATTAAAGATTGAGGAGGCGCAACAAAATAATGATACATTGTATAGTAACCATCACATTACAATAAAAATGATCTAAATAAAACACTGAGGCCTAGATTTAGAGTTCGGCGGTAAAAGGGCTGTTAACGCTCCGCGGGTTTTTTTCTGGCCGCACCATAAATTTAACTCTGGTATCGAGAGTTCAAACAAATGCTGCGTTAGGCTCCAAAAAAGGAGCGTAGAGCATTTTTACCGCAAATGCAACTCTCGATACCAGAGTTGCTTACGGACGCGGCCGGCATCAAAAACGTGCTCGTGCACGATTCTCCCATAGGAAACAATGGGGCTGTTTGAGCTGAAAAAAAACCTAACACCTGCAAAAAAGCAGCGTTCAGCTCCTAACGCAGCCCCATTGTTTCCTATGGGGAAACACTTCCTACGTCTGCACCTAACACCCTAACATGTACCCCGAGTCTAAACACCCCTAACCTTACACTTATTAACCCCTAATCTGCCGCCCCCGCTATCGCTGACCCCTGCATTACACTTTTAACCCCTAATCTGCCGCTCCGTAAACCGCCGCCACCTACGTTATCCCTATGTACCCCTAATCTGCTGCCCCTAACACCGCCGACCCCTGTATTATATCTATTAACCCCTAACTTGCCCCCCACAACGTCGCCGCAAGCTACTTAAAATAATTAACCCCTAATCTTCCGACCGCAAATCGCCGCCACCTACGTTATCCCTATGTACCCCTAATCTGCTACCCCTAACATCGCCGACCCCTATGTTATATTTATTAACCCCTAATCTGCCCCCCACAACGTCGCCGACACCTACCTACACTTATTAACCCCTAATCTGCCGAGCGGACCTGAGCGCTACTATAATAAAGTTATTAACCCCTAATCCGCCTCACTAACCCTATCATAAATAGTATTAACCCCTAATCTGCCCTCCCTAACATCGCCGACACCTAACTTCAATTATTAACCCCTAATCTGCCGACCGGAGCTCACCGCTATTCTAATAAATGTATTAACCCCTAAAGCTAAGTCTAACCCTAACACTAACACCCCCCTAAGTTAAATATAATTTTTATCTAACGAAATAAATTAACTCTTATTAAATAAATAATTCCTATTTAAAGCTAAATACTTACCTGTAAAATACATCCTAATATAGCTACAATATAAATTATAATTATATTATAGCTATTTTAGGATTAATATTTATTTTACAGGCAACTTTGTAATTATTTTAACCAGGTACAATAGCTATTAAATAGTTAAGAACTATTTAATAGTTACCTAGTTAAAATAATTACAAATTTACCTGTAAAATAAATCCTAACCTAAGATATAATTAAACCTAACACTACCCTATCAATAAAATAATTAAATAAACTACCTACAATTACCTACAATTAACCTAACACTACACTATCAATAAATTAATTAAACACAATTGCTACAAATAAATAAAATTAAATAAACTATCTAAAGTACAAAAAATAAAAAAGAACTAAGTTACAGAAAATAATAAAATATTTACAAACATAAGAAAAATATTACAACAATTTTAAACTAATTACACCTACTCTAAGCCCCCTAATAAAATAACAAAGCCCCCCCAAATAAAAAATTCCCTACCCTATTCTAAAATACAAATATTACAAGCTCTTTTACCTTACCAGCCCTGAACAGGGCCCTTTGCGGGGCATGCCCCAAGAATTTCAGCTCTTTTGCCTGTAAAAAAAAACATACAATACCCCCCCCCCAACATTACAACCCACCACCCTCATACCCCTAATCTAACCCAAACCCCCCTTAAATAAACCTAACACTACCCCCCTGATGATCTTCCTACCTTGTCTTCACCATGCCAGGTTCACCGATCCGTCCTGGCTCCAAGATCTTCATCCACCCCAAGCGGGGGCTAGACATCCACTGAAGAAGTCCAGAAGAGGGTCCAAAGTCTTCCTCCTATCCGGCAAGAAGAGGACATCCGGACCGGCAAACATCTTCTCCAAGCGGCATCTTCTATCTTCTTCCATCCGATGACGACCGGCTCCATCTTGAAGACGTCCAGCGCGGATCCATCCTCTTCTTCCGACGACTAGACGACGAATGACGGTTCCTTTAAGGGACGTCATCCAAGATGGCGTCCCTCGAATTCCGATTGGCTGATAGGATTCTATCAGCCAATCGGAATTAAGGTAGGAATTTTCTGATTGGCTGATGGAATCAGCCAATCAGAATATAGTTCAATCCGATTGGCTGATCCAATCAGCCAATCAGATTGAGCTCGCATTCTATTGGCTGATCGGAACAGCCAATAGAATGCGAGCTCAATCTGATTGGCTGATTGGATCAGCCAATCGGATTGAACTTGATTCTGATTGGCTGATTCCATCAGCCAATCAGAAAATTCCTACCTTAATTCCGATTGGCTGATAGAATCCTATCAGCCAATCGGAATTCGAGGGACGCCATCTTGGATGACGTCCCTTAAAGGAACCGTCATTCGTCGTCTAGTCGTCGGAAGAAGAGGATGGATCCGCGCTGGACGTCTTCAAGATGGAGCCGGTCGTCATCGGATGGAAGAAGATAGAAGATGCCGCTTGGAGAAGATGTTTGCCGGTCCGGATGTCCTCTTCTTGCCGGATAGGAGGAAGACTTTGGACCCTCTTCTGGACTTCTTCAGTGGATGTCTAGCCCCCGCTTGGGGTGGATGAAGATCTTGGAGCCAGGACGGATCGGTGAACCTGGCATGGTGAAGACAAGGTAGGAAGATCATCAGGGGGGTAGTGTTAGGTTTATTTAAGGGGGGTTTGGGTTAGATTAGGGGTCTGTGGGTGGTGGGTTGTAATGTTGGGGGGGGGTATTGTATGTTTTTTTTTACAGGCAAAAGAGCTGAAATTCTTGGGGCATGCCCCGCAAAGGGCCCTGTTCAGGGCTGGTAAGGTAAAAGAGCTTGTAATATTTGTATTTTAGAATAGGGTAGGGAATTTTTTATTTTGGGGGGCTTTGTTATTTTATTAGGGGGCTTAGAGTAGGTGTAATTAGTTTAAAATTGTTGTAATATTTTTCTTATGTTTGTAAATATTTTATTATTTTCTGTAACTTAGTTCTTTTTTATTTTTTGTACTTTAGATAGTTTATTTAATTTTATTTATTTGTAGCAATTGTGTTTAATTAATTTATTGATAGTGTAGTGTTAGGTTAATTGTAGGTAATTGTAGGTAGTTTATTTAATTATTTTATTGATAGGGTAGTGTTAGGTTTAATTATATCTTAGGTTAGGATTTATTTTACAGGTAAATTTGTAATTATTTTAACTAGGTAACTATTAAATAGTTCTTAACTATTTAATAGCTATTGTACCTGGTTAAAATAATTACAAAGTTGCCTGTAAAATAAATATTAATCCTAAAATAGCTATAATATAATTATAATTTATATTGTAGCTATATTAGGATGTATTTTACAGGTAAGTATTTAGCTTTAAATAGGAATTATTTATTTAATAAGAGTTAATTTATTTCGTTAGATAAAAATTATATTTAACTTAGGGGGGTGTTAGTGTTAGGGTTAGACTTAGCTTTAGGGGTTAATACATTTATTAGAATAGCGGTGAGCTCCGGTCGGCAGATTAGGGGTTAATAATTGAAGGTAGGTGTCGGCGATGTTAGGGAGGGCAGATTAGGGGTTAATACTATTTATGATAGGGTTAGTGAGGCGGATTAGGGGTTAATAACTTTATTATAGTAGCGCTCAGGTCCGCTCGGCAGATTAGGGGTTAATAAGTGTAGGTAGGTGTCGGCGACGTTGTGGGGGGCAGATTAGGGGTTAATAAATATAACATAGGGGTCGGCGATGTTAGGGGTAGCAGATTAGGGGTACATAGGGATAACGTAGGTGGCGGCGATTTGCGGTCGGAAGATTAGGGGTTAATTATTTTAAGTAGCTTGCGGCGACGTTGTGGGGGGCAAGTTAGGGGTTAATAGATATAATACAGGGGTCGGCGGTGTTAGGGGCAGCAGATTAGGGGTACATAGGGATAACGTAGGTGGCGGCGGTTTACGGAGCGGCAGATTAGGGGTTAAAAGTGTAATGCAGGGGTCAGCGATAGCGGGGGCGGCAGATTAGGGGTTAATAAGTGTAAGGTTAGGGGTGTTTAGACTCGGGGTACATGTTAGGGTGTTAGGTGCAGACGTAGGAAGTGTTTCCCCATAGGAAACAATGGGGCTGCGTTAGGAGCTGAACGCTGCTTTTTTGCAGGTGTTAGGTTTTTTTTCAGCTCAAACAGCCCCATTGTTTCCTATGGGAGAATCGTGCACGAGCACGTTTTTGATGCCGGCCGCGTCCGTAAGCAACTCTGGTATCGAGAGTTGCATTTGCGGTAAAAATGCTCTACGCTCCTTTTTTGGAGCCTAACGCAGCATTTGTTTGAACTCTCGATACCAGAGTTAAATTTATGGTGCGGCCAGAAAAAAACCCGCGGAGCGTTAACAGCCCTTTTACCGCCGAACTCTAAATCTAGGCCTCAGTGTCTCATTATGTATTTCGTTTTCTGCTTGATTTATATTATTCTTTCAAACATTTGCATCCTTTCTTTAATGGATTGATTTAATATATAATTTTAGGATTTTAAAGTACTCTTAAAATGTGACTGTGTCAAGAAAACAATGATCTTGTTGTGATGATAAATGCCAAGTTGCATCCTAATGGCTGGAGATCTTCATGAAAGGTCAAGGAGCTATGTAAAATTGTCAGCTAAAATAAGATCATTTTGACAGACTGATAGTCCAGCCTGAAAGAGTCTAATTTTATGAATATTTATTGTTATAATGGATATATGCACAATGACATGGGTGAGACTTTTCCTGGCTGATGTTAAAGTAAGTTTTAAATACAATTAAGCAGAGGATGTTCAGATGCAGACTGTTGAGAGATTGAGTCTTTAGGGCAAAGGTCTTATGTTATTTTTTATTTTATTTTTTTGAAGACTTTTACACACCTTCCTATGGAATTCACTTCTGGCTATCTCAAAGCTTTATAACTTCCCATTTCCTGAAGTGTTTTTGTATTTATTTTATTGGACTGAGTAAGAATTAAACTTGAAGACTTTCCTGTCTGCCAAGTATTTACAATGGGTAAACAATGAAATGACAAGACATTGTTTTGGTTCTGTAATGAAAGATATGTTCATGAAAGATTCTTAATTATATCTCAAGTTATATAAATACAATTATTTCCTTTTTTTTTTTTTTTTTTTTTTATGCATGCAACTCCGTTCATGCTTGAATAGAATTGCTAAAATACTGCACTATTAAGTAGCAAGAAATCTTCTCATATTGATGATTTACCAACATTTTGTGCATATTTGCTTTGGTGATGTGTGAGTTTCCTGCTTGGGTTTTTAAAGAAATTAAAGGGACACTGAACCCACATTTTTTCTTTTGTGATTCAGATAGAGCATGGAATTTTAAGCATCTTTCTAATTTACTTCTATTATCAAATTGTCTTCATTATCTTGGTATCTTTATTTGAAATGCAGGAATGTAAGTTTAGATGCCGGCCCATTTTTGGTGAACAACCTAGGTTGTCCTTGCTGATTGGTGGATAAATTCATCCACCAATAAAAAAGTGCTGTCCAGAGGTCTGAACCAAAGAAAGCTTAGATGCCTTATTTTTCAAATAAAGATAGCAAGATATTAGGAGTAAATTAGAAAGTTGCTTAAAATTGCATGCTCTATCTGAATCACTAAAGAAAAAATTTGGGTTCAGTGTCCCTTTAAGAGTTTGCTACCGGTAGCCAGTATATAAAAGTAATCTCTAGTAAAGACAAGAATTGTTTGAAATAATCTGTCTTAGCTGTATCACTGCTAAATTACAGAGGAGGGTGCTTTTTTTGAAAAAAAAAAAAAATGTTTTCTAAACTTTTTGAAGTTTAAGGTTAATTCAGAAACTGCTTTGGTGTATTAACACATAGGTTAAGTCCAATGTGTTAGGTTAGGAACTCCCAAGCAGAAAATAGCTTGTCACTGGCAGTTAAGTACAATTGCTGTTCTTGATTGGCTGATTGGCAGCGGCAAAACAAAGAAGCAAAGTAGTCCATGCAATTTTTTAGCCTTTTTTAAAGTCTAGGGTAACTTTGTTACAAGATGGTGGTGCCCGTTACGTTAGTAAAATTAAAGTAAGCTTAAAGGGACATGAAATCAATCTTTTTTACTTTTCTGATTTAGAGCATACAGTTTTAAACAAATTTTCAATTTACTTCTATCATCAAATTTGCTTTTTTCTCTTGGTATCCTTTGTTGAAGGAGCAGGACTACAGTACTGGGAGCTAGATGAATACATTGGGTTGGCCAATAAAAAGAGGCATATATGTGCAACCACCAATCAGCAGCTAGCTCCCAGTACTGCATTGCTGCTCCGGAGCCTATCTAGGTATTCTTTTCAACAAGGGTTACCGTTTGAATAAAGCAAATTGAATAATAGAAGTAAATTGGAAAGTTGTTTAAAACTGCATGTTCTATCTGAATCATGAAATATTTATTCTGACTTTACTGTTCCCTTAAACTTTATACATATTTCTTAAATATTTATGCAACTGATATAATTTAAACAGACATTTGTATGTTATTCTCAGGTGTATCTTTGGTTTTAAATAGATAGTTAATTCTACTATATTTCTACTAGTCCTAAAGCCCGTGTACATGGGCCATTTTTTGCAGTACAGCGGTCTCAACCCTTGCTCTCTCTCTCTATCCCCCCTCTCTTTTGCGCTCTCTTTCTCCCCTCTCTTTTGCTCTTTCTCCCCCCCACTCTTTTACTCTCTCTCTCCCCCCACTCTTTTACTCTCTCCCCTCTCTCTTTTGCTCTCTATCTCCCCCCTCTCTTTTGCTCTCTCTCTCCCCCCTCTCTTTTGCTCTCTATCTCCCACCCTCTCTTTTGCTCTCTCTCTCCCCTCTCTCTTTTGCTCTCTCTCTCCCCCCCTCTCTTTTGCTCTCTCTCTCCCCCTCTCTTTTGCTCTCTCTCTCCCCCCTCTCTTTTGAGCTCTCTCTCCCCCCCTCTCTTTTGCGCTCTCTCTCCCCCTCTCTTTTGCGCTCTCTCCCCCTCTCTTTTGTGCTCTCTCTCCCTCTCTTTTGCTCTCTCTCTCCCCCTCTCTTTTTCTCTCTTTCTCTCCCCCGTCTCTTTTGCTCTCTCTCTCCCCCCTCTCTTTTGCTCTCTCTCCCCCCTCTCTTTTGCTCTCTCTCCCCCCCTCTCTTTTGCTCCCCCCCCCCCTCTCTTTTGCTCTCTCTCCCCCCTCTCTTTTGCGCTCTCTCCCCCCTCTCTTTTGCGCTCTCTCCCCCCTCTCTTTTGCACTCTCCCACTCTCTTTTGCGCTCTTTCTACCCTCTCTTTTGCGCTCTCTCTAAACTAAATTAATTTTCTCTTGTATTACATAGATATTTAAGTAGCTTTAAAATAAATCTCACAAAACATGTTTTAGAAAATGTAATTGCTATGTTTGTAATATATAGGATATACTTTTTTTTCACCTAAAATTTCCTTAAGTTTAGTGCAAGACTTTTTACATGTATTTATAGATGGTTTTGGCATCTGTGCAATAAGTCAATATATGAAAATACCAGTGTATTATGTGTTCCATAAGCAAAAGGGTAATTACTTTTATCCACTACTTAATAATATTAGTTATTTGATAGTAAAAACATGTCCCTGCAGAATACTTGTATAGTCATACATGACAGCAATAAAGTGTTGTGCTTGCAGTAGACATACATAGGTTAAACTGCTGATAGTGCTCACAAAGGGCTAGATTACAAGTGTAGCTAGCTCTAAATTATTGCGCTCCCGCAAGTGGGCAAATTTGCCCATTTGCGGGAGCGCAATAATTCACCAGCCATTACAAGATGCTGGTTATTGCTACCGCGTACTCGCGATAGCAAATAGCACCCCGAAAATGAAGCAGAGATTAGATATCTGGTTAATTTTCTAAAAGTGCCTCAAATGTCCTCAAAATAGAGGGCATTGTACAAGAAAAACTAAGTTTAATATTAAGAAGAATCAGGCTTTATTTCTGCAATGAACATTTTTTTTTTTTTTTTTAAAGAGCTTTATTGAAGTAAAAATGAGAAAGGCAAGAGCAGGTACAACAAAATTAAGACAATCACAAGTATACAATTTCAGAGCATGCCTAAAATACAGTGTCCAGAACATATATATGTTATTTGCCAAAAAGTCAATCAATTCGCTCTGTTATTTTCTCCTTTTCTCCTTTCCTTTCTGTCTCTTTCTCATTACCCCTATCTCTTAACAGTATTGTCTAGATCAAAATTAGGAATCAGACAATTTTAGTAAAATTTAACAACAGTATAGGTCGGGGGTATAATAATAGGGTCAAGGTCCAAACTGTTAGATTTAGGGCAATGATGTGCAGTAGCCCCCTAAACCTTATGTTATGAAACATCAATCCAATGAGTACCAAGAGGATGGGGGGCAAAGGGAAGAAAGAAGGGGGAATAGAAGAACGAGAAGAGGAGAAAGAGAAGGGAGAGAGAGGGAGGGAGAGGGAGGGGAGGGAGGGAGGAGAAAAAAATATATATATATAAATAAATAAATAAAAACCCATGCCCGCGCCCCGGCGAGGGTTGAAACGAGATTACATTATTGTTTCCTCAAACGTCTATATCTGTGCACTACTGCCCACCGCCTCTTCCGCAGCCTCTCTCCACCTTATCAACATTAGCTCATGTGTCACTGCTCTGCCTGATTCCCAGTAGTGTCGTCTATCTAGGTTAAGGGCAAGCGACACCTGTGCCTTCCAGTGGTCCAGAGTGGGTGTCGATGTCGACTTCCGACTCTGGGGGATAAGGGCTTTGGCGCTGTTCAAAAGGGTTATTAGGAGCAGTTGCATAGCTGCGTCCTCCACTTTAGGTAATGAATGGAACAGTAATATATCAGGTTCCAGAGGGAGCGGCACTGAGAAGGTGCCTCTGATGTACTCAACAACTTCACTCCAGAAGGGTCTGATTCTGTCACAGCTCCACCAAATGTGGAGAAGATCAGCCTCCTCCCCACACCCTATCCAGCACTTGCCATCAGTGTTTTTGTAGATGTGTTTTAGTCTTGCTGGGGTCAGGTACCAGCGCGAAAGGAATTTAAAATTCATTTCTTGTGTGTTAGCAGAGACTGAGCATTTTTTGTGTAGGAGAAAGATTTTTGCCCAATCTTGAGCAGTTATGACCGTATGTAAGTCTAGATCCCATTTATGTGTGTAAGCAGGCAAAAGATCCGTGGGAGTCAGCATTTTGTATATTTTAGATAGAAGGTGCCTCCCTGGGCGCTCTAACATACAGAGGTTCTCAAAAAGAGTAAGTTCCCTAGTTAATTGTGTTCGTTTATGGTGCTTATGAACAAAGTGGGAGACCTGTGCATATGAGAACCAAGAAGAAAAGACCGGTTCCTCCATTCCCATCAATTCATTTAATGGTATCACTGCCCCGTCGTGGATCAGGGATCCTATAGCTCTGTCGCGAATGTGTGTTGCTTTTGTATCTGGTCTGGAGGTGTAGGATAGCGGAATTTCTGGGTTCCCCCGAAAAGGTGACAAGGGGGAAGGGTTAGAGGAAATGTGTGTAGTAATATTCAGTAGCCTGTCCCACTGAGTAAACACTTCATTTAGAAGAGGGTAAAGCTTAATCAAAGATGGTCTATGCTGCGGGGTCAGCCACGCCAGGGCACCCACATTACCCACTCCCAAAACATCAGAGTCTAAATGGATCCACTGTTTCTGGTCTGTCTGTGAACACCATTCTGGTATTCTCTGTAGCAGGGTAGCTGTTCTATAACTCACGAGATCTGGTACACCAAATCCACCTCTGTCTCTGGCCAAGTAAAGGGTTTTCCTTTGTACTCTAGGTTTGATTTTATTCCATATAAAGCTCTCCAGCCTCGCTTGAAGTTTGATAAGGTAGTGATTAGGCAAAGGAAGGGGAACTGTTTGGAGAAGGTAGAGTATACGGGGTAGGATATTCATTTTTAATATTTGGATCCTGCCAAACCAAGAGAATGTTTTGCCGCCCCATCTAGAGAGGTCATTTATAATCTCGTTTTGAATAAGGACATAGTTAGGTTCTATCATATCCGCAGGGTCAGCTGTTAAATAGACCCCTAAATACTTAAGTTTCTTAGGTTGAATTTTGAGGGGGCAGAATGAAGTGATCCTCGCCATGTCACAGTGGGGGATATTTACATTGAGCACTTCGGACTTTGCGAGGTTGAGGTGAAAATTTGAAAATTTACCATATATCTGAAACTCTCCAAGCAAGGCTGGGATGGAAACATCTAAGTCAGTCAGTGTCAGTAACACGTCATCGGCATAAAGAGCCGCTTTGTATTCGGTGTTATTTACTGTGATTCCCCGGATTTGCTGATTATGTCTGATCTTGTGTGCCAATATTTCGATAGAAAGGGCAAATAATAAGGGGGACAAAGGGCACCCCTGGCGAGTTCCATTGGAAATTTTAAAGGGATCCGAAAGGTATCCGTTAACCTTCACTCTGGCAACAGGGCATGAATAAAGGGCAAAGACTCTACTAATAAATTTGTCCCCTATGTTCATGGAGGATAGGGTGGCTTTGAGGAATCGCCAATCCACCCTATCAAAAGCCTTTTCGGCGTCAGTAGATAAAATTCCCAATGGGACTTGATTATTTCGGGCGTAAGCAATTAGCTGTGTAACCTTTAGGGTATTATCCCTAGCCTCCCTCCCCGGAATGAAACCAACCTGATCTGTATGGACCACATGTTTTAATAGAGGATTTAGCCTATTGGCCAGTACTTTAGCATAGATTTTCACATCCGAATTTAGAAGTGAAATGGGTTGGAAGTTCTCTGGTTTGGTGGGTGCTTTCCCAGGCTTAGGAAGCACCGTGATGTGTGCTTCTAACATACTTTGAACAAAACCAACGTTATCTTGTAGTGAATTAAATAGTTTGGCCAGTTGAGGGGCGAGGATATGGATGTATGTTTTATAATACGCGTTACTATACCCGTCGGGGCCAGGGCTTTTACCTGTAGGTAGGTCCTTGATGGCGTCTGTAATTTCTTCCACTGAGAAAGGGAGGTCTAGAGTATCAGAGTCACTGTCATCAAGTTTGGGGAGGTCAGGTATAAAGAGATAATTCTCCATGTCTCTTAAAGACGTATTACTGTCCTGGTGAGGGGTGTTGTGTAGTTCGTTCTGCAAGTTATATAGGGTAGAATAGTATTTTTTAAATGTTTCTGCTATTTGTAAGCTATCCTCATGTGTGTGCCCTAAGGTATCCTGCAACGAGTGCACAAAGGTCTTTAACTGTTTCCTACGGAGAGCTCTGGCCAGTAAACGACCCGCCTTGTTACTGTGTTTATGGTAATGTTGCTTTAAGGAAAAGGCAGAGTGATGCTGCTCCTGTTGTAAGTGGAGAGCCAGAGCTGCTCTTTTTTGTAATAGCTGTTCTGTAAGAAGAGTATGAGATGGGTCTTGTTTATGTAACTGTTCTGCTGAACTAACTTCCTCTAGTAACTGCTGGTATCTAGCCCTCGACTCTTTCTGTTTGCGTGCTTTATGCTTTATATATTATCCCCTCAGGACACACTTGGGCGCCTCCCATATTGTTGTGTGTGGTAAATTGTCGTCAGTGTTCATTTGAAAATATTCAGTCAAAGACTTGTCAATCTCGATTTTCACCAGCGGATCACTCAAAAGGGAGGCGTCCAGCCTCCACTGAAACGGTGTCACTGGTGTTTCGGGCCACTCCACCGCGCAAAGCACTGGGGCATGGTCCGACCAGGTGATAGGAAGGATGTTTATCGCCCTTACAAAAGAAAGGCTGAGGGGGTCTGTCAAGAAGTAGTCGAGGCGAGAATATATCTGGTGGGGATGGGAGAAAAAGGTGTAGTCTCTGCTTCCAGGGTGCAACGCACGCCAAACATTGTGCACTGCCAGACTCCTGAAACTGCTACTTATACTTTTAATATGTTTTCCAGATATGGAGGATGAACCCCCCGAAGTATCCAATTCAGGTTCTAATGGTACATTGAGGTCGCCCCTATGATAAGTGAGCCCTTTCTACAGTCCAGTATTGTGTTTGTTATGCCTCGAATGAAGGCATGTTGAGCCAAGTTAGGTACATAAACATTAACTATGGTGACTGGTCTGCCGAATAGCAAACCTACGATTATCAGAAGCCTCCCCTCATGGTCCTTCTCCATCTGCAACAACTGAAATGGTAAATTTTTGTGTATCAAAATGCCTACTCCACATTTTTTGAGGGGCCCTGACGAAAGATACATTGTAGTGTACGTTTGTGACAGCCATTTGGGTTCCCTCCCTCTTTTAAAGTGGGTTTCCTGAATGAGCACAATATCACCTTTTAGCCTAGAAAACTCCCTATTTGCTATTGATCGTTTTTCTGGTTGGTTAAGGCCCTTAGTGTTTAAGAATAGGAAATTGACTAATTGGGTAGTGGAGGGCATGTTTAGTTAAGTATCTTCACCGAGGCGCCACAAAAAAAAAAAAAAAAAAAAAGGAAAAAGGAAGGGAAAAGGAGATGGGAAAGAATTTAGAGCAAGGGAGAAAAGAAGAAAGAAAAAAGGAATGAGGTGAGGTTAAAAAGAATCTAAAGTATATAGCAAGTAAGAAGTAGAATCGGGAGGTCGAGCCAGGGACCTGCAGGGTAAACTAGAACATATTCATACAATGTAATAAACTTCTTTGAGAACAAACAACCAATTCGTAATAATCAAATGCAAACATATTAAACATAAAACACAAACAGGTGCCTTAAAACCGAGATTTAAGTGGGTAACTGGCACGTGTAATGAGGCTATGAAACACTGGTCTTATTGAGCAAGCTTCAAGATGTATGCATCCACTACTGGTTCTTATCTTGTAGGTCTAAAGTAAATAGCTTCCCTATTATCTCAACATGTGTCTCAATTTTGTTTATGGGGAAACTAGTTTCTAAGTGGGTCACTCCCAGCATGGTTGGCATATATACAAGGTGTGGTTAAACAGGTGCAGGGGTACAACAAACTATAGGACATTCTAACTTATCAAAACATTTATACTCATCTGCCAGTACAAGTTCACAAGACATAAGGAGCACTTCCATATCAGTCTCTAATCCAATATTATGTAGGCCCAAGAGCCAAAAATCTCCTTTCTTGGTCAGTTGCCTTGCTCTCCAGGGACAGGGTTCACATCAGAATTTCCCCGCATGGCCTGAGGTGTAGGGTCAGGGATCTCTACCCCTAACGTTTCACAAAAGTTAGGGAGGTCGTCCATGCTACGGAAAGTGACAAGTTGGCCATTCTTGGGGACTAAAATGCTTACGGGGAATCCCCATCTGTAGGGGATCTGTTTTGACCTCAGTACTTCCGTGATGAATTTCAGCTCCCTGCGCTTCTGTAGAGTAGCTGGACTAATGTCTGAAAAAATTGAAATGTTTATTCCTGCGTGTGTTAGTGGAGCCTTTGCTCTGGCGTTGCGCATTATGTCTTCCTTTTCAGCAAAGTTAAGGACTTTGGTTATTATGTCTCGTGGGGGCGCTTTCCCTGTAGGTTTCAGTCTTAAGGCCCTATGTGCTCTTTCTAAAACAACGTCAGGAGACGCAGGTGTCCCTTTTATAGTGCAAAAAAGGTCCTGTAAATACCCCTGAAGAGCTGCCGGCCCTACAGATTCAGGGACCCCCCTGATCCTCAGGTTGTTCCGCCTGTTGCGGTTGTCTAAGTCCTCAACCCTCTCAGACAATTGGTATATTAGATCATCTGTTTATTGATATCTTGGACATCATTATATAGTGTGTTATGAGCCTCTTCCAGGGAGGTTACTCTTTTAGTGACTTTGTTAATGTCTTTGCGCAGTTCTCCAAAGAGATTTTTCACTTCTTTTATGACTTCCTTTATATCATCTTTAGAGGATAAAGTACGCAGGTCTTCTTTGGTGATGTTAGTGTCTTGGATAACATGGGTTCCAGAAGAGAGCATGGGTGTATTTATATCAGTATTATCTGGCCTAATGTCCAGGGCTGGTTCCTGTGCTTTAAGATAATGGGTCATAGTGGCAGATTTATTGATTTTGTCTGATTTAACAGGCTTTTTTAAGGGCATGACTGTGCTCAGATAAAAATATAATGGTTGTATATCAAAGTATGCTCAACAGACACACTATACGATCCCTGTCTTGCTATTCAGTGTGGGGCCTAGCACCTGAGCATATCAGTTCTTGTATTTGACTGTCCACACAGAGTGACCAATACCAGCACAGAACCCTAGATGCGCTTCAGCAGGTTTTAGTATAGTAGAAGGTGGTCAGTTAATGCTTTGGGCCAGTATCTCCCTCCTGTATCGCTGTGGTGCAGCGTGGGCCAGATTATAGTCCCCAAGGTAGGGTGCGGTAAATATACTGTATGTACAGGTTCAGTGCGATGATAACAGGGATCCCTCCCCCAAGCGGCACTTGATCAGAGCACAAGATGGAGCTTCTAAAGTTACCACTGCCGCGTGGTGCTGTGAAATGGAGCGTGCGCTGCTTGGTAAGTAACAGCGTGGTCACAGCTCTTCCGGAATCCGCCACCAGGCTCACCCGGTCAGGCCAACACCCGAACAAGCCCTGCAGCTGATCGGATGGTAAGTGAAAGTATCCTCACACTGATGTTGTAGAGTGATGCGCGGCTCCTCCGACAAACAGGCCAGAGAGGCAAGCATGTAGCTCTAGTGATAGTACCACGCTGTAAGGAAGGCCTCCGGTAATAAAATGTCCGTGTTCCAAAGTTGTGTCCTTCAGCCTCTGATTTGTTATAGGCTTACATATGATCCCCACTTTACCGCAGATATCCACATAAGTCTGTGCTGTTTAATTTTCAGGTTGTAAGCATTATAAATAAGCCTGCAGGTCCTCTGGCATCGGAGCCAATTTATTTTGCGACCATTCCCCAGCACGGTCAGGCTCCGCCACCTGCAATGAACATTTTGGAGAGTTTGATTATCCTGATACAAAGAGATCGGATATTTTATATATAGATGATTATGTATAGGTATAGATATATACATATTTATCTTTATGTGTAAAAGAAGTCCTGACTGACTGACTCAACAACACCCAGCTCAAACTGTAACCTAGGAACGTGAATTTTGAAAGTTACCTTGTTTTTATGACATAGGCACCCACTGAGGAAGGATTTTTGGAAATTGCGTCCCTAAGGGGGTGAAAAAGGGGGTGAACTTTTTATGAGGATACCTAAATCACAAAAGCTGACGATGTTACAGATGTAAAAATTAGTAATTAGATTCTCCTTAAAAAATAAAGAAACAGGTGATTTACCATTTCCCCAAAATCCACTTAAGGGGGGTCAAAAGAGTAGGGCTGATTTATGACAATACCTATATCTCAAAAACCGATGATGTTACAGACTTGACAATTGGTATTTAGATTCTCCTTGAAAAATAAAGAAACACGTGCTTTAACATGTCCCTAAAATCCACTTAAGGGGGGGTCAAAAGTGGGGGGCTGATTTATGAGGATAACTATATCTCAAAAACAACGATGTTACAGACATGAAAATTGGTATTTAGATTCTCCTTGAAAAATAAAGAAACAAGTGTTTTACCATTTCCCTGATTTCCACTTAAGGGGGGTCAAAAGAGGGGGGCTGATTTATGATGACACCTATATCTCAAAAACCGACAATGTTACAGACGTAAAAATTGGTATTTAGATACTCCTTGAAATATAAAGAAACATGTGTTTTACCATTTCCACAAAATTCACTTAAGGGGGTGAAAAGTGGGGGGGCTGAATTATGAGAATACCTATATCTCAAAAACCGACGATGTTACGGACGTGATCATTTGTATTTAAATTATCCTTTAAAAATAAAGAAACACATGTTTTACCATTTCCCCAAAATCTACTTAAGGGGGGTCAAAAGAAGGGGGGCTGATTTCTGAGGATAACTATATATCAAAACCGACGATGTTACAGATGTGAACATTGGTATTTATTTTCTCCTTGAAAAAAAAACAACAACGGCTAGATTTAGAGTTAGGCGGTAGCCGTCAAAACCAGCGTTAGAGGCTCCTAACACTGGTTTTGGGCTACCGCCGGTATTTAGAGTCAGTCAGGAAAGGGTCTAACGCTCACTTTCCAGCCGCGACTTTTCCATACCGCAGATCCCCTTATGTCAATTGCGTATCCTATCTTTTCAATGGGATCTTTCTAACGCCGGTATTTAGAGTCGTGGCTGAAGTGAGCGTTAGAAATCTAACGACAAAACTCCAGCCGCAGAAAAAAGTCAGTAGTTAAGAGCTTTTTGGGCTAACGCCAGTTTATAAAGCTCTTAACTACTGTGCTCTAAAGTACACTAACCCCTATAAACTACCTATGTACCCCTAAACCGAGGCCCCCCCACATCGCCGCCACTCGATTAAATTTTTTAACCCCTAATCTGCCACTCCGTATACCGCCGCCATCTACGTTATCCCTATGAACCCCTAATCTGCTGCCCCTAACACCGCCGACCCCTATATTATATTTATTAACCCCTAATCTGCCCCTCTCAACGTCCCCTCCACCTGCCTACACTTATTAACCCCTAATAGCGCCGCTATTATAATAAAGTTATTAACCCCTAATCCGCCTCACTCCCGCCTCAATAACCCTATAATAAATGGTATTAACCCCTAATCTGCCCTCCCTAACATCACCGACACCTAACTTCAATTATTAACCCCTAATCTGCCGATCGGAGCTCACCGCTACTCTAATACATTTTTTAACCCCTAAAGCTAATTCTAACCCTAACCCTAACACCCCCCTAAGTTAAATATAATTTTATTCTAACGAAATAAATTAACTCTTATTAAATAAATTATTCCTATTTAAAGCTAAATACTTACCTGTAAAATAAACTCTAATATAGCTACAATATAAATTATAATTATATTGTAGCTATTTTAGGATTAATATTTATTTTACAGGCAACTTTGTATTTATTTTAACCAGGTACAATAGCTATTAAATAGTTAAGAACTATTTAATAGTTACCTAGTTAAAATAATTACAAAATTACCTGTAAAATAAATCCTAACCTAAGTTACAATTAAACCTAACACTACACTATCAATAAATTAATTAAATAAAATACCTACAATTATCTACAATTAAACCTAACACTACACTATCAATAAATTAATTAAATAAAATACCTACAAATAAATACAATTAAATAAACTAACTAAAGTACAAAAAATAAAAAAGAACTAAGTTACAAAAAATAAAAAAATATATACAAACATTAGAAAAATATTACAACAATTTTAAACTAATTACACCTACTCTAAGCCCCCTAATAAAATAACAAAGCCCCCCAAAATAAAAAAATGCCCTACCCTATTCTAAATTAAAAATGTTCAAAGCTCTTTTACCTTACCAGCCCTGAACAGGGCCCTTTGCGGGGCATGCCCCAAAGAATTCAGCTCTTTTGCCTGTAAAAAAAACACATACAATATCCCCCCAAACATTACAACCCACCACCCACATACCCCTAATCTAACCCAAACCCCCCTTAAATAAACCTAACACTAAGCCCCTGAAGATCTCTCTACCTTGTCTTCACCATGCTAGGTTCACCGATCGGTCCAGAAGAGGGATAATGTAGGTGGCGGGGGTGTACGGAGCGGCAGATTAGGGGTTAAAAATAATATGCAGGGGTCAGCGATAGCGGGGGCGGCAGATTAGGGGTTAATAAGTGTAAGGTTAGGGGTGTTTAGACTCGGGGTACATGTTAGAGTGTTAGGTGCAGACGTAGGAAGTGTTTCCCCATAGGAAACAATGGGGCTGCGTTAGGAGCTGAACGCGGCTTTTTTGCAGGTGTTAGGTTTTTTTTCAGCTCAAACAGCCCCATTGTTTTCTATGGGGGAATCGTGCACAAGCACGTTTTTGAAGCTGGCCGCGTCCGTAAGCACCGCTGGTATCGAGAGTTGCAGTGGCGTTAAATTATGCTCTACGCTCCCTTTTTGGAGCCTAACGCACTGAAAACCCAGCCATTCTGTGAACTCTAAATACCAGCAGTATTTAAAAGGTGCGGGGGAAAAAAAGCACGCGTAGCTAACGCACCCCTTTGGCCGCAAAACTCTAAATCTAGGCGCAATTGTTTTACCGTTCCCCAAAATCCACTTAAGGGGGATCAAAAGAGGGGGGTCGGTTAAATGAGGGTACCTATATCTCAAAAACGGACGATGTTACAGACGTGAAAATTGATATTTAGATTCTCCTTGAAAAATAAAGAAACACGTGTTTGTTTACCGTTTCCCCAAAATCCACCTAAGGGGGGTTAAAAGAGGGGGGTAATTTATGAGAATACCTATATCTCAAAACCAGACTATGTTACAGACATGAAAATTTGTATTTAGATTCTCCTTTAAAAATAAAATTTTGAATAAAATTAGCAAAAACTCATTAAGTTCATGTGTGCGAGTGTTCCACCCAAACAGGCACACAAGTGAGAGCACATGTCGTTGCGAGTGGTTGGGTTTTTCACTATTTTTTACCAGTGAGTGAAGCCGCAGGCAACAGCTACTATATGTATATATATATTTTATATATAAATATATATATATATATATATATATATACACACACACACACACACACAGAGTGCACTCACAGGAACGAACAACCAGCTCAATACCATTGTTAGCCTGTTCTATGGCGATTTACCACCTTGGTGCAACTTCTTTTAACCCCATTAATGCTTTTCACAGAGTAGAACTTTCCTGTAGTATATCAGCCTGATCCCGCCTATTACGGTCAGTCCAGCGCCGAAATACCAGGCAATTCCTCTATGAACAAGGAACACAGCAACCCCAGACTATTGTTTCGGCCTTCATTGGGCCTCGTCAGTGAGGTGTAGCAGTATTCCTCTAAGCATACTGAGCAAGGAGTCCACGTCTGGTTGCCCCTTTTTCCCATAGGGAGACTAAATACACACAGAGAGAAGTACACTCACAGGAACGAACAACCAGCTCAATACCATTGTTAGCCTGTTCTATGGCGATTTACCCCCTGGGTGCAACTTCTTTTAGCCCAGTAATGCTTTTCACAGAGTAGAACTTTCCTGTAGTATATCAGCCTGATTCCGCCTATTACGGTCAGTCCAGCACCCAAATACCATATTCTGCTATGAACATTGGAATATGACATAAATATTTACATTAAATACACAGTATAACACTTTATTAAACAATTAACATTGCATAAATATGTTTTTTCAAGTTTTCATCTACTTAACTGAAAGGGCTCCAATGCACTTATGTATATGTCTGTATGTGAACATAAGTGTTAAGGTATTTATATTTTTATTTGTCTGTAAATACATATATATATATATATATATATATATTGTGTGTATATATATAATATACCTCTTTAGACGTGTGTGTATATATATATATGATATAGATAAATCTCAATGTTAAAGCCCTTCACCTGCCTTTTTTTCCCCAACACCTGAGACCTCATGTCTTTGAGCCCTTAAAACTTTTGTGTGCAATATTTTTTTTCATAATGTTTATTAGAGGGTGTTTTTATGATTGTAACTGTATTTGCAACGTATTTATGATGTGCTTTGTGACACTTTTTTGTTTCATGAAACAGTTAACCAGAGCTCTGAGGACGTGCTAACCCGACAAGCGTTAACTTGGATTGCGCTCAAACGATTGTGTTTACTTTCATCTTGTAATACGAGCAATAAGCCTCACACATGCAAACAACCAGTATAAAAATCTTACCAGGCGCGTGCAAACGTGTGCGCTCCACTTTAAATATGGCCCAATGTGTGTTAGAGTAACAGTAAAGTACAGAACGAATAAGATATATTGTGGTTTACAGGTAGATCTTTAAAGGAACATGAAACCCGAATGTGTTCTTTTATGATTCAGATAGAGCATACAATTATAAACAACTTTCCAATCTACTTATATTATCTAATTTGCTGCACAATGCACAACTGGGAGCTAGGGGAATGCATTGGGTGAACCAGTAACCTAAGACATATATGTGCTGCCACCAATCAGCAGTTCCTGAGCCTACCTAGGTATTCTTTTCAAAAAAGGATACCAAAGAACAACATTAATTAGATAATAGAAGAAATTTGAAAAGTTGTTAAATTTCACATGCTAAGTTGTTTAAATTTACATGCCATATCTGAATCATGAAAGAAAGAATTTTGGTTTCATGTCTCATGACTATACAGCCCTGAGTTTGATTTTACACAAATGTATTACACACAGTGTACAATGCTATTTAATTAAAAAGTTTAACTGGTTAAAGGGGCATTGAAATCAACATTAAACTTGTATCATTACACACTCAAGTGAGCATGTAATGCCTCCCCCTTCTCTTGAATGTTCACTCATGCAAGAGAAGGGCCTGTCAATCCACTCGAGTGAGTTTGAAGCGATTTCTCAGAATTGGCAAAGATTGTAAGAAGCATCGGTCTGATGGCGTGTTTAATACTACCTGTCTAAGGTGGGCAGCGTACCCACGCTATGTAAGAGAGATAGTCTACACCTAACACCTATCTTTTGATAATATGGCGTGAAAAACATCAGATGACGTAGTACTCCAGGTTACCCTGTGCACCCTTTAATCGTATGTACTAATAAAGGATATATTTTTATAGACTCTAAAGCACTATGCAACTGTACCAGAGTGGACAAATAGATTCAGATAGAGCATAACATTTTAAACAACTTTCCGATTTACTTATATTATCTAATTTGCTGTATTCTCTCAGTATGCTTTGGTGAAGGAGTAACAATGCACAACTGGGAGTTAGGGTGAACTAGAAACCCAAGACATATATGTGCTGCCACCAATCAGCAGTTCCTGAGCCTTCCTAGACTCTAAGGCACTATGCACCTGTACCAGAGTAAACAAAGAACAAATCAAAAATCATCTTTTGTGCTGGCATGTGAAAATGATAAAAAGCTGAATGATTAAAGATTAGACATGGGTAAAATTTTAAAATATATGAACACAGGTGGCAGCAGCAGCATTTGGCTGCTTTCGGCTATATATATATATATATATATATATATATATATATATATATATATATATATATATATATATATATATATATAAAAAAAATATATATATATATATATATATACATGTTAGTATATGACTGGGTTACAAAATTATTATTTACTATTATCTTAGCTGTAACCTCCAATAAATGTTGGTGTACTTATCGCAGCAGTTGCCAACCAATAAAAATGTATATACGTAACAATATATTTATTAAAAATCAATATTTATTCCTTAGTTCTTGATTAGTTAGCATTATAGACACCTTGAGTTCTATTTATGTAGAAACTAGATTATGAATCAATTATGCATGCTTATTCCATTACAATATTCTATACAACAGATCATAAAAATATATCTCCAAAATTAACCTTACTCACAAAGAATAACATTAAAATATCACAATAAAAACACCAGAACATGGACCTCTAACTCAACAGTGTTTAGTTAAACAATATAACAAGATACTTCACACAAATCTTACTAAATCTAAATAGATTTAAGATAACTTCCAGACAAGTATAATTAAACTATGTAACCCACAATTAAAACACCAGAAATTATATATATTATTAATTCAACAGCCAATATATACTGTATGCCAATATGTCTGGCCTGGAATAACCTCTTATTCAGCCACAATAAAATAAATTCTAAAATATATATAGCAATAGCTGTAATTAACATGATATTAAAATACAAAAATTATTTCTAAACATTAATATTTAAATACCAGTATACTATACCAAATAACCAGTATGAGAAATCAGCTTCTGGGGTTTCTTGAAGGTCATATAAGAAGGTTTTATCCACTATTTGCAAGGGTACAGGCCTCAAATGATTATCTTTCTTCTCCTAAGAAAGTTTTCCAAAATTGCAGAGAAGATACTTGGCACAAAATCTGTGTGTTTCTCTCTTAGTCAAAGTTATGCTGCTTGTTTGCGTCTGTCCTTTGTCTAGTGTGTATGGCAAAATGTATCCAAGCTTAACCACTCCTTTTCTTTAATTATTCCCACAAGAATTTTATAGGCCCTTACCAAAGCTTGTCTTTTTGATAGGCCCTCTGAAGCTGAACATTTCATTGGCCTTCGGATAGGCAGGTATTTCAATAACAGCCAACCCCTTTTGGCTGCAATATAATTTCTGAACCATTGGTGGCAGCAGACACTGTCAAAATTTTTGCTATCAAATACTGCTAGTTTAGTATTTGATTTAAAGTGTTCATTAAATACATTGATACTTTCCAGGATTAATAAATTATATGTCCAATATGTGTGGTACCATATAATACTATTTAACCTGACTATTTTAATACTAAACATGGGTATATTACTTATAGTATTTTAAAAATGCGTTTAAAAGTCATATTTCCATAGTAAAAAGGATTTAGAAGGATTATCATACTTTTAGCATTGATCTAATTAATTATTTCTAAGTTTACAAATGTCATTCTTTCCATTTATTATTTTAAAATTTAGTGCATAACTATATGATATGACTCAGGGCACATCATACAGGCAATCCTGCAACAGCATCTATTAGCCCCATCCAGAGCCCACTCTGTCCCTCAGATGTCTGATATTTTAAATAGAATTATAACAATTAATTCAATTTTAAATCTTCAAGACTTTTATGCTTTCAAAGAACACATTCTGCTATGAAGATATCAGCTGCCGCAAAGTCTGGAGTCTGTGTATTGAAAACTTAGCATGTACCAATTTGCACTTAAGTGTGAATGGTCACTTCCCCTGTAAACCAGTTTTTCTTTCCATATACTTGGGCTTCTAAAGATTAGCTCTAGACCAAGCTACTGCTGTACCTGCATAGGGCCATCATCTGGACTTGTATTAGGGCAATTATTTAAGTCATAGATTTTTATCTGGGCCAGGGTATTGAGCACAGACTCTTTGTAGATTGGGACAAATGTTTGCAATGCATCCTTGACAAACGAGAAAGGGGGATTGTGTTACAAACAGCTTCCCAAATAAATGAATTATTTGGTGTAGATAAATATATATATATATATATATATATATATATATATATATATATATAATTTAATAACACTCACAAATATCCTTATATATATATATATATATATATATATATATATATATATGAAATAGCAGATTTTCCACCACTCCGACCTTGGGTGATTCTCAAACACCTGGGTGCAGTCCTTGATAGAACATATAGAACAATTTAATAGAATGAAGGACACTCTCAGGTTTTTTAGTATTTGCAAAACAAAGCTATTTATTTTTAGTATCAACAATTCTTCATAGTCGACGTTTTGGCTTTCACAGAAGCCTTCCTCAAGACATATAACATCTATAGAATAAAAGAAAGAAAGAACATCCATTGTATACAAACACATAATTGTAAACTAACGTGAAAAATATATACACCCAACACCAATTATATTATGTTGTTTAAAAGTAATGTAAAAGGATAAATGTGATTACAAGTACAAGGTCACCGAGCCAGACTCCCAGGCATACAGCACAATAAAATGAAAAACAAAGTTAAAAAAATATACTAAAGACATATATATATTAATGCCCAAAGTGATAATGGCACATGTAAAGAAACGTCAGATCAGACCGTCCACATGCTAAGGAGATTTAATGAGGGGGATACCACACATAAGCAAAACTCACTGTCTTCAAAATGCAATAGTTACCATAGAGCATATGTACATAGAACAAAGCTATCAATACAGACAAAAACAATGCAAAACACATCTTAGCAATAAGCAAGGCCATATATCAATTGGTAGCACATACCTATAGATCAAAGTATACGAATATAAAGGCACTACCACCAAAAACTTGTTTACCATGAAGAGGTAAACATAGTATCACCTAAGAAATACCCTAGCTCTTATGGAAAAAGCAACACCTAACTTAGAAACTGAACAACAACAAAAACAAAATGACCAAAAACACCTGCAATAATGACAATGATTACAGCAAAAGCTAAATAAATTAGCGAAATTGTAGTGTAAAAGGTATTTGGTGTAATAGAAAGTTAGCAGCTAATGTAACTAAGTGACAAAAAAAACTTACGTAATAAGGGACCGAAACCAACATTGTAACTACTGGTACAGGGGACACATGATAGTATTTATAAATCTAAATATATCCGTTTCAAGTGAATTAGAACGAACAGCATTGTTAAGGAATACTTATTACAGCAAACAAATAGCCGCCATTGGTGGACAACAATGCTTACAGTATTAACCAGATACCACATCAATACAAACAAGTAACGGTCATAAGTGCAGCAACCATTACAAACGGCACATAACCTCCAACATGATAAATCAACCCAAACCATCACAGACCAAGACACTAAACATGAAAAAACATTGTGCGAAAAAAACAAAAAAAACAAACTGAGTTACCTTATGTCGGCATAAAGCCATGCTCAACAACCAGTAGACAGCGTGTAATGAATTAGGACACTCAAGAGTCTTAAAAACAACGATAAACCAAGGCTATTGGTTAAAAGACGAGGGTATGTATCAATACATCACTAACACAGCTGGGTTTGAGTAACAACTATCAGTGAACCAATGACTAAACAGTCACGTCGCATGCGCACACGGTCAGTTCTCAAGACATAACACTAATGCCGTAGTGGTATAGGAAACAAAATCATGTGGGACTCAGTACTTAAGAAATATGAGTACCCAAGTAGAAAAGCTAACACTATTCCATACGGCCCCCTGATAGTGACAGCAAACATGTACTAACTTTGACACGATTAAACCAACCATTATAGTTGCTAAGCAACCACTATAAACACATTGGGCAAGTGAAAGTCAAAAATAGGGAACACATAGAGCATATGAAATGTAATGAATGGAAGAACAATATCTCACGATTGCCAAAGGTAAAGAGCTAACACAACATATGTTACACTGGGCTGAAATCCCTAATTGGGAATACACGAGACAGTAATGAACCAGACAGGTTATACAACCTGAAAAATAAAGAGTATCCGCAACAATGTACTCTGAGGTAGATAATCTGTGCACAATCCACTTAGTATGCAGGGCAATTGCTCATATTACAATCAGTATGTGACAACAGCTCTAATCAAAAACGGAAACAACAGAAAAAAACTCAAAACATAACAAAACTGGTTGTGTGGTGTATATTTTTTTTTTCAATTTTCTTATTTTTTTATTTTCTTATTTTATATTTCCATTTTAATTTTTTATATTTTTTTCAATATTCTTGTTGTACTTCTGTTGTTTGTTTGGTATCTAGTGATTGGTGTTGTTTTAACACCGATATATACACCACACAACCAGTTTAGTTATGTTTTGAGTTTTTTTTCTGTTGTTTCTGTTTAAGCTGCTATTTTGCATTATACAGGTACTTTCTATTACACCAAATACCTTTTATACTACAATTTTGCTAATTTATTTAGCTTTTGCTGTAATCATTGTCATTATTGCAGGCGTTTTTGGTCATTTTGTTTTTGTTGTTGTTCAGTTTCTAAGTTAGGTGTTGCTTTTTCCATAAGAGCTAGGGTATTTCTTAGGTGATACTATGTTTACCTCTTCATGGTAAACAAGTATTTGGTGGTAGTGCCTTTATATTCGTATACTTTGATCTATAGGTATGTGCTACCAATTGATATATGGCCTTCCTTATTGCTAAGATGTGTTTTGCATTGTTTTTCTTTGTATTGATAGCTTTGTTCTATGTACATATGCTCTATGGTGACTATTGCATTTTGAAGACAGTGAGTTTTGCTTATGTGTGGTATCCCCCTCATTAAATCTCCTTAGCATGTGTTCAACGGTCTGATCTGACGTTTCTTTACATGTGCCATTATCACTTTGGGCATTAATATATATATGTCTTTAGTATATTTTTTTTACTTTGTTTTTCATTTTATTGTGCTGTATGCCTGGGAGTCTGGCTCGGTGACCTTGTACTTGTAATCACATTTAACCTTTTACATTACTTTTAAACAACATAATATAATTGGTGTTGGGTGTATATATTTTTCACGTTAGTTTAAAATTATGTGTTTGTATACAATGGATGTTCTTTCTTTCTTTTATTCTATAGATGTTATCTGTCTTGAAGAAGGCTTCAGTGAAAGCCGAAACGTCGACTATGAAGAATTATTGATACTAAAAATAAAAAAAAATGAACATTACCCGAGCATCTGTGGGTAAAGCCCGATGTACTGTAATTCCCCAATCTACACTATGTTTTGCCTCTGCCTGCTGCCATATTCAGCGTTCGTTTAGCAAATGAATGCCAAATTCTGGACTTTTTCCCATGTTGACATAACAGGTTATCAGAATGTTAGTGCAATTTAACTATAATTGTCAAGCAATTAATTATATTACTGATTTAATTTTCAATAAAACGCATTTAGTTGTGCCTCTTCTGTTAGTGCTTCACATGTAATATTCCAAATATACTGCTATATATTTACCTAATGTGCTATATATTATCTTTATTTATAAATAACAAGATATAAAATAATTTGTGATAATTGGTTCTCCCAGCATGTGAGTTCTTACAGCAGTTTTGCTATTTATTTTGACAAAAGCCAAGGTGTTTTCTGGCAGTGCAAAAAGAAAGCTTTCCCCTCATATGAGATGTTTTCCTTACACGTTAATTCTGTAACTCGCCACTCTGCTGTATTATTGCTAACTCTGTCACTGAAATGTTTCAAACAATACCTCCTAGTGAGGGCCTCGCAAATACCGACATCCTGTCTTTAAAAAAAAATGCAGGTGTATTGCTGTTTTTAGAAATTGCTTCATGGGATATTAAAGACAACCCACTGAGCACCGCAAGAGATCGAATCTGAAATGTAGGAATGTCACAGCTGAAGTTTGCTGTAAGATATATTAATATCTTTCTTGATTATTATGTTATTAATGTATTGTCTTATACTTATAGTCATAAGCGGAGGTGTGTGAATTTCCTTGAAGAGAATATAAATATATTATTATTATATATTATTATTGGTTTTATTTTTATAGGTTAAATAACAATATATATTTTATGTTAGCAGAAATCTTAGCATTATATACTTCACATCTGGAAATTTTTAACTATTTTGTCCTCACGGAGAGGCTAAAAGTAAAATTGTCTATGGGGAATTTTGTGTTGATTTGTGTTTGTCACACATATGGTCTCATTCAACTTATTCAGCTCAAATCATTGTTTTAAGTGACTAAAAATGTTAATATGGACAAAACATTGACTTAAACCCCCTATGTTACTTATTACGTAACCAATATTTTTTTATTACATCTATTTGTTAAGGTCATGCTCTCAAAACTCAGTGTGAAATGCTTCTACTACAACTAACCATTCTGGGTAAAAGTAGAATGATTGAATAGTAAAAAACTTCAAGGGAAAGATCAAAATTCAAATGTACAGAAATGCATTTTAATTTTAAATAGAAGTATTTTTTGCGGTAACCTTCCATTTAAAAAAAATGTTTCTAGTAAAAGTTATTACTGTTTTCCATATGTAATAAGAGCTGATTAACCAGTTTTCAAACACAATAGCCTAGATCACAAGTGGAGCACAAAAATATTAGGACATTGAAAGCTAACAGCACTGAAGTTAAATCAATAACGCTACTATTCTCTCACTTGTGTTAGAAGCCGAGTGAAAGACTCAGACACATTAACATCTGGAAGTCACCAGGCCAACTGCGCTAAAACCAAATGTGCAATAAGAAATATTTTAAATATCTTTGTTCTTCAAGTAGAAGAAAATTGTATTTTTAATTTTAAACAAATTAATATATATATATATAAAATGCAATTAAGTGCGCACTCCCACTTAATTGGCAACTATCAGGGTGCAGGCAAAAAAATTAAATATGAATGAAAAGGCTTGCAATCACTGGATTTATGAAAAAACAGTGCTTTTATTGGCACATCAAAAAACAAGGGACGTTTCAGGGGTCAATCACCCCTTCATCAGACCAGGTCTGATAAAGGGGTGATTGATCCCCGAAATGTCACTTGTTCTTTGATGTGCAAATAAAAGCACTGTTTTTTCATAAATCCAGTGAGTGCAAGCCTTTTCATTTATATTTATATATATATATTTCTTCTTATGAAATTACAGCACACTAAGGCCTAGATTTGGAGTTTGGCGGTAGCCGTGAAAACCAGCGTTAGAGGCTCCTAACGCTGGTTTTAGGCTACCGCCGGTATTTGGAGTCAGTCAAAAAAGGGTCTAACGCTCACTTTTCAGCCGCGACTTTTCCATACCGCAGATCCCCTTACGTCAATTGCGTATCCTATCTTTTCAATGGGATCTTTCTAACTCCGGTATTTAGAGTCGTGGCTGAAGTGAGCGTTAAAATTCTAACGACAAAACTCCAGCCGCAGAAAAAAGTCAGTAGTTAAGAGCTTTCTGGGCTAACGCCGGTTCATAAAGCTCTTAACTACTGTGCCCTAAAGTACACTAACACCCATAAACTACCTATGTACCCCTAAACCGAGGCCCCCCCACATCGCCGACACTCGATTAAATTTTTTTAACCCCTAATCTGCCGACCGCCACCTACGTTATCCTTATGTACCCCTAATCTGCTGCCCCTAACACCGCCGACCCCTATATTATATTTATTAACCCCTAATCTGCCCCCCACAATGTCGCCGCCAGCTACCTACACTTATTAACCCCTAATCTGCCGTCCGCACGCCGCCGCCAGCTACATTATAGCTATGTACCCCTAATCTGCTGCCCTAACATTTCAGACCCTTATATTATATTTATTAACCCCTAACCTGCCCCCCACAACGTTGCCGCCACCTACCTACAATAATTAACCCCTAATCTGCCGACTGCAAAGAGCCGCCACCTACATTATAGCTATGTACCCCTAATCTGCTGCCCCTAACACCGCCGACCCCTATATTATATTTATTAACCCCTAATCTGCCCTCCCTAACATCGCCGACACCTAACTTCAATTATTAACCCCTAATCTGCCGACCGAATCTCACCGCTATTCTAATAAATGTATTAACCCCTAAAGCTAAGTCTAACCCTAACACTAACACCCCCCTAAGTTAAATATAATTTAAATCTAACGAAATAAATTAACTCTTATTAAATAAATTATTCCTATTTAAAACTAAATACTTACCTGTAAAATAAACCCTAATATAGCTAAAATATAAATCATAATTATATTATAGCTATTTTAGGATTTAGATTTATTTTACAGGTAACTTTGTATTTATTTTAACCAGGTACAATAGCTATTAAATAGTTAATAACTATTTAATAGCTAAAATAGTTAAAATAATTTCAAAATTACCTGTAAAATAAATCCTAACCTAAGTTACAATTAAACCTAACACTACACGATCAATAAATAAATTAAATAAAATACCTACAATTACCTACAATTAAACCTAACACTACACTATCAATAAATAAATTAATTAAATACAATACCTACAAATAACTACAATGAAATAAACTAACTAAAGTACAAAAAATAAAAAAGAACTAAGTTACAAAAAATAAAAAAATATTTACAAACATCAGAAAAATATTACAACAATTTTAAACTAATTACACCTACTCTAAGCCCCCTAATAAAATAACAAAGATCCCCAAAATAAAAAAATGCCCTACCCTATTCTAAATTACAATAGTTCAAAGCTCTTTTACCTTACCAGCCCTGAACAGGGCCCTTTGCGGGGCATGCCCCAAAGAATTCAGCTCTTTTGCCTGTAAAAAAAACATACACTACCCCCCCCCCAACATTACAACCCACCACCCACATACCCCTAATCTAACCCAAACCCCCCTTAAATAAACCTAACACTAAGCCCCTGAAGATCTTCCTACCTTGTCTTCACCTCACCGGGTATCACCGATGCGTCCTGGCTCCAAAATCTTCATCTAAGCCCAAGCGGGGGCTAGACATCCATCATCCGACGGCTGAAGAAGTCCAGAAGAAGCTCCAAAGTCTTCATCCTATCGGGGAAGTAGAGTAGATCCGGACCGGCAACCATCATCTTCCAAGCGGCATCTTCTATCTTCATCCGATGAGGACTGGCTCCATCTTGAAGACCTCCACCGCGGACCCATCTTCTTCCGATGACGACTTCCCGACGAATGACGGTTCCTTTAAGGGACGTCATCCAAGATGGCGTCCCTCGAATTCCGATTGGCTGATAGGATTCTATCAGCCAATCGGAATTAAGGTAGGAAAATTCTGATTGGCTGATGGAATCAGCCAATCAGAATTAAGTTCAATCCGATTGGCTGATCCGATCAGCCAATCAGATTGAGCTTGCATTCTATTGGCTTTAAGGGACGTCATCCAAGATGGCGTCCCTCGAATTCCGATTGGCTGATAGGATTCTATCAGCCAATCGGAATTAAGGTAGGAAAATTCTGATTGGCTGATGGAATCAGCCAATCAGAATTAAGTTCAATCCGATTGGCTGATCCGATCAGCCAATCAGATTGAGCTTGCATTCTATTGGCTGATCGGAACAGCCAATAGAATGCGAGCTCAATCTGATTGGCTGATTGAATCAGCCAATCGGATTGAACTTGATTCCGATTGGCTGATTCCATCAGCCAATCAGAATTTTCCTACCTTAATTCCGATTGGCTGATAGAATCCTATCAGCCAATCGGAATTCGAGGGACGCCATCTTGGATGACGTCCCTTAAAGGAACCGTCATTCGTCGGGAAGTCGTCGTCGTAAGAAGATGGGTCCGCGGTGGAGGTCTTTAAGATGGAGCTGGTCCTCATCGGATGAAGATAGAAGATGCCACTTGAAAGATGATGGTTGCCAGTCCGGATCTACTCTTCTTCCCAGATAGGATGAAGACTTTGGAGCCTCTTCTGGACTTCTTCAGCCGTCGGATGATGGATGTCTAGCCCCCGCTTGGGCTTAGATGAAGATTTTGGAGCCAGGACGCATCGGTGATACCCGGTGAGGTGAAGACAAGGTAGGAAGATCTTCAGGGGCTTAGTGTTAGGTTTATTTAAGGGGGGTTTGGGTTAGATTAGGGGTATGTGGGTGGTGGGTTGTAATGTTGGGGGGGTAGTGTATGTTTTTTTTTACAGGCAAAAGAGCTGAATTCTTTGGGGCATGCCCCGCAAAGGGCCCTGTTCAGGGCTGGTAAGGTAAAAGAGCTTTGAACTTTTGTAATTTAGAATAGGGTAGGGCATTTTTTTTTATCTTGGGGGTCTTTGTTATTTTATTAGGGGGCTTAGAGTAGGTGTAATTAGTTTAAAATTGTTGTAATATTTTTCTGATGTTTGTAAAAAAAATTTATTTTTTGTAACTTAGTTCTTTTTTATTTTTTGTTCTTTAGTTAGTTTATTTAATTGTATTTATTTGTAGATATTGTATTTAATTAATTTATTGCTAGTGTAGTGTTAGGTTTAATTGTAGGTAATTGTAGGTATTTTATTTTATTTATTTATTGATAGTGTAGTGTTAGGTTTAATTGTAACTTAGGTTAGGATTTATTTTACAGGTAATTTTGTAATTATTTTAACTATTTTAGCTATTAAATAGTTCTTAACTATTTAATAGCTATTGTACCTGGTTAAAATAAATACAAAGTTACCTGTAAAATAAATATTAATCCTAAAATAGCTATAATATAATTATAATTTATATTGTAATTATATTAGGATTTATTTTACAGGTAAGTATTTAGCTTTAAATAGGAATAATTTATTTAATAAGAGTTAATTCATTTCGTTAGATTTAAATTATATTTAAGTTAGGGGGGTGTTAGTGTTAGGGTTAGACTTAGCTTTAGGGGTTAATACATTTATTAGAATAGCGGTGAGATTCGGTCGGCAGATTAGAGGTTAATGTTTGAAGTTAGGTGTCGGTGATGTTAGGGAGGGCAGATTAGGGGTTAATACTATTTATTATAGGGTTAGTGAGGCGGATTAGGGGTTAATAACTTTATTATAATAGCGGGGCAGTCCGGTCGGCAGATTAGGGGTTAATAATTTAAGTTAGGTGTCGGCGATGTTAGGGAGGGCAGATTAGGGGTTAATAAATATAATATAGGGGTCGGCGGTGTTAGGGGCAGCAGATTAGGGGTACATTGCTATAATGTAGGTGGCGGCTCTTTGCGGTCGGCAGATTAGGGGTTAATTATTGTAGGTAGGTGGCGGCGACGTTGTGGGGGGCAGGTTAGGGGTTAATAAATATAATATAGGGGTTGGCGATGTTAGGGCAGCAGATTAGGGGTACATAGCCATAATGTAGCTGGCGGCAGCGTGCGGACGGCAGATTAGGGGTTAATAAGTGTAGGTAGCTGGCGGCGACATTGTGGGGGGCAGATTAGGGGTTAATAAATATAATATAGGGGTCGGCGGTGTTAGAGGCAGCAGATTAGGGGTACATAAGGATAACGTAGGTGGCGGTCGGCAGATTAGGGGTTAAAAAAATTTAATTGAGTGTCAGCGATGTGGGGGGGCCTCGGTTTAGGGGTACATAGGTAGTTTATGGGTGTTAGTGTACTTTAGGGCACAGTAGTTAAGAGCTTTATGAACCGGCGTTAGCCCAGAAAGCTCTTAACTACTGACTTTTTTCTGCGGCTGGAGTTTTGTCGTTAGAATTCTAACGCTCACTTCAGCCACGACTCTAAATACCGGAGTTAGAAAGATCCCATTGAAAAGATAGGATACGCAAGTGACGTAAGGGGATCTGCGGTATGGAAAAGTCGCGGCTGAAAAGTGAGCGTTAGACCCTTTTTTGACTGACTCCAAACACCGGCGGTAGCCTAAAACCAGCGTTAGGAGCCTCTAACGCTGGTTTTCACGGCTACCGCCAAACTCCAAATCTAGGCCTAGGTGTGCTGCACTTTCACAAAAATACGGCTAAAAAAAACCCAGAATGCCATGAACGGCCACCTTCTTCCGCATTTGGAGTGAATGCACATGTCTAATGTTAATATGTTTTACATGTGTTTTGCTAGATATTTTTTTTTAGACCTAACACTTTACTTCAGGTCTAATTTCACGCTAACTTTTTTAACGTTACGTGTTGAGCTTGAGCACAACACATAACTTTCAACTTGTAGTATGTGAGTTGTTTAGAGCGGTTGCAATATCCATTGAAAGTATAGTATGCACTAAAGGGATGTCAGCCTCTCTACACATTCTGGGCCAGATTACAAGTAAAGCTCTATTGTTAGTGCAAGTCATGATAAGCCAAGTAAAAGCATTCACTTTAGAGCAATCTAAATTTGCGTGTGTCAGGTTATCAAAAGTAAAGACCTAGGGGTCGATTTATCAACCTGTCAAGCTGTTAATTCCATGCGAGCCTTCAGGCTTGCCGGAATAAGGAGTTAAGAAGCAGCTGTCATAAGATCAGGATGATCGACACCCCCTGCTAGTGGCCGATTGGCGACGAATGTGCTAAGGGCGGTATTGCACAAGCATTTCATGAGAAATGCTTGTGCAATAATAAATGCCGACAGCGTATTCTGTCTGCATTTATCGATGTGCGGCGGACATGAGACCCGCACAATGATAAATCTGCCCCCTAGCGTAAGGAATAAAAAAAATAAATGTGCACCAAACACAACATAAATACATTAAAATAAACTTACACTCATATATACACAATCTGATAACAATTGTTTATATAAGTATTAATATAAAATGTTTGATAACGGCTAAAAGGCACATGGTGTATGACAAGGTATCTATTCCTGTATATAGCCATAAAGATATACAGGTATAAATGTATGTATTTTTTTTTAAATTAAAAGAAAATTTTCTGCTGTAGGGCTAACGAGTTTTTTTTAAGCGCGCTCCATTGAAGTTTATGGAGAAGTTAATGCAATCGCGATATCCGAGTTTTGTTCGTGCGCAAACAATTTACTTTCAACTAGTAATACATGCGCTAACCCGCATTTTAAAAGTTTATTTTCAACAGTGTTTATATGTGAGCGAAAACGCTAAATAGCTTGCTACTTGTAATCTTGTCTTTTGTGGTTATTCACTTTTAGCATTAATTTATAATACTAGATTGCGCTTTAATCCTAGCCCGGTCCAGCAATATTGATAGCGTACCCTGCATTATCATTAGCAATCCACTTAATCTAGGCCAATGCCAGCTCAGTGAGTCAGCAATGGCTTGTTTGACTACATTGGTGCAATACACACCACTGCCAGCTCGCTATTTACATACTAGTGCACGGGCCCTCATAGAAAATGTGCGTATGCCACTAAAAAACAGTAATAACTTTTACTAGAGGCAGTTTTGTTAATGAAAATATAATGCATAAATGCTTCTATTTAAAATTAAAATGCGGGGGGGGGCGGAGCCGACTGCTGAAGGGACTAGACGCATATAGCAGGAGCTCCTGGATTTAGATCAGGTCTTATTGGATGTTTAATATCTAAAAATTAAACATCCAATAAGACCTGTAATATATTGCTTACCCAAGATCCATAAAGATAAAAATTTACCACCAGGCAGACCCATTGTGGCTGGTACAGGATCCATATTTTCTAATATTGCTATCTTTTTAGATAAGATCCTTCAGTCTTATGTTGTTAAGTCATCTTCATATATCAAGGATACTTATGATTTTCTGAGGAAAAAACATCAAAAAGTTATCTTATTTACCCTAGATGTATCCAGCTTGTACATATCAATTAAACATACAAGTGTATGAATAGCTGCTGTAATGAAAATGTTATCTAATGATAAAAAGTACAGTTTAGCCCAGATACAATTTTTTGTTGATTTATTGGAGGTTATCTTGTATGACAATTACTTTCTATTTAAGGACACTTTTTATTTTCAAAGAAAGGGAACAGCCATGGGATCCAATGTCGCCCCTACATATGCCAACATATTTATGATTAATTTTGAAGAGTTATTTGTTTATGAACATCATTTATTTAAACAATATGGAGCCACTTGGTGGCGTTTCATCGATGATGTGTTTGGCATTTGGTATGGCGACATTGGGTCCCTAATGGCATTTGTGGGTGTGGGTCAGTTAATGGCATTAAATTCACTTTAACACATGATGAATGCTCAATCCAGTTTTTGGATACTAGAGTCTATAAGGAGGTGGATGAATTGAAAATTGATATTTATTCCAAGCCTACAGATAAAAATAACACTTTGTGGTTTGAGAGTTTCCATCCACCCACCACCTTTAAGGCTGTTCCAAAGAGCCAACTTCTCAGGGTTAATAGGATCGTGTCAGATCCTGTTATTAAGATTCGCCTAGAGGAAATGTCAGAGAAATTTGTCTCAAGGGGTTATCCCGAATCATTGATTGAGGATATAAAACAAGATGTGAGTAAAAATGAGAGTAGATCTGAAATAGTAAGGAGAGATGAGAATAGAAATAATTCTAAAAATTCTAAAAATTCGGAAAGGATTAAGTTTATATCACAGTACAATACAAGAAGCAATCAAATTAACAAAATCATTCGAAAATATTGGCATATTTTGTCCAAGTATCACCCAGATATAGGGGCATTCTCAAGACCACCTATGTTAGCCTATAAACGTGGCCCTAATATTAAAGATAAACTGGTGAGAGCCGATATGGGGGCTGAGAAGAAACAAATACAAAGTACAATAACTGGTCAAAAACGAAAGCGATGTTACCTATGTCTATCTTGCATTAATTGCAATTCTATGATTAAAGGGGACACTTTTTGTCACCCCTACACGGGTAAGAAATATTCCATAAATGAATATTTGGCTTGTAGGTCAGAGTATATTATTTATGCAATTAAATGTCCGTGCTCCTTGATGTACATTGGTCAATCGACCAGGGAGGCACGAGAGAGAATCTCTGAACACAAGTCGAATATTCGTTGTGGAAAAAAGGATGCTCCAGTGGCAGGACACTTTTTAGAAGCAGGCCACAGAATAAGTCAATTACGCTTTCAAATTATTGAAAAGATCAATACACCTAGGAGAGGGGGTGATAAAGAAAATATTCTAACCAGGAGGGAAACATACTGGATTAATGAATTATGTACTTTGTGGCCGAAAGGCCTAAATAGGGAATGCAATTGGACTGCCTTTTGGTGACTTAATAAAGTAGAATGTAAAATTTCTTTATAGTATTGTACTGTTAAAATTATGTATTGATGAATGTGCAAATATATGTAGATATTAATATGAGATTTGATGTCTCTGGAAATCTGCAAATGAATGTCCCAGTTGAATATCTAATATTGACTAGATATGTTGGTGTGTCTGTCTCTTGATGGATTGTGAGTTAAAATATTACAAAATTGAGTTAACTGATAAAAATAATTTATCCATCTAGAGCTAGACGCACCAGACACATATATATGTTTTTAAATTTAAAATATTTTGATTATTGGAAACAATGATTAATTTGATTATGATAAATTTATGATGCATTTTTAAACTTGTATTAATGTAGAAATTTATGTCATTTATATATTGATGAAATGTTTAAAACATTTATTATTCTTAGATATATGAATTTTCACATATGATATGAAATCTATATGTTTGCTAGATAACATGATGATTCACTAGGTGGCAGTATTACAGGCCATCAAAATGCACTTTAAAAACACTTTTTTATATGTTATATTATTGCTCGCCATTAGAGGGCAACATTGTATCACTTTTAATCACAATATTTGGCGCCAGTATGGCTATTTAAATGTTTGTTCACTAATCTATTGTCAAGCTTGAGAAAGGGCCAAGTTTGGGCCTGAAACGTTGCTTGTTGATCCCTGTTTTGCACAAATAAAAGTCATTTTTGCACCAGCTGGAACAATTTGATTTCTTACTATTAGCTATATGCCAAAGCGAACCTATCAACAATGCCAAACAACGTTTGCAGAAACAGAGCACCCTACAGGACTTGCCTAATACAGTACAGAGCTCTAATAACAAGAGACTGATACCCTTGATAGGCATCAGAAGAGCAGCAGCTGGAGAACAGATACCATGGCCATCTCAATATCCTGAAGCACTGACCTCAGCTTATTCAGTGGATGGGGTGGGTCGAAGCCTGAGAAGGCACCCACGGGGTGAGACTGGACAACATCTAGATAGTCCGTAATCCAGGCGTGTGATCGGTGGGTCAATGGTTAATGGCTTGCAAGTGTTCGGTTCTGATTCAGCGGCTGGGCCAGAGCCTCCTTCGGCTAGATTGAAACAGATTTCTGACTTTGTTGCAGTGGAGGGCCTTGCAGTTGCACGCTTGAAGATGTTTGTGGATAGTGCCATGTGGCAGCCAGGAATCGTGAGGGCCACATCAAAGAGAACTCATACCTTGTTCCATATACGACCCAACAGAAGACATCCGCATGACAAGCTGCGAATCTTAGAATGTGAACTGATTGTTTGAAAGATGAATGCCATATTACGATGGAACAAAGCAGGTATGGGTTGAACATCCCTGATAAGGATGGAAATGAGCTCCATTACCTGACAGACGCTGCTCACTACAACTAGTTCCACTGAGACTGGCACATTGATATATCATTGTTTTCTTTTTCTCTTTTTAAATTGTTTTTCTATAATACCATCATTCTGTACTATCTCCTGTCCAAGTTCTTACATTCACAGAACCTATAAACTGGAGATTTGGATGTATAATGTTTAAAACGTAATGTTCCCTATATTCATCTTTACTATGTCTCAAAGATGCAAAAATGTATAATATTACTTTGGAGACATTTAGTTGTCTTAGCTTTCTTGTTATTCAGTTAGCTGGCATATATATATATATATATATATATATATATATATATATATATATATATATATATATATATATATATATATATATATATATATATATATATATAGGAGAAACACTTGAGAGTGATCAGATTTACCAACATACAATAGGTGGGAATTGGTTATGCTGTTTTGTATATATTTGTACTGATATGTTGTGATATGGATATTAAGCAAGCAAATTGTCTCAAGACTAGTTAAACCATTTTACTTGACATAACCTGTTAGTATTATATATTCCAGATTGGTCAGAAATACCATTTATTTACCTAATGTTATATATTTGCAGCAAGCTTACATATGTATCCTTATATCAGCCAAATTACTTACATGTATATATGTCTCCTTATATCAGCCAACTTACTTACATGTATTATATGATTGGATTGATTATCTATAGATCGATTATGAGTTAAATTAGTCCAGATTGGCCTAACCTCTATTAGTAAGCTCTATTTTATACCTTTGACCTTAGATATTTACAGTCTTATTATCTGAGTGATGTAATTATGTACAACCCCCAATATCAGAAGGCTGCTTGGGACCCTAATTAGTATAAATAATGACTCATAGGTTCAGGCTACAGAACTATACATCTACTTGTATATGTTAATGATTATAATTGTACTCTAGTTTAAAAGCAACTATAGGTTATTAGGTCAGAGCAGGATAAACTTTCGTTACAAAGGGACCTGCAAAAATTAGAAGTATGGGCAGGTAAATGGAAAATAAGATTTAATACGGGAAAATGCAATGTTCTACATTTTGGAAGTAAAAATAAGCAGGCAACGTATTATTTAAATGGGACAAGACTTAGCCAAACACAGGAGGAAAGGGATTTGGGGGTAGTAATAGATAACAAGCTAAAGATGGGGGCACAATGCAGGGAAGCAGCTTCAAAGGCTAATAAGATACTAGCATGTATTAAAAGAGGCATTGACTCAAGGGAGGAAAGCATAATTCTGTCACTATATAAAGCCCTGGTAAGACCTCACCTTAAGTATGGAGTGCAGTTCTGGGGACCAATCGCGAAAAAAGATATTGCAGAACTAGAAAAAGTCCAGAGAAGGGCCACAAAGCTAATAAGGGAATTGGAGAATTTAACCTATGAGGAGAGGCTAGCCAAACTGGGTCTGTTTTTTTAGAAAAAAAGCGCTTAAGAGGTGACATGATTACTTTATATAAATATATTCAAGGCCCATATACAGAGATGGCAGAAGCTCTGTTTATTCAAAGAAAATTGTTTGTGACCAGAGGTCACAATTTAAGGTTGGAGGAAAGGAGATTTAATCTCCTGCAACGGAAACGTTTTTTCACTGTAAGAGCAATACAATTGTGGAACTATGCCAATACCCTAGATACATTTAAAAATTATTTGGATACATTTCTGTCTATAAACAAAATTCATGGATATGATTGCTAGTTTTAAATGGGTCACCTTTTAGTGGGATTATTTAAGCTTAACTGGAGCTTTTTGTATATATTTTAGATTTGTATAGGTTGAACTCGATGGACTTCAGTCCTTATTCAACCTCATCTACTATGTTACTATGTTACTATGTATAGGCACTCCATTAGTTCCTAGATGGTTAACCTCCACTTTTACAATCATCTCTATGTGACATTCAGATGGTTTATTTAATATTACATGTTTTGCAGTGTTTTCTACAAGTATGTTTATATTTTATCTAACAATTATACTTATCTAGTCATTAAGAATGTTCTACCTAGTTTTGAGTTCTAGTCCTACTAATATCTTTTGTCTCACCTATTTTGGGCAGCTTAGTTATAATACAACACTAATACTTTATATCAACAAAATAAAAGTGTATAATGGAACAGATATGGCAAAGGGTCATGATAGCACATAGAATCATACAGAGATCTATATACCCCCTTATACATATACTTGTCCCATGCAAAGCCAAAGTAAATCTCTATAAACCACATATGCTATTTATCTTGAGACTATGGGGCCTAGTTATCAAGCCGTCAACCTCAAATACGCTGGAATTCCGCAGCGTATTTGTGGCGAGGCTGATTCGCCTTAATTATCAAAGGCTAGAGACCGGCAAAAGTAGAATTTTGTGACGTAAACTTCGATCCGCCGGACTCAGTCCGACACAGATCGATTCTTATGTCACTCCAGATGTTCCGCACACAAGTGCGGCGCAATCTGACTACTTTTGCTAGTTATCAAAAAACTAGCAGGTACGCTCGGCACTTTTCCGGCCCAGCGTACCTGGTTTTCAAACCACCACCCTTGAAGCGGCGGATCCCATAGGAATCAATGGGAGTCTGACCATAGCGAAAGTACAAGTTCGCTACTGCCTGATATCCCATTGATTCCTATGGGAACTGTCTACACCTAACACCGTAACATGTACCCTGAGTCTAAACACCACTAATCTGTCCCCCCTACACCGCCGCAACTAAATAAAGTTATTACCCCCTAAACCGCCGCTCCCAGAGCCCACCGCAAGCTACTCTTTACATATTAACCCCTAAACCGCCGCTCCCTGACCCCGCCGCAACTATAATAAATGTATTAACCCCTAAACCGCCACTCCTGGAGCCCACCGCAAGCTACTCTATACATATTAACCCCTAAACCGCCGCTCCCTGACCCCGCCGCAACTATAATAAATGTATTAACCCCTAAACCGCCGCTCCCGGAGCCCACCGCAAGCTACTCTATACATATTAACCCCTAAACCGCCGCTCCCGGAGCCCACCGCAACCTATATTAAATTTATTAACCCCTAATCTGCCCCCCCTACACCGTCGCCACCTATAATACATTTATTAACCCCTATCCTGCCCCCCACTTAACTGCCGCCACTGTAATAAAATTATTAACCCCTAAACCTAAGTCTAACACTAACCCTAACACCCCCCTAACTTAAATATTAATTAAATAAATCTAAATAATATTTCTATTATGAACTAAATTAATCCTATTTAAAACTAAATACTTACCTGTAAAATAAACCCTAAGATAGATACAATATAAATAATAATTATATTGTAGCTATCTTAGGATTTATTTTTATTTTACAGGCATCTTTCAATTTATTTTAACTAGGTACAATAGCTATTAAATAATTATTAACTATTTAATAGCTTACCTAGCTAAAATAAAGAGAAATGTACCTGTAAAATAAAAACTAACCTAAGTTACAATTACACCTAACACTACACTATACTTTAATAAATTATTCCTATTTAAAACTAAATACTTACCTGTAAAATAAACCCTAAGATAGCTACAATGTAATTAATAATTACATTGTAGCTATTTTAGGAATTAATATTTATTTTACAGGTAACTTTGTATTTATTTTAGCTAGTTAGAATAGTTATTAAATAGTTATTAACTATTTAATAACTACCTAGCTAAAAGAAATACAAAATCACCTGTAAAATAAATCCTAACCTAAGTTACAATTAAACCTAACACTACACTATCATTAAATAAATTACATAAATTACCTACAAATAACTACAATTAAATACAATTACATAAACTAACTAAAGTACAAAAAATAAAAAAAATAGGTTACAAACATTTTAAAAATATTACAACAATTTTAAGCTACTTACACCTAATCTAAGCCCCCTAATAAAATAACAAACCCCCCCAAAATAAAAAAATGCCCTACCCTATTCTAAATTTAAAAAGTTCAAAGCTCTTTTACCTTACCAGCCCTTAAAAGGGCCATTTGTGGGGCATGCCCCAAAGAATTCAGCTCTTTTGCCTGTAATAGAAAAATACAACCCCCCCCAACATTAAAACCCACCACCCACATACCCCTTATCTAACCCAAACCCCCCCTTAAAATAACCTAACACTAATCCCCTGAAGATCATCCTACCTTTAGTCGTCTTCACTCAGCCGAGCCACCGATGGAACTGAAGAGGAGACCCGGACCGGCAGAAGTGATCCTCCAAGCGGCGCTGAAGAAATCTTCCATCCGATGAAGTGATCCTCCAAGCGGCGCTAAAAAAGTCTTCCATCCGGGCGATGTCATCTTCCAAGAGGCGCTGAAGAAGTCTTCTATCCGGGCGATGTCATCTTCCAAGCCGGGTCTTGAATCTTCATCCCGCTGACGCGGAACATCCTTCTTTACCGATGGACTACCGACCAATGAAGGCTCCTTTAAGGGACGTCATCCAAGATGGCGTCCCTTCAATTCCGATTGGCTGATAGGATTCTATCAGCCAATCGGAATTAAGGTAGGAAAAATATGATTGGCTGATTGAATCAGCCAATCAGATTCAAGTTCAATCCGATTGGCTGATCCAATCATCCAATCAGATTGAGCTTGCATTCTATTGGCTGATCGAAACAGCCAATAGAATCCTATCAGCCAATCGGAATTGAAGGGACGCCATCTTGGATGACGTCCCTTAAAGGAGCCTTCATTGGTCGGTAGTCCATCGGTAAAGAAGGATGTTCCGCGTCGGCGGGATGAAGATTCAAGACCCGGCTTGGAAGATGACATCGCCCGGATAGAAGACTTCTTCAGCGCCTCTTGGAAGATGACATCGCCCGGATGGAAGACTTTTTCAGCGCCGGTTGGAGGATCACTTCATCGGATGTAAGATTTCTTCAGCGCCGCTTGGAGGATCACTTCTGCCGGTCCGGGTCTCCTCTTCAGTTCCATCGGTGGCTCGGCTGAGTGAAGACGACTAAAGGTAGGATGATCTTCAGGGGATTAGTGTTAGGTTATTTTAAGGGGGGTTTGGGTTAGATTAGGGGTATGTGGGTGGTGGGTTTTAATGTTGGGGGGGGTTGTATTTTTCTTTTACAGGCAAAAGAGCTGAATTATTTGGGGCATGCCCCACAAATGGCCCTTTTAAGGGCTGGTAAGGTAAAAGAGCTTTGAACTTTTTTAATTTAGAATAGTGTAGGGCATTTTTTTATTTTGGGGGGGTTTGTTATTTTATTAGGGGGCTTAGATTAGGTGTAAGTAGCTTAAAATTGTTGTAATATTTTGAAAATGTTTGTAACCTATTTTTTTTATTTTTTGTAACTTAGCTTTTTTTATTTTTTGTACTTTAGTTAGTTTATGTAATTGTATTTAATTGTAGTTATTTGAAGATAATTTATTTAATTCATTTAATGATAGTGTAGTGTTAGGTTTAATTGTAACTTAGGTTAGGATTTATTTTACAGGTAATTTTGTATTTCTTTTAGCTAGGTAGTTATTAAATAGTTAATAACTATTTAATAACTATTCTAACTAGCTAAAATAAATACAAAGTTACCTGTAAAATAAAAATAAATCCTAAGATAGCTACAATATAATTATTATTTATATTGTAGCTATATTAGGGTTTATTTTAAAGGTAAGTATTTAGTTTTAAATAGGAATAATTTATTAAAGTATAGTGTAGTGTTATTGTAACTTAGGTTAGTTTTTATTTTACAGTTAAATTTCTCTTTATTTTAGCTAGGTAGCTATTAAATAGTTAATAACTATTTAATAGCTATTGTACCTAGTTAAAATAAATTGAAATTTGCCTGTAAAATAAAAATAAATCCTAAGATAGCTACAATATAATTATTATTTATATTGTAGCTATATTAGGGTTTATTTTAAAGGTAAGTATTTAGTTTTAAATAGGATTAATTTAGTTCATAATAGAAATATTATTTAGATTTATTTAATTAATATTTAAGTTAGGGGGGTGTTAGGGTTAGTGTTAGACTTAGGTTTAGGGGTTAATAATTTTATTACAGTGGCGGCGGTGTAGTGGGGGGCAGGATAGGGGTTAATAAATTTATTATAGGTGGCGACGGTGTAGTGGGGGCAGGATAGGGGTTAATAGGTATAATGTAGGTGGCAGCGGTGTCCGGGAGCGGCGGTTTAGGGGTTAATACATTTATCAGAGTTGCGGCAGGGTCTAGGAGCGGCGGTTTAGGGGTTAATACATTTATCAGAGTTGCGGCAGTGTCTAGGAGCGGCGGTTTAGGGGTTAATAACTTTATTTAGTTGCGGGGGGCTCCGGGGGTGCCGGTATAGGGGGTAGAACAGTGTAGTTAGTGTGAGTGCTTAGTGACAGGCTAGCAATAAAGCTGGGAAAAAGCCGAAGAGCAGCGAGATCGGATGAGTGATAACTCTCACAGTCCGCTGCTCATCGCCCCGCGGCTTTTTGACAGCTTTATTTGATAACTTAGGCGAAATTTTTCAGGTCCGCGGCGGCGATGTGAGGCGAGCTTAGGCGGGCGTATTGGGCCGGCGAAGGCAGGAAAGTTGACACGTTGATAACTACCCCCCATGGTACCTACAGCTATGCTCATAAGTTTACATACCCTGGCAGAATTTATGATTTCTTGGCCATTTTTCAGAGAATATGAATGATAACACAAAAACTTTTCTTTCACTCATGGTTAGTTTTTGGCTGAAGCCATTTATCATCAATCAACTGTTTTTACTCTTTTAAATCATGACAACAGAAACTACCCACATGACCCTGATCAAAAGTTTACATACCCTGGTGATTTTGGCCTTATAACAAGCACACAAGTTGACACAAAGGGGTTTCAATGGCTATTAAAGGTAACCATCCTCACCTGTGATCTGTTTGCTTGTAATTCGTGTGTGTGTATAAAAGGTCAATGAGTTTCTGGACCCCTGACAGACCCTTGCATCTTTCATCCAGTGCTGCACTGACGTGTCTGGATTCTGAGTCATGGGGAAAGAAAAATAATTGTCAAATGATCTGTGGGAAAAGGTAGATGAACTGTATAAAACAGGAAAGGGATATAAAATTATATCCAAGGAATTGAGAATGCAAATCAGCAGTGTTCAAACTCTAATCAAGAAGTGGAAAATGAGGCGATTTTCGAATTTTCGTTTTTTGAATTTTTCAATAAAATTCAAAAATATTCGTTTGAATAATAGAATGTTTAGCTATGTATTCATTCAATTTTGAAATGTAATATTCAAATGTGACATTCAAATTCGAATGTGACATTCAAATTTGAAATAGTATTTCTAGTCTATAACTGTGTTTAATAAATGTAATATTCGAATTCGAATGCTACATTCAAATGTGAATGTCACATTCAAATTTGAAATAGTATTTCTAGTCTAATACTGTGTTTTAAATGTGATATTTGATTCAAATGTGATATTCGATTTGAATGTGACATTCGAATTCAAAATAGTATTTCTAGTCTAATACTGTGTTTTATAAATGTAATATTCAAATTCTAATGTGACATTTGATTCGAATGTGACATTTGAAATAGTGTTTCTAGTCTACAATTATGTTTTATAAATGTAATATTCAAATTTGAATGTGACATTTTAATGTCACATTCGAATTCGAATGTGACATTCAAATTCGAATGTGACATTCAAATTCGAATGTGACATTCAAAAACTGTAAACAACATTCGAAAATCGAATTTTTAAAAATATTATGTAAATCAAATTTTTACAATAACATTCATTTTAACATTCGAATTCGGAAACACATTCGCCCATCCCTACCAGCGACACACCTTTTATATCTACTGTTAGTTGGTTGAGTATTTATACTTGTATACAGGTTTGTCTCACACATGAAAATAGTCAGGGCTGCTTACACATACTATATAACAACCTCTCCTTGGGAACCATATGTCATGCAATCTCATATGTCACCATATAGTCTGCGACAAATACTGCCTATCTGATATAATTTACTGGTTTACACTATGCCTCTTATTTATTCTGAGGTTCCCCAACCCATATAACACACTGGCTTTCAGCTAAATATTACAAATATAAGAACCCCCCCACATTAAAGTTTACTGTTGTAAACAAAAGAAAATGTATCCTATAGACCTATCCCCTTAAATTACTATTGCAGATGCTTGTTGAAACTTTACTAACAATATCCCCTTCCCCCCACATATGTCCACATATAATTACATTTCTCTGAAGCTTAGGTTTCTTTATGACATATGGGCAGGCACATGTAAAAAACAAAATACACTGAGGTTCCCTAATTGATATCCATAAGTGGTCTCCTACTATACACAATTACCCTCTATTGCATTGATTTGATTATATTACCAGGAGGTCCAAATGTGGCCTTAAATACCACATAGGGGGTATATAGTTTAGATGGCAGAAATCCGTCAATATAATCATACTGACATTTGGCAAATTAATCTGTTTTCTTTATTTACTTTGTCTTGTTTCTTTACACTGGTTGTATACTGAGACACATGGGGGGGGGGGTTGTATGTTTTTCAAACAAATGTAATTTGTATGCCTGGAACTGAACCTCAATAAAAACATTTAAAATTAAAATGCACCTATGCACATTATAATGTTGACCTTTATATCCTTTAAAGGGACAGTCAACACTCGCGGTAACATTATGCGATATTGAAAAATAAAAAACGAAGATCCACATGCAGCATAGCCCTTTTGCCTTGCCTACTTGCTTCTTGTACTAATCACTGTCGATAACTTCTCTAATACCAGGTAAATATGGCAGCCAAACTCCCCCCACCGTTACATAGCTACCTTCTTCAAATGATCAGCAAATCAGAATCCAATCCTCGGTCAGAAATTGCATGCGCTTGCAATTTCTGACCGAGGATTGAATTCTGATTTGCTGATCATTTGAAGAAGAAGGTAGCTACGTAACGGTGGGGGGAGTTCGGCGGCCATATTTACCTGGTATTAGAGAAGTTATCGATGGTGATTAGTACAAGAAGCAAGTAGGCAAGGTGGATGCGGATCTTCGTTTTTTATTTTTCAATATCGTATAATGTTACCACGAGTGTTGACTGTCCCTTTAAATGGTGAACAGGAACATGTAAAGTGGAAATTTTATTTTTTATTTCTCAAATTTTAGAAACTAGATGCATATTTGGATTTGCATCCACATTTTGTTTTATTGTTTGCATTTGTTTTAATTATGGAAGAAAAAACTGAATTCATAATGCACAAATATTTGTTGTTTCATTCATGGCATTAAAACTATTACTCTAATTTATGAATGAATAGAACATACTCTTCTATGTGAAGAACATTGTAATGTGAAGTATTCATATTTTTATGTCGAGTTACCGCACCTGAGACTATGCAGTCGGGTTTGTGCGTGAGTAGGGTATTTTTTCCACCACTGTTTTGCTCCATTGACTTCTATGGGATAATACCTGAACGGGCACACAATATTAAAAGTTCAACTTTTGCAAACTTGTAATACAAGCGCAACCTGGCTTGCACAAAACGCTTACTTCTAGCGGAGTTAGCGCGAGAGCGGGAGCTTTTTTAAATTATGCTCCATTTATAATCTCGCCCTTAAAGTTTTATACTATTCTATAGGGACCATCAATGCGTTTGCTAATTGAATGATTCTTGAGGTTGCCGATGGATTGTATCAGTAGCACTACCAACTAATTTATTTAAGTTAAGCTGCTCCTCTTCTCCCCATATGAATTAAAGTGGTTAATTAATTTACATTAATAAGCAAATAATGTTGTCAAAATTTAGTTGAAACGAATGACCCTATGAACTAATACTGGACAAAACTAGTAATTTTGTTGTCTGTGATGAATTACTATTTTTTTTTTTTAACTGTGCACATGCAGGAAAAAAAAATCTAGACTATATGGCCAAAAGTATGTGGACACCAGAACACCCAGCCTATATGAGCTTGTCGGACATCCTATTCCAAAACCATGGGCATTAATATGGAGTTGCCCACTTCAACCCCTAGGTGGCTGTTACAAGCTCTAAGCTAACACTAGGGGGTTACAAAAATAACAAACACTAAATTTACAAAAATAAAAAAATACAATACAAAGAAAAAAAATGAAACCCCACACTAATGCCTATACTAAAACTAAGGCTCCACCACAAAATAAAAAAACATAAACTAACACTAAAAGTTACTGCTACCCCCCCCCCCCAAAAAAAGCCTAAACTAAAAAATAACCCTATCCTAAAAAAGATTGCTCTGAAAATGGCATTTGGAAGGGCATTGCCCTTAAGTGATTTTAGTTCTTTTAGGAAAAAAAAAAAAGCCCTATTTAAAAAAAATAAAAATCCTAAACTAAAAAACCTAAAAGCGAAAAAAAAAACTAAGCTTAAAAATAAAAAAGACGATTCAAAATAAATCCTAACGATTAACCTCTTCATCTTCATTACGGCGGTCCTCTTCTTCCATTTTCTGTCTTCCTTCTTCAGTCTTTCATCTTCTTCCATCTTCTTCCATCTTCTATCCAATCCTTATTTTCTTCTAATCTTCTTGCAGAGGTCTTCTTCATGCGGACACACACTGAAGCTTAAATGTGAGGTTCCTCCTTATATTGGTGTGCCCTTGCATTTCTATTGACTTTTTTTTTCTTAGTCCAATAAACCAATAAAATGAAAGCTTAGCTTAGAGGTGGGGGGTTAGGTGTTAGGTAATTATGTAATGTAGGGGTAGTTTGAGTTGGGTTATTGTGGCGGTATAGGGGTTAAATATTTAGGGGGTATTGGTGGTATAGAGGTTAAAGGGATATGAAATACATTTTTTTCTGCATGCAATTTTAAACAAATTTCTAATATACGTCTATTCTGAATTTTTCTTTGTTCTCTTGATATCTTATGTAGAAAAGCAGGAACGTAAGCTTAGGAGCCAGGCCATTTCTGGAGCACTATATAGCAGCAGTTTTGCAAGAATGTTATACATTTGCAAGAGCACTAGAGGGCAGCACTATTTCCTGCCATGTAGGTCTGCATATGTCTACCTAGGTATTGCTTCAAAATTTAATATCATGGGAATAAAACAAATTTGAAAATAGAAGTAAATTGAAAACTTTTTTTAAAATTGTATGCTCTGTCTCAATCACAAAAATAAAACATTAAAATACAATACAAAGAAAAAAATCCAACCCCACACTAATGCCTATACTAAAACTAAGGCTCCCTTTAAAAAAAGAAAATGTGTGGGTTTCGTATCCCTTTAAGTAGCTTAGTTTTGTTTTGTTTTTGCAGTGGGCTATTGGCGGTATAAATGTTAATAGATTAGGAATTTTTTTTAATAGCGCTTTAGGGGTTAAGTTGTGTAGGGGTCATTAAGATAGGCTATTGGCGGTATAGGGGTTAATAGATTAGGAAGTTTATTGGGGTGGGCTATTGATGGTTAAGTAGTTTAGGGGTTATTGCAGTGAGCTATTGCGCGGTATAGGGGTTAATAGGTTAGGACGTTTATTGTGGTGGGCTATTTGCGGTTTAGGGGTTAAGTAGTTTAGGTGTTATTGTGTTGGCAGTGTAGGGGTTAACAGGTTAAGAAGATTATTGTGGTGGACTATTAGTGGTTTAGGGGTTAAGTAGTGCAGGGGTTATTGCGGTGATCTATTAGCGGCATAGGGGATAAAACAAGGAATAGCCGCACCACCAAGGTTGAAAGTTGCCAAAGGTTCTATATTGAGCCAGACTGCACTTAACAATTGTTAATTGCAGTCTGGCTCAATAAAGAACTTTGGCAACTTTAAACCTTGGTGGTGCGGCTATTCCTTGTTTTGCTTTTTTCATGGGGTATTGTGCAGAATCCCTTTAGCTTGAACACTGCTTGCTCCCAGGTGCTGGATTCTTTGGACATTAGCGGCATAGGGGTTAATTGGTTAGGAAGTTTAATCTGGTGAGCTATTGGCGGTTTAGGGGCTAAGTGGCGTAGGGTTAGTTTTGGGTTATGTTGGTTTAGGGGTACATAGGTATATTTATTAAGCTTTATGCTATATATTTAAAGGGGACCCTTTACTTTACATTGCCAATGTTGGTCTTGGAATATTTCGACAGCATTGCCACCTATTGAAATGTATAGTAAAACGCCTCTCTGCAATGCTGCCTTTAAAGAGTAATGTCAGCCATTTTTAATATTTTGCCGCCATTCTCAGCATTGCATCGGATCCCTTTAAAATATATTGCCACCTTGTAGCACTTTTAATTATCATTAGTTTTGACTTTGTGTCCCTTTAAACTATTGAAATATGTGGAAAAAAAAGATGTCAGGTACATTTTTTTACATAAAAGTATCTTTATTGTGAATTCTATGGCTTTAAAACTAAATATGTTAATTTATGAATGTAGTTTATGTGTTTAATTACAATAAGACGTGTTATTCAATTAAAAATATTATTTAAGATCAAAACAAAGCTGTTTGACAAATCTTGGTATTAGGAAAAAGTTATCTATGCTGGGAGGAAAGCAGCCTTCACACAAAAACAGTTGAATATTAAGTGCTATATTTTAGCTAAACTTTTTATGTAAAACTTTCATTTATTCGCAGTATTAAAAAGATTATTGACAATAATATGAAGATCCACGTCGCTGAAGACCGCCGCCACTGAAGAGGACCAGTGCTCCAGATGAGGACCAGCGATCTGGATCCACGCATTGCCGAAGACCGCTCCGCACCTCCGGGAAGAAGATAGAAGATGGTGCCACCCTGGAAGAAGATCTTCGCTGCCTGGATGAAGACTTAGCTCTGCCTGGACTTCCGGACTTCAGGAACGGTGAGTACATTTTCTGGGGTTAGTTTGTTTTTGTTTTTTTTGAGGGGGGTGTTTAGATTAGGTTTTTGTTTTTTTTATGGGCGCAAAATATCTGATTACCTTTTTAAGGGCAATGCCTATACAAATGCCCCTTTAGGGGCAATGGATAGCTTAGGTTTTTTTAGACTTAGATTTTTTTATTTTGGGGGCTTGGTTGGGTGGGGGGTTTACTGTTAGGGGGGACTTTGCAATTTTTTAGATAAAAGAGGTGATTGCTTCAGGGCAATGCCCTACAAAATGCCCTTTTAAGGGCTATTGGCAGTTTTTTGTTAGCTTAGGGGGTGTTTTTATTTTGGGATAGCTTTTTTGTTTCTAGGGGTATTAGATTAGGTTTAATTTTTATTATTTTGGATAATTTCATTTTTTTTATAATCTTAGTGTTTTTTTATTTTTCTTAATTTTAGTGGGGGTTTTCTTTGTAATGTTAGGTTTTTTTATTTTTTCATAGTGTTAGGATGTTTTAATATTGTAATTTAGTTTTTTTTATTTTTATTTTATTTTTTTAAAATATTAAAGGGAAATAAAACCCATTTTTTTTTCTTTCATGATTTAAATAGAACATAACATTTTAAACAACTTTCTAATTTACTTCTATTATCAGATGTTCTTAGTTTTTTTGTTATCCTTTGTGGAAAAACAGAAATGTAAGCTCAAGAGTATGCACGTGTCTGTAGCACTATATAGTAGCAGTTTTGCAACAATGTTATACATTAGCAGGAGCACTAGATGGCAGCACTATTTCCTGTCGTGTAGTGCTTCAGGCATGTGCACACTACCTACCTAGGTATCTCTTCAACAAAGAATTACATGAGAATGAAAAACAAATGATAATAGAAGTAAATTCAAGACTTTTTAAAAATGGTATCCTCTATCTGAATTAGGAAAGACAATGTTTGGGTTTAATGTCCCTTTAATGTTAGGCTAATTTATAGTTTAATCTTAGTTCTTTTTATTTCACAGGTAAGTTTTTATTTATTTTAAGGTAGTTATATTGTAAGTTTAATTTAAAGTTAGGGAATGTTAGGTTTAGGGGTTATTAGTTTAATTTAGTGTGTTGCGATGTGGGGGGCGGCGTTTTAGGGGTTAATAGGTTTATTATAGTAGTTGCAATGTGGGGGGGGCGGCGGTTTAGGGGTTAATAGGTTTATAATAGCAGTAGCGATGTGGGGGCCGGCAGCTTAGGGGTTAATAGATTTATTATAGTAGTGATGTGGGGGGCAGCGGTTTAGGGGTTAATAGGTTTATTATAGTAGTTTTGATGTGGGGGCCGGCGGTTTAAAGGTTAATAGGTTTATTATAGTAGTTGCAATGTGGGGTCCCAGCGGTTCATGGGTTATTAGGTTTATTCAGGTGTTAGCGATATGGTGTGTGGCAGTTTAGGGGTTAATAGGTTTATTTACTGTCTGCAATGTTGGGGGTGGCAGATTAGGGATTAAAAGTTTTGTTTAGTGTCAGCCATTTCGGGGGCGGTGGATTAGGGGTATTTAGACTAGGGGTTTATGTTAGGGTGTTAGGTTTTTCCATAACTTTCTTTTCCCCATAGACATCAATGGGGATTGCGTTATAGCAATCACCATTCCACGATCGCAGGTGTTAAGTTTTTTCTAACGATTTCTCTCCATTGATGTCTATGGTGGAAACGCGCACGAGCACGTCAAGTCATGCCTTGTTTTTTGTGCAGTATGGAGCTTAACGCACAGCACAAGAAGGTTTTTGTGAAACTTGTAATGGCAGCGCTATGGAGAGTGCGATACCACTAATTTATTTGCGTTATTTACGCACCAGGTTTAACGCACAACTTGTAATCTTGGTGATAGTTTGTTACATTTTGATTGTGTTCATTTTGGCTCTTCAATAACCATTTTTTCAGCATTTCCTTTTGTTCAACTTCAACATTTTATAACACTTACTGTATTTCAGATGACTGTGCTTAATATAGCCATATAGCCATTTGTTTATTTTTAATGAAATCCAGGTTAAAAAAATATAACATGTATATTTCACTATCTGAGTGAAACTGGTTTATTTTATAACAGGAGAAATATTGTGTAAAATTGTAGTAAACCCTACAAATGTGAGCTTGTTTCTAAGTTTTCCCCCTAGCTCTTCAGTTCAATTAATTAACCCTTTGATCGCTACCAAGTCAAACCCTAGCTATTACAATAATTTAAAACTGAAAAAATTACTTGTATTACAAGACAAAATATTGACAAATATTTTGCAGTTAAGAGTGATAGTTGCCCTTTGGGGAAAAAAGGCTGTTCAGTCAGTATATAAATAGCGTTATTTTTTAGAAACCGAGGGAATGGTAAAAAAAAAATCTATGTTTTTCTTTAGTGCTTATTTCCTTTTTGCCCAGTACAAAGGCAAAGGGAAATGAAAAAACAAAAATCTATCATGGAACAAAAGCATTCAAGACATTAATAAAACATTGATGGATACAAAGCATGACTGTATTTCACACACAGCATTAGACAGACAGTGTTGCATCATTTATGGATAGGTGCCAGGTATGTTCTGCCAACAGAAGGGTTGGGTCACTATTAACACATGTTGAACATGTGTGTTGTAGTTAAGTTTAAATCCATGGAGCACATCAGCAAGTTAGTGATTTATATTTATTATATTTCGTTTGTATTGTCTGGCTCTTGCTTGAGGATTAAACTTATTATGTTCTCAACAATTAGGACTGATAACCTATTGTTTGTCACCTGCATTGAAACAAACCTGCGTTAATCTAATGTGTTATTTTTGTGCGAACTAAACACTAAATGAAATGTGTCACATATTCAAAATTGTTTAAATATCAAAATTAAGCATGAAGGGACAATCTAGTCAGAATTGAAATTTCATGATTCAGATAGGGCATGCACTTTTAAACAACTTTCCAATTTTACTTTTATCAACAAATTTGTTTTGTTCTCTTGGTATTCTTAGTTGAAAGCTAACTAGGTAGACTCATATGCTAATTTCTAAGCCCTTGAAGTTATTTTAAAATGAATGCTCTATCTGAATTCATAAACGCTTTATTTGGAGTTTCATGCCTCTAAAGAATATGAAGTGAAAAGTAGTATGCAAATAAAAAAAGTTAGTATACTTCTGTAAACATGGGCAAAATCAGATCACGAACACTCTCAGTTCACACATTTTAGATCACATTTACCTCAAATATATTTCTCACAACTTAGGAGTTATTAACTCTTTCCTTATAGAAAGAATGGATCTTGCTATATGTACCCCCCTATGGCCTAGATGACAAGCTGATTGCAAAACTATTAGAGTTATTGTGGGTTAACATAGCTCGAGCAAAATCAATATCGCTCCATTTTTGCACTCATTTTACAAGTCCTAAGTTTCAATAAGCTAAGTATCTGCATGTCAATTAGTGTGGGTGCTCTGAATAGCTCACATAATAGACTTATTCAGAGGTGCTAGTAAAATTAATGATGGATATCACTCGAGCGCTAAGCCAATACACTTAGTCAATGGTCCCAAGTAGAGGAGGTATTCATGTAGTTATGTGCTATACTATTTTGCGTACACACATACATATACACACACATACATATACACACATACATATACTCACACATACATACACACACACATACATATGCACACACATACATATATAGACACACATATACATTTGATCTCCTCTCACTCTTGCCTTTTTTCAAACAGCATATTACTTTGATTTTGCCACGAAACTTTTTATTTATTAATAAATGTTTGCTTTGTAAGTGCTAAAGGGCAAAATATAACTTACTCCTTGGCCAATAGGAAGTAGGTATTACATTAAAAAACACTTTGCCTAGCGTAATGTGTTGTAGGGATGGGTGAATGTGTTTATATCCGAATTCGAATGTTAGAACGAATGTTATTGTAGAAATTCGATTTACATAATAGAATGTTGATAAGAACGAGTATTCTTAAAAATTCGATTTTCAAATGTTATTTACAGTTTTCGAATGTCACATTCGAATTTGAATGTTACATTTGAATATTACATTTGAATTCGAATATTACATTTCTAAAACACAGTATTAGACTAGAAATACTATTTCGAATTCGAATGTCACATTCGAATCGAATATCACATTCAAATCGAATATCACAATTAAAACACAGTATTAGACTAGAAATACTATTTCAAATTCAAATGTGACATTTGAATTCGAATGTAGCATTCGAATTTGCATATTACATTTATTAAACACAGTTGTAGACTAGAAATACTATTTCAAATTTGAATGTTACATTCGAATTCGAATGTCACATTCAAATTTGAATATTACATTTCGAAACTGAATGAATACATAGCTAAACATTCTATTATTTGAACGAATATTTTCAAATTTTATTGAAAAATTTGAAAGCAAAAATTCGAAAATAGAATGTTAGAATGTTATATAAACATTCGAAATTCGATTAGAACGAACGAATGTATCAAAATTTGTTTTAAATTTCGAATTTTTAGAAACATTCGCCCATCCCTACTGTGTTGACATAGTACCTACATCCAACACTTTGGCACATGCTGTGTTCCCTCTTCAGCTTAGACAGTGGAGACTGCAGCTGGGGGCAGAAGGCATCTGCCCTTATATATTAAGGGAACGCTGATCAAGTTCCCTTTCTATGTAAAGCCAGATTGTCGATACAGACAGTGACATAGACAGTGTCACTGTCTCTATCGGATGCTGTGGGTCAGAAGGAGGGAGGCAAATAAACGTTCAATCACTGGATGGTGGAGGGAAGGTAGGGTTTTCCTACACTATGGAAAAACATTTGCAAGGGGAGATAGAGGAATTAGTGCCTACACTAAAGAAAATGATAAATTAGAGGGGGCCCTACAGTAAAAACCACATGATGGGGAGGTTGGAAGGGTGAGAAGGGGTATCTACAGAGAAAAATTTAAATTAAATAAATAAAGGCTATTTCTGAGGATTAGGTAGGTTGGAGGGTGAAGGGTGGATCCTTACACTACAATAAATAAATAATAATTAAAAAAAAATTAAGTGCATACTGACAGACTGGCTAGCAGCACCTTAGATAGTGGAAGGTGATGGTGACCAGTGAGGATAGAAATAAGAGAGCTGTTTGAGAGGGATTAGAGTGATGGTGGTAGGTGTCATGTGGGAGGGTAATCACTGCACTACAATAAACTTTACCCGTAACAGCTGATTTACCTCTTCACTTCTGGGAAGGTGTAGTGCGCAACTGCATATATTGACCTGCTAATTACAAAAAAATCAATGACAAAGCCATGCTTGTGTGCCATTTCTGAGCAAAGGGGATTCTAGAAAAACTTTTACAACAATGTGTCTTATGATTGCAGTAGTTGTGCATAAATATTTTAGTTTAAAACCCAAAGTTTATAAAAAAAAGTTGTTTTGTTTTTTTAATATATAATGGTATTTGGCAGTCAAATGGTGCCATGCAACATACCAAAATAGGCCTAGATCAATACATTGGGTGGTCTAGTTTAAAAATATATATAGTTTTTAGATGTAATTTTGAGAATTTCTGGAGTTCTACGATACCAAATGAGAGATACCCTATTGCATTATTTTAGACATAGCTGTAGAATAAGACCTTAAATTAATAAAAATGTAATGACAAATATATACACTTTTGGTCTTAGATGAATTGGAAGATAGCAGTGTAGACATATTAAGAAGATTTTTTTTTAGTTAGAAAACTTCAGGTTTTTGTACAATGTGATAAAGAAAAATCCTTTTTTGCGTGGTAATTTTACAATAATTTTGATTCTAAAAATAAAATAGCTTTTTAAAAAAAAATAGTTTAAACTGTCATCACCTGAAAGATCCTTTTTGCCCCCTTAAAAACATATTTATATAGTTTTTATAAGTAAATAAAAAAAAAAAACAAAGGCTCTATTTCTGTGTAAACTGAGTCAAAGCAAAAATGCTTAAAATTCTCCGGTACCGTGGGCAAGTTATTCTCGGAAATTCCTGGTAGCAAAGGATTTAATTTTTATTTCCATAGCATTTTCATATGTTTTGTTATGCAAACTAACAAGGAATAATGGCTTTTCAGGTCTGAAAAGGCTCTAATTTTTACAGTGTAATTTTGGATTGCACTCGAGCACAACATTCAACTAACCACTTATAAAACAAGCACAACGAGCACGCTAATAATGCTCCCTGCACTATACATTTAAGGGACGTAATACTCATATGTGAAAACACTTGAAAGTGATGCAGCATAACTGCTAAAAGCTGACATGAATATATCACCTGGACATCTCTATGTAAAAGGGAAGCTTTTACTTCTACATTTATTCAGCTCACCAGAGTAAATGCTATATGAACAGTTATTCTTCAGCTGCTGTCCTAATGCAAGTTGAAAAAAAAAATAGCCAAGATGAGGTTTTGCTTTGCTTTGCTTTGAACTCAGGAGATTTCACTGAAATCTTGTGAGATTTCATTGTAAACATCCATAAAGTGATTTGGAAAATAACATGACTGTCTGCACATGCCAGATGTACTCTCCCTTGCAAGACCTGGGACTAGCATCCTAATTGGCTGCTTAAAGTCTCTTTAGAACACAGTAGAAGGTAGCACTCCCAAATGGGACACTTTTATTAAAAGAGCAACGTTTCGGGGCAACTTGCCCCTTTCTCAAGCTCTTCAGAGTCGAGGGTAATACTTAGGACATTTTGAGGTTAAATATCTTCCTATTTTACATAGAGATGCTCAGGCGATATTTTCATGTAAGCTTTTAACAGCTAAGCTGCATCACTTTCAAGTGCTTCAACGTTTGGTTATCATGTCCCTTTAAAAGTAGGATGCTCCTAAAAAAATTCAGCTGTGTTAGGACGCTTTGGTTAAAATATTTAACCATCTACTTCTGTTATTCTTTGAATAAGGTTACACAAAAGATAACACTCACTGCACCATTGATTGTGCTCCAGTTGTAATTTAGCGCTATATGATTGATGTTTACATTGTACATGTTTTAAGACTTCTATAAAATATGATATTTTATTAGTTTTTACTTAAAATGATAAAATAATGGAAAATCCATTGTTTTATTATATTAAACTATACTAATCACATCATTAAGCTGTGTATATGTATTTGGATGTCATATAATATTAGTTAAAACTAATAAACAATAATAAGAAAGGGTTAACTGAACACACATTCTGCGATGACTTTTTAGTGGATATAATTAACAAACTGTAACATGCAAGGTAATGCTGCTTTTTTTTGTCCAAGTTTTTGCTCATTTAACCATTTTAAACCTGAATGTAGAAAATCCAAAGGTTCTGAAAAATTGCAGGTGCATCTGGAGTTAACTAACAATCACACTTGCTTATAATTGATTGAATGTCATTGATGGGGAAACCAAGGGCTAGTTTCTATTGAGCCATTAAAAATGGAACCGGCAGCTACCAAAGCGGCTGACAGCTAAAAGAAGCTTACAGCTTCATTTTAGCACCGGGTTTAAATTGAATTATTTTGTGCATTGTGTGCAGCTGCTCTTTTCGTGTAGGTGTGAGTTATTGTTCCGTTAACGACTCCATCCAAGGCCGTATTTTTCAAAAATCGCCCCATAACAAGTTTGTTGCTGTGGTAACTCAACCTTACACTGCAATGTTTGTATGTTTAACGTCTGCGCTTCATATCTGTGATCACTTCTAGAGTAAAACAAAGATACAATGAATTTATTAAATTCAATTAAATGAAATGAAAACGTTTTATTTAACGAATAATCATTTTTTCTTTGTTTTAATAACTTATTCAGTTTATTGATATATGTAATATTTATTGTTGCCCTAGGCAAAGGCCTAGTTGGAATTTCGGCATTATGTGTTTGAATATATTTTTATATGTAAATACATATTGATATTTAAATAAGAACATAACTGCAGCTATCCCTATAAATGGGTCAATACTAAATATTATATAGAGCAATCTATTTCTAAAATGAAACACTTAAATTTTTGCAAACATTAATATTTCAATGTGAACTAGGCCCCAAAAAGCTCATTTTTGGCTACAAATACTTTCTATGGGATGAGGGGTCCTTCTGCTGATAATTTGGTATAATGCATCATCCGAAACTGTCGATAAGCGAAATTGCTTCTGACAACCAAACCTAATTACGGCTCAACATAAACAAGCCCAAAGTTTTTTTTAAATATATGCATCAAAAAAAGTCACTGCATTACAAAAAATCTACGTGCAAAAAGCATTAGACAACATAGTATTTCTATATTTTTGTTAGCAACATTTTTATTGGTTTCCAGTCCAGGGACACACCCCTTGAAAAAAATCTTGAAAAAAATCTTGATTATGTTTTGTTTGTTTTATTTATGTATGTTTGTTCAACTTATTGTGACCAATTAGAGACAGATATAAATGAGATCCTAAACTTATAAGCTGCACAAAATGTAGGATGGTCAGAGTTATTGAATTCGATTGAATACAAATCTGCTTTCTGGAAGGAAATAGAGAACTTACAATTTTCAAAATAAAATGACAGAAACATCAAGGAAAATAAAGAATAAAAAATACAATAATATTTTTTTTTTAGAATGCGTAATAAAACCTTCTATGGGGAAATACATTTTAAGTATAAAGTGTTAGAGCATTTTATTTGTGCACTGGGGGGTTAAACACATAGTTACAGTCAGCTTCAGAGCAGCAATGCACTACTGGGAGCTTGCAGAAAATAAATATCTGATGAACCAATGACAAGAAGCATATGTGTGTAGCTACCAATCACCAACTAGCTCCCAGTAGTGCATTGCTGCTCCTGAGCATATTTATGTATACTCTTCAACAAACAATACTAAGAGAAAAAAGTAAACATGACAATAGAATTTTAACTGCATGCTCTATCTAATTCATAGCATTTAATTCTGATTTTTATTTAAAGTATTTAAACAGTTAAGCTTTCAAGTCATGCTATTGTTTTACAAGGACTTGTATATCCTTTTAAATATCTAAAAATAAAAAGTATTAAACTGACTTAATGCAAACTTTTAAGCTTTGTAGTAATTGCCAATATGAACAATAACGCATTTCAGCCAAGTTTGTTATTAAAATCCATAGTTATGCACATTAAAAAAAATCAGCCTTATGAGTTGCAGTTTACATGATTTAAATTAACAAAAGCTTTTGCAGAGTGTATTGGGGTTTTTTGTTATTTTTATCTAAAAAGGTTTGTCTCAAAATGTATTACAGTTTTTTTTTAAATACATAATAATAATGTCCTAAATTAACCAACATGTTCTTGTTAGTCTTGCAGAGTCATTTTCCATATATTGTAGTTGTCATTACCCTTTAAATTTGAAGGTACATGAAACCCAAATTTCTTCTTTCATGATTTAGATAGGGCGTGCAATTTTAAACAACTTTCCAATTTACTTCTATTGTCTAATTTGCTTCATTCTCTTGATATCCTTTATTGAAAGCATATCTAAATACGTTCAGTAGCTACTAATTGGTGGCTGCACATAGATGCCTTGTGTGATTGGCTCATCCATGAACATTGTTATTTCTTCAGCTAAGGATATCTAAAGAATGAAGCAAATTAGATAATAGAACTTAATTGGAATGTTGTTTAAAATTGTATTCTCTGAATCATGAAAAGAAAAAATTGGGTTTCATGTCCCCTCAAGATAGCTTTTATTTAAGGGGAATCTAAACTATAAATTTATATGTATATGTTAGGCTGGTAAGTAGGGATGGGCGAATGTTTCTAAAAATTAGAAATTTAAAACAAATTTTGATACATTCGTTCGTTCAAATCGAATTTCGAATGTTTATATAACATTCTAACATTCTATTTTCACATTTTTATTTTCAAATTTTTCAATAAAATTCAAAAATATTCGTTTGAATAATAGAATGTTTAGCTATGTATTTATTTCGCAATGTAATATTCGAATTTGAATGTGACATTCGAATTTGAATGTGACATTCAAATTTGAAATAGTATTTCTAGTCTATAACTGTGTTTAATAAATGTAATATTCAAATTTATAAATCAAAGTTTTTTTATTGAAGGAACACTGGATAGATACAACAACAACAATACATACATTTCGTATGGAGTTGGCATACATTGCATATATAGTAAGACAAAATCATATGACAATAAAAAATGAATATCAATAAGGAAAACAAAGCAACCTCAAAGCAAATGTCTCATATTCATTCTTCCTCAGTTACACATCATCAATAGAGTTATTAAGATTGTATGCTAGTAATATATATAATATTCATAATCCAGCATTTCCTCTTTTAACTTTATATCATATATTATAACACATTAGATTTGTAATAATTTTTGCAACCAAAGAATCGTATACAACTTATAGAATGATAAATTAAACATATTTATAACGTATTTATTATCAAGAATATAACATATTATAGGAGGTCATACCAAGTTGCTCTTATGTAACATTTAACATAGGAAGGCAAATCAAAGAGTATCTTCATTCGCTCACCCTTCTACCTTTACTTTCCTACTAGAGAGGGAAAAAAAAAAAAAAAAAAAAAAAAGGGGAAAGAGAGGAGGAAGTTAGAGAAGGGGGAAGGGACTATTAAGGGGGGGAGATGTTGGAGATATTATTAGAGTCACAACCATTTATTATCTGTTATATTTTCTTAGTCAGTCACCAAAAAACTCTGTCCACCCCTCCCACACCATATAATATAGGTCAATCTTCCCGGCTAAGTTATATACGTATTTTTCCATTTGTTTCATGTAAGTGAGTTGATCTATAACATTCTGAATGGAAGGTGGAGATACCTGTTTCCATTTCCTTGCAATGATTAGTTTGGCAGCAGTAAAAAAATAAATTAGGAAGATCTTTCTTGGAAGGGGCATTCTAGGAGACCTCATATGCAGCAGAGTAAGAGCGGGTGAGTGAGGAAGATTATAATGTAAATCCCCCAGAAGTTTTAGACAAGACCTCCAAAATGGTCTGATCTTGGGGCACTCCCACCACACATGCATCCAGGAACCTATCTGGCCGCAATCTCTCCAGCAAACTGGAGAAGAAGTGGGAAAAAATTGATGAAGGCGCTTAGGTACCAAATGCCATCTGTATACTATTTTATAGTGGATTTCCCATAGGGTAGCACAATGGAGATACTTCTTGGCAAACATCATCTCTTTGTACCAATCACTCAAATCGAAGGTCTCACATAAATCCTTTTCCCAAGCCAATTGTGATATGGCTTTCATTGGTGTTTGTTCCCTAGTTAATAGGGAGTATATAAAGGACATCACACCCCTAGGTTTACGATCTGAAGTCCAGCATGTTTCCCATTTAGTTTTTTCTCTCCATTTACTACCTTGTAATCCCCAACTTCTCAAAAAACCGAGTAATCTGAGTGTTTCAAAATAGAATTTTTTAGGGATATGGTGTTTTATCATGAAGGAATTAAGTAAGGATTGATCTGTATCTTCACAGATATCCTCAACCAAGACATCACCTAGTCTTAGCCATATACTCATGTGAGTCTCTTGGAGACACCAAGCCACACTAACAACTGGATGGATGGGAGACGGATGTGGAGCTATATGCATTCTATGTCTGTTTTTATCCCAGAACTTGAGAGCATCTAAGATAATTGGTTGTGTTATCCCTAACCTACTCCGATAATGGGCAGGGATCCAGATCAAATCCGTCAATTTCATGTTTGGCGGTAAAGTGTCCCTTTCCACGTCTTGGCATCTGAGGTTGGAGTCTGCAGTACTCCACCCCAAAATGTGAGAGAATCTGGCCGAATCATGATATGCTAGGATATTGGGTAGTGCCAAGCCTCCCTGTTTACTCGCTCTTTGTAAAACGCTCCCTGAAACCCTTGGTTTCTTACCTCTCCAGACATAAGCTGAAATCATGCTTTGCAATCGATTGATTAATGATCTGGGAATTTGGACAGGAATACATCTAAAAAGATATGTAATTTTTGGCAAAAATGACATTTTTATTGAGGCAATTCTGCCTGTCCACGAAATTTCCGAATATTCCCATGACTCTAAAAGCTTTTTAAACTCATGCATTCTATCTGTAAAGTTTTTGTTAACCATTGTGGGCACATCGGGACTAAGATACACCCCCAAGTGTTTTATACAGTTTCCCATCCATTTGAAGCTGTAACCGCGCTTAATGTCTAAGACTACTGCATCTGGGATCTCAATTGCTAACGCTTCGGTTTTAGACATATTCAATTTATAAAAGCTTAATTCACCAAATAATCTAATGACTTCCATGAGGGGGGGTAAAGAAGACTTAGGAGAAGTCAATACAAGAGTGACGTCGTCCGCGAAAAGCGCAATTTTATGCGTGGTATCTCTAAAAGTGATGCCCTCTATTTTTTTGTTCCTTCTAATGGCTTGGGCTAGTGGTTCAATAGCTAGCGCGAACAGCAAGGGTGACAAAGGGCACCCCTGCCTAGTTCCATTAGATATTACAATTTTCTCCGACTGAAATCCTACACCTCTCACTACCGCTGTGGGGTTGGAATACAATGTCTTCACAGCCCTTATGAACTGATTTGGAATGCCAAAACCTTCTAAAGTCTCCCAAAGGTAATCCCACCTCACCCTGTCAAACGCCTTTTCTGCGTCTAGGGACAGGGCGAGGAGGGGGACCCTTCTCCTCTTGGCTTCCGACATTATATGCACTAATCTTCTAGTATTATCGGGGCCTTCCCGGCCCGGTATAAACCCGACCTGGTCCCCATGTACCAATGTTGGTACTACTTTAGCTAAACGATTTGCCAAAATTTTGGAGTATAGTTTAGTGTCTAGATTTATTAATGATATGGGTCTGTAGCTTCCACATTCTGTAGGATCTTTGTCTGGTTTCAACAGAGTAATTATATTAGCCTCTAGAAACTCTGGGGCCACTGTCCCCTGCTGCATAATTTCATTAAAAAATCTGTGTAGTATGGGTGTAATTAAATGTGCAAAGGTCTTATAAAATTTCCCCGTATACCCATCTGGGCAAGGAGCTTTCCCTAACTTGAGTTGCCTGATTGCCAGCTTGATCTCATCAGTAGTGATTTGACCCCTTAGGAGATTCACCTTATCTTCTGTCAAAATGGGAAGTTCCAGGTCTTTTAAGAAGGACCCAATATCATCCTTCAATGGGTTGGCATTGTCACGGGCCGGTTTAATATTATATAATGATCTGTAAAATTCACAAAAGGCATGGCCTATTTCTTTTGGAGATGTGACAGTGATATTTTTCCTTTTAAGGGATACTATTCGTTTCTGAGCTACTCTGTTTCGCAATTTGTTTGCTAGGAACGTGGTAGGCTTGTTATTGCAATAATAAAATTTCTGTCTGAACTTATCTAGAGTCCTCTGGACCCTCAGGAGTTCTAGGTGTCTAATCTGTTTTTTTAAGGTTTGTATCTGGCTATTAACCTCAGCGGAATAAGCCCTGGAAATTTTCAGCTGACAATCTCTTAGTCTACATGTTAATTCTGCTAATGTACCCCCTCTATTTCTTTTTGCTTTAGCTGCCAATTTAATATAATGGCCCCTCATAAACGCTTTAAGAGTTGCCCACAAGTTCTGGGAACTTGTTTGGCCATCATCGTTTAATTTCAAAAATTCTCTTATAATCTCAACAGAATTTTGTACATCTGGGGGTGACTGAATCAGCCAATCTGCTAATCTCCAAACATATCCGTCGTTGGGGACTATCGGTCCTAACTCTAATGTAACTGAGTTATGGTCAGACCAAGAAATCGGGAGTATCCCAGATCTGTCCATTTTATCCAAAAGTTTAGATGTGACAAAAAAAGTGTCTATTCTGGAAAATGACCCATGAGGATTCGAGTAAAAGGTATAGTCACGTGCTGTAGAATTACATGATCGCCATGCATCATATAATTGGAACTGGCACATCACCCTCCGAAATGCACTTGCCTTGGAGTGTAGGGACCTATCTCTTTTGGTTGAAGGGGGTACCAATTTATCTATATCAGGGTCCCAGGTAAGATTAAAATCTCCACCCACGCAGAGTTCCCCTTGTCTTATGGACATTACTTGCCTTAGAACTTTGGTAAGGAATTGCGTCTGCTTTGCGTTAGGAACATAAATATTGACCAAAGTAAAAAGGATATTGTTAAGCTTACAGACAAGGAAAATGTATCGAGCCTGAATGTCAATTTCGCTATAAATTTCTTCGAAGCTCACTGAGTCTCTAATCAGAATAGCTACTCCTCTGGATTTTGTGTGGTGGGAGGCCCTGTAAATATGTGAATAATTGCGAAATTTAAATTTCTCACCTCTCTGCTGTAGCCAATGAGTCTCCTGAATAAATGCCACATCAATTTTATTTCGTCTGAGCTGACTTAGGAGGAGACTTCTTTTAGTTGGGGTATTCAGGCCCTGTGTATTGTGGGTGAGAAACCTCAAACCAGTCATCATCAAGTTCAAGGGGAGAAGGAAAAAAAAAAAAAAAAAAAAAAGGGGGGGAGGTGAAAGGGAAAGAAGGGGATCAAATACGTAGGCTAGCACAGAAATATGTAGAACTATAGAAAGAGACAGTGAATTAAAGGACACTCCTCTCGCAAGCAAAGTATTGCCCTCACGTACAGTTCTAAATACTTTTACAAAAATGAGCAAAAGAGCAACTTATGTCAATACATTATTAGTAGCGGATGAACACCGCTTGTTTGTTCACCAATTATAGGGGTGAACAGTGGCTAAGGATTCTAATCTTAATAAAACTGCCTTAAATTTAATTGTCAATTATTCCTTAGCACTAGGGGAGAAATAAAAGGTGCAAAAGGGGGATAGAAAGAAGAGTAGAAAACAAAGATGAAAAAGGAGGGCATAAGAAGAATGGTGAAACGTGAAAGACGACCACTAAGTCTAGTCCAATGAATATTTTTGGTGTTGCAACTGTAAACTACTCTGTGGTCTATGGCAGTGTAGTAGGAGTAGAGAAGAGGGGGAAGGGAAAAAGAGGAAGAGTCAAGGGGGGTAAGAGCTAAGAAAGAGGGAATAAGAAATAAGAAATATGAAGGGGAGGCGGAGAGTGCTTACACGATCAGATTATGGTAACCCACTACTTTTTTTTACAACAAGATAGGTATATAGACTGTTATGAAAGCAAAGGGTCTACCAATTTAGTTTATTCAAGAATTGTAGGTTGTGGGCTTTTAGTGTTAGTGCACAATGACTTTTCAACACACTAGCACTTTTTATCATTGATTCACTCCTGATATAGGATCTAATAAAAATGGGTATATAAGATATATAAGGGGGAGGGTTCATGTGGGGGTTAACTCTGCAACTAGGTTGGTTGATGATGTTTATTTAGGCAAGTACATTGCATCTTCCTATATGAGAAACTGCAGATTCTTAAAATATGTAGGAAGAGTTCTCGCTCACTACCTGTAACAACATTATTCAAGGTAGTCTATAATAAACTAGCATAACATATAAACAAAAGAGGAAAAGCAAAACAGTAAAATAATTTGAACTTCTTACTGAACTTATTGTGACTTTTCCAAAGTCAGACAGTCTACTTCTCCAATCTGTTGTTATGATGGATTAGGTGTGCCGCCATTCTTCTGCGTTCCAGGTATGACTGCATTCTAAATAGGACTAAATAAAACATTAAGACACAAAACTTAACAATTAAAGAGCATACTAACTTGTCCATATGATCTGATATGAAAAACCATCAACCTCTGTTGACAACACTCTTATCTAGAAGGTTGATTACATGACATAGTCCTCAAGAAAAACTTCTAAAGAGTCTCTATCAGGACCCAGGAGGGAAGAAAAGAAAAAAGAACAATCTCATTCTCCTGTCGATGCTGCTTGGGCTCTGTCCTGCTGTTTATTCGGTCTTTTTGACAAGGGTTGCCATTCTGCCGCTGATGGCCTCAAGTCTCTCTGAAGAGCTGATGTAGATGTCGAGCCTGTATCTTGTTGCCCCAGGCCCAGGGTTGTCATCAATCTTAGACCTTGTTCCAGTGAAGAGACAACATAATTTTTATTTTCATGTTGGAAGAAAAGTTTTACTGGGAAGCCCCATCTATACTTGAGGCCAGCTTTCCTCAAGTTGAGGGTGATAGGTGCAAACGATCTTCTTTTTGCTAAAGTGAAAGAGGACAGGTCAGGAAACAACTGCACTCCTGGATATTTTTCGTTAAATGATTTGTTAGAGAAAGAAGCTCTCATTAGTCTCTCTTTAAAAGTGAAATAGTGGAGGCGTATGATGACATCTCTCGGTAAGTCTGCAGCCATTGTTCTTGGTCTGATGGCTCTATGAGCCCGTTCTATCAAGGCATCTGTATCCTGAAGAGGACCCAGAAGGTCTTTAAACAGGGTTAGTAGATAGACAGGTAATTCAGAGGGGCTGACATCTTCCTTGATCCCCCTTATCCTGATGTTATTCCTTCTGGACCTATCTTCTATATCAGCCATTTTGGATTCTAAGTCGCTGATAGTTTCTGCCAGTGCCTGGGCATATGATAGCAGATTAGCCTGGTCCACTGCCATGTCCTCTTGTTTCCTTTCTAAAGCTTCTGTTCTTTAATTTTGTGTGTTAAGGTCTCTTCTTAGATCTGCTACAGAATTCCTAATTTCGCTCCTGAGAGAAGTGTAATGGGTGTCTATCTTTGATGACAAAGCATTGATTGACTCCAAGACCTTAGAATCATGTTGAGAAGATTTTCCTTTAACCTGAGTCTCAAGGTCAGCAATCTCCTTGTATGATGTGAGCGAGTCTCTAGATTTCTCATCCGAACCATCTCTGTCAGAAAGCATTCTGCTATTAAAATGGTCCGCTACTGTGCGTTTGGGGCCTTCACCCATTCTTTGTTGATGTTTTTTCTTATTAGAATGTGCCATTTTGAGCCAGCCGGCGCAGATTATTCTGCTAGTAAAATTGTGGGTAATTAGTGAGCTATTTTTAGACCTATCGGTCTCTTTGGTTATAGTAATCTCCTATTCCAACTGCTAGGACAAGCCCTGAGTGTTGCCGCCGTTGCCTAGTACCCCCACTTCTCCCCCATCAGAGGGCTCTAGTGTGAGATCATGGTTGAAGTTTCTCTATTTATTAAGGATAATAATAATGTCTCCACTTCAGAAAAATACAATTTGGCGCAGCTCCTCGGGGGTAGTGTCCTCACTGGACCAAGCCGGTAAAAGGAGTGTGGATAAGACCTGCTGCAACTCAGTACAGCAGGAAATGGGTGAGGAGTGCGCCCTTCTGACTTGTATGTATTTTGACTTGAATGTATTAAGATACCTTTATTAAAGTGATACAGGTTTCATAATGAAGCAGTTACAGCCATATATCCTCAATTATCAACACTTTGTTTCTTCTCTCTTTCCTCCTAGGATGTAGTATGTACCTGCTTGGTATGCAATATATGTCCTTAGAACACCACCCACTAGGATATTTGTAGGGATTTTTTTTTTAAATTGTTAGAGCTGGGGTATTAAGTAGAAAGTTGTAAAGAAGATAATACAGAAAATGACTTCATCAAAGCAAAGTATACAACTATGTGCCTCTAAATCAGGGGTAGGATGTTGTTACATGATATATAGGGAAAAGTCTCATGATACTACCCCTGATATATTAATAGTGGTTGTTTTTCTTTTCTTTTTCTTTTTTTGTTCCTTTTTTTTCCCCTTTCCCCCTCTCCCTTTGTCTTTCAGTTTGTTTCCATGCCAAGATTTTAGTAACTTTCAAAACCCTATGCTGTAACGGAGGAACAATCTTCTTTTATTTATTTTATCTGCAGCACAGTCCAGTAGCAAGTGAGTGAAGTTATCTGCGCAACCAGATAGCTAAAATGGCGGGTCTTCGCGCCAAATCTTATATTGACATTTAAATTAACCTCAGGCCTGCAAAGACTAAATATTGCGGGGTCACTCTCTATATACTTTATTTTTATTTTTTTAATGTCCCCAGGTGTCTCTGTGAGTAAAATCCCCTTGTGGAAAGCTCCTACCTCTGTGTTATAGTCCGTGAGTTATGGGGCCCACATCAATCCGTGACCTGTTATATTCAGCAGGGCTATTAAAACTATCTTGACCCCCTCTCTTCAGCAACCGGAGCCCCTGCACCAGAGTCTTACCTCACAGCTGATTCTCCTTGATGCTCTTGTCACCCGCAGCTGGAGATTCTAAAGTATATCCACAGCGCTGTTCTTCACAACCTGGGGCCGGTCAGCGCTATTTTGAAAATTCTTAATCTCGTAGCAGGTGATCCCCGGAGCGGATCCCCGACCCTCCGGGTGTAAAGTGGCCACTCACAGATAAAGTCCGTATCGGTAACCTGCTGCGCTGTTATGTAAGCGCCAAAAAGCCGGGTTCAAATTTTACCGTGTCCCTCGTATCAGGTCCGGTCCCTGAATTCTCCTGCTCGTCCTCACTGTGCTGACAGGGAGTTAAGATGTGTGAGCTCCGGGTATAAAGCAGACACCTAGAGAGTGTATCTGTGCCGCTGTCCTGTTGTGCTGTTATGGAAGCACTAATAAGCCGTAATATTCAAATTTAAATGCTACATTCTAATTCAAATGTCACATTCGAATTTGAAATAGTATTTCTAGTCTAATACTGTGTTTTAAATGTGATATTCGATTCTAATGTGATATTCGATTCGAATGTGACATTCAAATTCGAAATAGTATTTCTAGCCTAATACTGTGTTTTATAAATGTAATATTCGAATTCAAATGTGACATTCGATTTGAATGTGATATTCAATTCGAATGTGACATTCGAAATAGTGTTTCTAGTCTACAATTGTGTTTTATAAATGTAATGTTCGAATTTGAATGTTATATTCAAATGTAACATTTGAATTTGAATGTGACATTCAAATTCGAATGTGACATTCGAAAACTGTAAATAACATTCAAAAATCAAATTTTTAAGAATATTCGTTCTTATCAACATTCTATTATGTAAATCGAATTTCTACAATAACATTCGTTCTAACATTCGGATATAAACACATTCGCCCATCCCTACTGGTAAGCAGTCTTGCATGGAGGTGCAAAAACACCCACAATCTTCCACATTTGCTGAGAAGGAGCAAAAAAACAAAACAAACCCATGATAGCCTAGCCACGCCCCAACCACCTAATAATGGTCCCTGGATCACTGGATATTCCAACCCCCCCCCCCCCCCCCCCGGCCACCTGTGGCCCTCCCCTCCACAGATAAATCCCAACACCCTTCCATTGCCACCCTCTTTCATAGCTAATCACCATTGCTAAGTGCATACAGATAAGCCTATTTTAGCCTTTACATCCAATACAATGTCCTTTCATATCCTTATTTTGAGCATATGTGAAGTTACTTAAAGGGACACTGTACCCAAAAATTTAATTTTGTGATTCAGATTGAGCATGAAATTTCAAGCAAATTTCGAATTTACTCCTATTATCAAATTTTCTTCATTCTCTTGGTATCTTTATTTGAAATGCAAGAATGTAAGTTTAGATGCCGGCCCATTTATGGTGAACAACCTGGGTTGTCCTTGCTGATTGGTGGATAAATTCATCCACCAATAAAAAAGTGCTGTCCAGAGTACTGAAAACAAAAAAAAGCTTAGATGCCTTATTTTTAAAAAAATGATAGCAAGAGAACGAGGAAAAATTGATAATAGGAGTAAATTAGAAAGTTGCTTAAAATTGCATGCTCTTTCTGAATTACAAATGAACAAATTTGGGTTCAGTGTCCCTTTAACTAATTGACCAGCTTACAGCCAGTGAAGTGTATATTTTTCAAGCTCTTCAAGATATTACATTAAGGAATAACAAGTTCTCACCACCCACATTCCTGTTTATTTACAACACTGTTACTGAATGTAAAGGTTTAGGTAAGCAAGTGGCATGAACGTACAGTTATTGAAGGGCAGTATACATACTGATTGAGAGTAAAAACACCCTTCAGTGTTAGACAACTAGTGCATTAGATAATTATACTTACAATATTATCAAAATAAGCAGCAGCAATAGGCTTATTCAATCCACTTAACATGTATATACATATAGTTTAACAAATTTCAGCATGTTTAAATGCTACTCTTTCATATCCATGATAGAAAAGTACAATGCCCCTTCAAAGTGTAAATTATGGGTAAACCTATTACAAGGAAGGATGTCAGAATGAGCACATTTCTCAAAGCTTTTCAAATGTGTTATTGTGTCAGTCTGCCAACAACTCTGCCACCTGTTTGGAATTGTACATATTCCATATATGGAGGCTGGTCTAACGGTGTGCCAATTCATATTACTGAAAATAGATTCAAAAGGGAAAGAATCCAAGCAAAAAGCTGGGCAGTGCAAGTGACAAAGTGAAATATCATTCCCAGTTGCCAACTTCTGTCTTGGAGTGATGTGTCCTCTAGTCTGGCAGGTCCTAACTTTATTACACTGAAAAAAACACAAGTCTGTACTTGGTAATAGACAGACAATGTTACATTCCCCACAGTAATCTGTAATGTTAATATTGCTGTGACTGTGTGAGTAAAGACTCATTCCAGAAATGCCATGGGGACAAATGTTTTGCCTTTTGAATAGGATCACAAGTGTGTTTGTGTGAAACCTGGAGACTTCTCACATTTTAAATTGCATATTTTACAGTGAAAACAAATGTTAATTGGCTGACCATCTAAAAAAATAAGATACTGTGTATAGTGAAGAATCAAACAAATCAATAGTTCTAAAGACACATCAGGTGTAAGAGCTAATTATAATAAATATGCATGTAGGGTATGTAAATAAAACAGGGATCTGAAATCACAGATTTAGAGAGCAATAGGCCACATTTAGAAGGGATACTGAACCCAAATTTTTTCTTTCATGATTCAGATAGAACATGCAATTTTAAGCAACTTTTTAAATTACTCCTATTATCAATTTTTTGTTGTTGTCTTGTTCCGGGCCATTTTTGGTCCAGCACTCTGGATAGTGCTTGCTGAATGATGGCTGCATTGAGCCATCAATCAGCAAACGCTACCCAAGTGCTGAACCAAAGATGGGCCGGGTCCTAAGCTTACATTCCTGCTTTTTTAAAATAAAGATACCAAGAGAATGAAGAAAAGTTGATATTATGAGTAAATTAGAAAGCTGCTCTAGCTAAATCACTAATGAAAAAATGCAGACAAGGTGCCCGCATTTGTCGCCAGCGGGCAGAAGTTAAAGTTGCACAGGAACTCTATTTTGCATTATCCCGCCCCTGCTCTAGCACAACCAATCACATGGGAGTAGGGGTTTTCAATCTCCCCATTTGAATCGGTCTGTGTGATTTTAAAGGGACATGATACTCAAATGTTGAAGCACATGAAAGTGATGCAGCACAGCTGGAAAAAGCTGATTAGAAAATATCACCTGAACATCTCTATGTAAAAAAGGAAGATATTTTACCTCAAATTTTCTAAGTATTCACACCCTGCTGTAAAGAGACTTTAAGCAGTCAGTCAGGATTCTTGCCCCAGGACAAGCAAGGGAGTGAGCACCTGTCAAGTGCAGGCACATTCATGTTATTCTCCTATTCAGTTTATGGAAGTTCTGTGAAATCTCATGAGATTTTAGTGAAATCCCATGAGATCACAGCAAAGGAAAAACATTACCTCAGCACTGGCTGACATATAACTGTTTACACAGCACTTACACTGGTGAGCTGAGGAAATTTTGAGGTAAAATATCTTCTTTTTTTACATGCTCGGGTGATATTTTCATGTCAGGTTTTTACAGTTATGCTGCATCACTTTCAAATGATTTAGCATATGAGTATTACGTCCCTTTAAGATGCCATCTCTAGAATGAATCAGCGTTCTTACAACTATTTACAATTGCAAGCTCACATGAGTCTTCACCACAAGGGCCTAGAAGCTGCATTAGCAGTTTTAAAAATTGAGCTTAAAAAAAGCATGAGAGATAAAGTAGATAGATGATAGATAGAAATAGATTCTTAAAGCAAGACAGACAAACAGACACAGATTGATAAATAGATTTTTAAATAAAGATAGACAGACAAATGATAGATAGATGATAGATAGATTGATGATAGATATTAGTTACTATAAAGTTAGCACACATTTTTTTTTCCAGTCATAACAACTGTTTCCCTTTTAATTGTACATTACAGACCCCTCTTGTAATGCAGTGTTATCCAGCAGTGCAGGGGTTAATTTAGAGACGATGAGGGATTTGTGTCTTGGAAGTACCTGGAACTATTTCTTTAACTCACCCAGTAGGACATAAGTTTTTAGACCCAGCTCCCCGTGGGGAGAATTTTAATCATACTGTACCAAATATCAGCTCACTGCTCGCAGTGATTGATGACACTACTGCAGCAACAGCTCCAGCTTGGCAGATGTAAGTCAAAAAGGAAACACAAAGAAAACTTTCCCTGGCTCAATTCCCTATCCATTTGTTATAGTTTTACAAAACCTTAATGGAAAATGGAATGAGCATAGAAGTGAAAAACATGTTTCTCTTCAATTTTTTAATTTAAACTTACAGATGCATTATTAAAGAAACTTGTTAACCCTTCATTCACTAGAAACAAATAAAACAACAAATATTATTCATGTTCCCATTTGAAGAGTATATTTAGCTGAATATTGTAAGGTAAGCTAGTTACTAGGGAGGTGCAGGGAAGAACATTTGGTTTCAGACAAAAATTTTGTTCCAAATATTCAAGGAAAGTAGTTTCCCTGAATATTCGTTCTCTGCACTATTCGGTTTCCATTTTGTATAAAATCAAATATTTACATTAGTTTTCGTTAAACCACAAAAGTAAATGTTTCAAAGCTACAGGTAAAAAGTTCACCTATAGCTACAAATATTTACCTTAACGCGCTCTGGAGAGTGCGCTAACCCGGTCCTCTACTCTACCGTTCAAGGGTTGTGACCTCACTAACAGGAGCTTAGCAGTTCAGCTCAAGGGACCTGGAAAGAAGAGGATTGGGTTAGAGCGCAGGAAAATAATAAATACTGACTATTTTCGTCAGTATTTTTTTAATTTTCTTTAAATTTCGTTGGTGCATTCATTCCTTTACGAAAACGAAAATACAATTTTTTTCCAAAAACGAATGCACATCTCTACTAATTTCCCTTATCAAGGTAATAAAAAAAAAATTGAAAAGCAAATCAAACATTTGAGTTAGGTTATATAGCTATATTTTATGGTCAGTGTTATAAGGATTGATAGAGAAAATAAATTATTTATATTTATTCAGCAGCTCAGACAGTGCAAGAGCTGTAGAAGAAAATGAAATAGCTGCCTAAGGGTATTTCACAAAGAATCCTAATTAAAGGAACATATATGTTAAAGGGACAGTCTACACCTAAATTGTAATTTTTTAAAAAGATAGAGAACACCTTTACTACACATGCCCCAGCTTTGCACAACCAACATTGATATATTTATATACTTTATAACATTTAAACCTCTAAATTTCTGCCTGTATCTAAGTCACTACAGACAGCCTCTTATCATATGCTTTTTTCTTAGCTTTTCACAACAAGAGACTGCTACCTTATGTAAGCTATATAGATAAACATTGTGCTCTCTCCCATGGAGTTGTGCAGGACACTGCATTAATTAGCTAAAATGCAAGTCAATAGATAATAAATAAATAGCCATTTAAAGGGAAATTAAACACTAAATACATGCTAGATAGAATGATGCATTCAAAGAAAATATTAGTTCATGACTAACATGTAGATGTATTTTTTAAAGTTTCATAAGTTGTTTAAAAAGTGACAAAATATGTGTAAAGTTTTACTGTCTATAAAACACTGGGAGCTGCCATGTTGTAACTTGTGTTACCTTCTCTGCTGTGGCCAATTAGGGACAGTTATACATAGGTCATTAGAGTGTGCAGCCAATGGTTGTGCTGGATTTAACAGTGTTCTGTACTTCCATTTCTAACAGGAACTGAAAAGCTCACAATTTCAGAATGGAATTACAGGCAAAGAGGAGAAAATAAATAATGAAAGTATATTGCAGAGTTGTTTTATATATACAATTTATCATTTTTATATTACCATCTCAAAGTTTTTAATGTCCCTTTAATAAGGGGCTGTTAGAAGATGCTTAGATGCAATGTAATCACAGAGGTAAAAAGTATATGACATAACTGTGTTGGCTGTGCAAAACTGGGGAATGGGTAATACAGGGATTATCTATCTTTTTAAACAATACAAATTTGAAGTAGACTGTCCCTTTAATACTAATATATTAATCAGTGCTGAGTCATTTGTAGCTCCACAGGAATGAGCATAGTGTTATCTATATGACATACATAACTTCCAATATCTTTCTGTGCAAAGCTAGTAAAATGCATTTAGATAATGGTGCCCTAAAGGGGCTTAGAAACAGACAAGGTTATAAAGTATATTAATATAACAAAGTACATTGTGCAAATCTGGGGAATGGTTAGTAAAGGTGTTATCTATCTTTTAAAAAAATAAATTTTTTGGAGTAGACTGTCCCTTTAAAGTTTCATGGATCAGATTGAGCATGCAATATACAGAAGAAAAACAAAACTTTAAAATTTACTTTTATGATCAAACTGTGCATAGTCGTGTTATGTGCACACTTTCTGAGGCGTCAGCTCCTAGCATGTGAAAGACTTCACAGTATATACGTACATGAATCTGATTGGCTAATGGTTGTCACATGATACAGGAGGCAGAGAAATTGAAGGAAAGTTTGAAAATTTGTTAAAAAACCTAATCTACTCACTTGAAGTTCAAAGTAATTGGTTATTGCGCATTTATTGATTATGCAATTCTATTGTATTGTATGATACTTTAAAAGTGTAGTAAACAACTTTTATGTACAAGGCATTTATGTTTTCTTGCTAAAGAATAATATATAAGCCAAATCTTGTTTACTACATTTGTTTTTCAATAGACAAACGCCACCCACCATTTACTTGATTTTGAGGAACAAATGAAAGGGACATTATACACCAGTTTTCATATAACTGCATGTAATAGACACTACTATAAAGAAAAATATGCACAGATACTGATATAAAAATCCTGTATAAAACCTTATAAAAACTTACTTAGAAGCTTCAAGTTTAGCTCAGCTGATGAGGTTAAGATGGGACACCCAGTAAAACGGACTGGGAGCAGACACTCTACCCCTCCCCCTTCCCTGCATATGAAAAGAAACATTATACAAACAGAAGCCAGCAGTAGAATGTAAGCAAGTGTATACTTCTAAAACTTTTGGACTTGGTTAGGAGTAGGGATGGGCGAATGTTTCTAAAAATTCGAAATTTAAAACTTTTTTGATACATTCGTTCGTTCGAATCGAATTTCGAATGTTTATATAACATTCTAACATTCTATTTTCGTTTTTGAATTTTTCAATAAAATTTGAAAATATTTGTTCGAATAATAGAATGTTTAGCTATGTATTCATTCAATTTCGAAATGTAATATTAAAATTTGAATGTGACATTCGAATTTGAATGTGACATTCAAATTTGAAATAGTATTTCTAGTCTACAACTGTGTTTAATAAATGTAATATTTGAATTCGAATGGTACATTCGAATTCGAATGTCTCATTCAAATTTGAAATAGTATTTCTAGTCTAATACTGTGTTTTAGATGTGATATTCGATTCAAATGTGATATTCGATTCGAATGTGACATTCAAATTCGAAATAGTATTTCTAGTCTAATACTGTGTTTTATAAATGTAATATTCGAATTTGAATGTGACATTCGATTTGAATGTGATATTCGATTCGAATGTGACATTCAAAATAGTGTTTCTAGTCTACAATTGTGTTTTATAAATGTAATATTCGAATTCGAATGTGATATTCGAATGTAACATTCGAATTCGAATGTAACATTCAAAAACTGTAAATAACATTCAAAAATTAAATTTTTATGAATATTTGTTCTTATCAACATTCTATTATGTAAATCGAATTTCTACAATAACATTCTTTCTAACATTCAAATTCGGATATAAACACATTCGCCCATCCCTAGTTAGGAGTCTGAAAATCAACACAATATAATTAAAAAAATAAGTAAAACTAAACATTGTTACAAAAACACTCCCAGATGGGCTATATACATGGATCATCTACAAAACATGTATGCAAAGAAAAATCTGGTGTACAATGTCCCTTTAAAGCTCAAGTCTGCAGACAATTCTAACCAATGTCATATTGCTAGGATAAAGTCCATTGATCTGAAGTTGTTATCTGTTAAATCCAATAAGGGAAAGATGTGTGGCATGGTTAGCCTTTAGAAGTCTTCAGGGTGCTTTTGTGTGTCTGAGAATTAGTGCTAAATTACATGAAAAGTGGCAAATTAAATAAGGAAGGAATTTTGAAAAGTTGCTTTAGTACACATAACTAAGCATTTTGGACTCCATTCATCATGTGCCGGACGGATGTGGTTCATTATCAGTGGGCAGTATCTGTTCTGCTCACATTTAATATTGCACAAGCCACTGCTTGTGCAATGTCATGCCCTCCTCACTCATGGCTGCTTAGGACCTGCAGGGCACTAGCGGCGATTTCAACTCGGTGCAAAGACTCCTATTGCCATGGGCTCTGTGAAGAGGAATTGGGATTAGCACGGCTCCTCCATTGCACTATAGGTAAGTATAAAACTACAGGTGACACCTGCAGCAAATAATCATTTACATTTGTGTTAACAAAAAATAATGTAAATGTTTCTGAATTTTAGTATATGTTTTGTTTTACCGAGTACTTTTTCAGAATAATTGTTACTGCTGCACAAGTATTCCAATTTAAATATATATATAAGTCCTCCAAAAAGAGATAAGCACAGTCTTACAATACCACAACAGCCAGGGTGCACTTCAAACAAAGTATGTATGTCATTTAACAAAACTGGACTATACAGGCTAAATAAACCTGATAGTCTTAAAGAAATGCTTTTATTGCACTGTGAACAGTGAATTGTAGTAATTAATTCGGTAGATTACTGGAACCTATAATTGAAAAAGAATTTGTGTCATCAAATTAAAATATAACCTTTATTAGTTTTATTTATAAAAAAGACAGCATAAATTGTGTGTGTATGCTACCCTGGAGAGAGTTAAAAGCACACTCTCTGTTGATTGTATGATACTTAGCTTGTATGATATCACTGATATAGAGTACTTGGTAACCCAGTTTTAAGACCGAGTTTATATTCTAGGTATATCTGTATATTTATCTATCTAAGGACTATGTGGCCTAATATCTTGCCTGTCCTTCAGATTTTCCCGTAGTGGGTATTGATATATGGTATACCTATTATACTTAAACTTAATGGTCTTAGTAAATAAATAGGCTTATAAGGCACTATGAACATCAATGTCCAGTTATATAACCAGTATAGAGTGAGCTAATACCAATGTATACACTTGCAATAAAATATCTGTGGAGACTGGGAGGTCTGGAGGATTACCTATATGGCAGTCTCTATATTGTATCACCAACACTTGATTATTGAGTTAACTTAGCAACTCTAACTGATATTAATGATTGTGCACATACTATTGCATCAAGGGATAAGCTCGGATTTCAGCTAGTGGTAATTTAAAGCAGTCTGTGTCCTATGGTACTTGACATTATATTGTCAAAATAAATGGCATTATAGCATCTTAATAGATTGTGGGAATTTTCAACCAGTCTGGAGCTATATTCAAAGTGACTTTGCAGACTGAAACTTTATTTTTGTGCTTAAATCGCTTGCAGACTTATTTTTTCTGTCACACTGTTTTTGCTCGAGTAGTGTTGCAGGGTTTCTAGGTTACAACTTGTAATAGTTTGGCATTGTGTGTCTAATGTTAAATTATCTTGGTAATGCCGCCTGTAAACTTTACTGCTTATAACATAATCAAAGATATTGTTGAGAAAGTGTTATCTTGAAACCTTATCCTCAAGATTTATATTTCCTACACGTTACCGTATTGGATTATGCAGGTGCAGCGGTTAACCATTTTTTAAACGCTATGGTAAGTAGTAATAGCTGCTGCTTAGGCCTGTGAAAAACAGACTTGTTTTTTCTGTCACTCAGTTTTGACTACAGTTGTATTACAGCGTTACTAAGTTGCAGCTTGTAATAGTGTTACACTATGTGTCTAATTTTGTATTATCTTAGTAATGACACCTGTAAGTTGTATTCCTTCTATGGTAGTATACGATATTGTGTAGACACAATTGTCTCAGAACTTAATCCCCCAGATATTATATTACCCACACGTTAACGTATTATGTTATGCAAGTGCAGCGGTTACCCATTTTTTTATATATACTGGGATAAACAGTAATAGCTTCTGCTTAAGCCTGTGAAAAGCCACAGGTTACCAAGTACTAACTGAGAAAAGTTATTTAAGCTAAGATATTTTTACTAATTATTACAACAAGAGAGGCAGTTAAAAAATAGCGAGGACCCCTTATTACAAGTTGTAACCTAGAAACCCTGCAAGTTAACTCAATAATCAAGTGTTGGTGATACAATATAGAGACTGCCATATAGGTAATCCTCCAGACCTCCCAGTCTCCACAGATATTTTATTGCAAGTGTATACATTGGTATTAGCTCACTCTATACTGGTTATATAACTGGACATTGATGTTCATAGTGCCTTATAAGCCTATTTATTTACTAAGACCATTAAGTTTAAGTATAATAGGTATACCATATATCAATACCCACTACGGGAAAATCTGAAGGACAGGCAAGATATTAGGCCACATAGTCCTTAGATAGATAAATATACAGATATACCTAGAATATAAACTCGGTCTTAAAACTGGGTTACCAAGTACTCTATATCAGTGATATCATACAAGCTAAGTATCATACAATCAACAGAGAGTGTGCTTTTAACTCTCTCCAGGGTAGCATACACACACAATTTATGCTGTCTTTTTTATAAATAAAACTAATAAAGGTTATATTTTAATTTGATGACACAAATTCTTTTTCAATTATAGGTTCCAGTAATCTACCGAATTAATTACTACAATTCACTGTTCACAGTGCAATAAAAGCATTTCTTTAAGACTATCAGGTTTATTTAGCCTGTATAGTCCAGTTTTGTTAATTGAGTATTTCATATGCTTATGCACTGCTCCTTAAGTGTTTAGGCATAACCCTTACAATTGCATTATTTTAAGCAAAAATTAAAGATAAGAAACAAAACACTTAGGCAGCTAATTCAAGTATAAAAAATAAAGGTTCAAAATCTTTTCCTTAATAAAAGTATGTATGTCCTTCGTTTGAAAGAAGGCACTCACTGGTCTTAGAAAAAACTATTTGTCAGTCGGATCCGATTGGTTACAAGTTCCCCTGGTAACTGAATATACACAACCTGCACTCCGTACTCCACATCCACGTTTGAGCGCGGTGGCGTCAGAGGTGAAGGCGGTGATATGCCGAGCGGGAACATTTTAAAATGTTTGTATATAAGGTGGGTAGTAGGGGTATAATGTTAGCGATTTTTTCTACTTTGGGGACATGATGGTTCTGTGATATTGACATTGGCAGATCATTTGACAAAGGTGTCATAACGACATCGAAACGTTATGGATGAACTTGCTGTTTGACATGTATTGGATGAATTGAAAAATTAAAAATAGTTTTTTCTAAGACCAGTGAGTGCCTTCTTTCAAACGAAGGACATATATATATATATATATATATATATATATATATATAAATTTATTTTTTGTGCGTATATATAATTATATGTAAGTGAGTTTGTATGCATGAATTTATACATATATAATTATATATACAAACACACACGCATATATATATATATATATATATATATATATCAGTGACGTGCAGTGAGGTCAGAGGCAGGTGAGGCACTGGCTAGGATATGCCTTCATTCTTTAGATATCCTTTGTTGAAGAAATAGCAATGTACATGGGTGAGCCAATAACATGAGGTATCTATTGTGCAGCCACCAATCAGCAGCTACTGAGCATATTTAGATATGATTTTCAACAAAGGATATAAAGAGAATGAAGGAAATTAGATATTAGATGTAAATTGGACAGAGGGGGTGGGAGAGACAGGGAGAGAGAGATAGAGAGACAGAGGGGAGAGAGAGACACAAAGAGAGACAGAGGGGAGAGAGACAGAGAAAGAGACCATGGGGGAGAATGAGACATGTAAGGAGAGAGACAGAGGGGGTGGGAGAGACAGGGAGAGAGATGGATAGAGAGAGAGACAGAGGGGGAGAGGGAGAGAAAACATAATTTATGCTTACCTGATAAATTTATTTCTCTTGTAGTGTATCCAGTCCGCGGATCATCCATTACTTATGGGATATTAACTCCTCCCCAACAGGAAGTGCAAGAGGATTCACCCAGCAGAGCTGCTATATAGCTCCTCCCCTAACTGCCATTACCAGTCATTCGACCGAAAACATGCAGAGAAAGGAAAACCATAGGGTACAGTGGTGACTGTAGTTTAATGGAAAAATTACCTGCCTTAAAGTGACAGGGCGGGCCGTGGACTGGATACACTACAAGAGAAATAAATTTATCAGGTAAGCATAAATTATGTTTTCTCTTGTTAAGTGTATCCAGTCCACGGATCATCCATTACTTATGGGATACCAATACCAAAGCTAAAGTACACGGATGACGGGAGGGACAGGCAGGCTCTTTATACGGAAGGAACCACTGCCTGAAGAACCTTTCTCCCAAAAACAGCCTCCGAAGAAGCAAAAGTGTCAAATTTGTAAAATTTGGAAAAAGTATGAAGAGAAGACCAAGTTGCAGCCTTGCAAATCTGTTCAACAGAAGCCTCATTCTTAAAGGCCCAAGTGGAAGCCACAGCTCTAGTAGAATGTGCTGTAATTCTTTCAGGAGGCTGCTGTCCAGCAGTCTCATAGGCTAACCGTATTATGCTACGAAGCCAAAAGGAGAGAGAGGTAGCCGAAGCTTTTTGACCTCTCCTCTGACCAGAATAAACGACAAAGAGGGAAGACGTTTGTCGAAAATCCTTAGTTGCCTGTAGATAAAATTTCAGGGCACGGACTACATCTAGATTGTGTAGCAGACGTTCCTTTTTCGAAGAAGGATTAGGACACAAAGATGTAACCACAATCTCTTGATTGATATTCCTGTTAGTGACCACCTTAGGTAGGAACCCAGGTTTAGTACGCAGAACTACCTTGTCTGAATGAAAAATCAGATAAGGAGAATCACAATGTAAGGCAGATAACTCAGAGACTCTTCGAGCCGAGGAAATCGCCATTAAAAACAGAACTTTCCAAGATAACAACTTGATATCAATGGAATGAAGGGGTTCAAACGGAACCCCCTGTAAAACATTAAGAACTAAGTTCAAACTCCATGGTGGAGCAACAGTTTTAAACACAGGCTTGATCCTAGCTAAAGCCTGACAAAAAGCTTGAACGTCCGGAACTTCTGACAGACGTTTGTGTAAAAGAATGGACAGAGCTGAAATCTGTCCCTTTAAGGAACTAGCGGATAAACCCTTTTCTAAACCTTCTTGTAGAAAAGACAATATCCTCGGAATCCTAACCTTACTCCATGAGTAACTCTTGGATTCGCACCAATATAAGTATTTGCGCCATATCTTATGGTAAATCTTTCTGGTAACAGGCTTCCTAGCCTGTATTAAGGTATCAATAACTAACTCAGAAAAACCACGTTTTGATAAAATCAAGCGTTCAATTTCCAAGCAGTCAGCTTCAGAGAAATTAGATTTTGATGTTTGAAGGGACCCTGGATCAGAAGGTCCTGTTTCAGAGGTAGCGACCAAGGTGGACAGGATGACATGTCCACTAGATCTGCATACCAAGTCCTGCGTGGCCATGCAGGCATTATTAGAATCACTGATGCTCTCTCCTGTTTGATTCTGGCAATCAATCGAGGAAGCATCGGGAAGGGTGGAAACACATAAGCCATCCCGAAGGCCCAAGGTGCTGTCAAAGCATCTATCAGAACCGTTCCCGGATCCCTGGATCTGGACCCGTAACGAGGAAGCTTGGCGTTCTGTCGAGACGCCATGAGATCTATCTCTGGTTTGCCCCAACGTCAAAGTATTTGGGCAAAGACCTCCGGATGAAGTTCCCACTCCCCCAGATGAAAAGTCTGACGACTTAAGAAATCCGCCTCCCAGTTCTCCACTCCCGGGATGTGGATTGCTGACAGGTGGCAAGAGTGAGACTCTGCCCAGCGAATTATCTTTGATACTTCCATCATTGCTAGGGAGCTTCTTGTCCCTCCCTGATGGTTGATGTAAGCTACAGTCGTGATGTTGTCCGACTGAAACCTGATGAACCCCCGAGTTGTTAACTGGGGCCAAGCCAGAAGGGCATTGAGAATAGCTCTCAATTCCAGAATGTTTATTGGTAGGAGACTCTCCTCCTGATTCCATTGTCCCTGAGCCTTCAGAGAATTCCAGACAGCGCCCCAACCTAGTAGGCTGGCGTCTGTTGTTACAATTGTCCAGTCCGGCCTGCTGAATGGCATCCCCCTGGACAGATGTGGCCGAGAAAGCCACCATAGAAGAGAATTTCTGGTCTCTTGATCCAGATTCAGAGTAGGGGACAAGTCTGAGTAATCCCCATTCCACTGACTTAGCATGCACAATTGCAGCGGTCTGAGATGTAGACGTGCAAAGGGTACTATGTCCATTGCTGCTACCATTAAGCCGATCACCTCCATGCATTGAGCTACTGACGGGTGTTGAATGGAATGAAGGACACGGCATGCATTTTGAAGCTTTGTTAACCTGTCTTCTGTCAGGTAAATCTTCATTTCTACAGAATCTATAAGAGTCCCCAAGAAGGGAACTCTTGTGAGTGGAAAGAGAGAACTCTTCTTTTCGTTCACCTTCCATCCATGCGACCTTAGAAATGCCAGTACTAACTCTGTATGAGACTTGGCAGTTTGAAAGCTTGAAGCTTGTATCAGAATGTCGTCTAGGTACGGAGCTACCACAATTCCTCGCGGTCTTAGTACCGCCAGAAGAGCACACAGAACCTTTGTGAAGATTCTCGGAGCCGTAGCCAATCTGAATGGAAGAGCTACAAACTGGTAATGCCTGTCTAGAAAGGCAAACCTTAGATACCGGTAATGATCTTTGTGAATCGGTATGTGAAGGTAAGCATCCTTTAAATCCACTGTGGTCATGTACTGACCCTTTTGGATCATGGGTAAAATTGTCCGAATAGTTTCCATTTTGAACGATGGAACTCTTAGGAATTTGTTTAGGATCTTTAAATCCAAGATTGGCCTGAAAGTTCCCTCTTTTTTGGGAACCACAAACAGATTTGAGTAAAACCCTTGTCCTTGTTCCGACCGCGGAACCGGATGGATCACTCCCATTAATAAAAGATCTTGTACGCAGCGTAGAAACGCCTCTTTCTTTATTTGGTTTGTTGACAACCTTGACAGATGAAATCTCCCTCTTGGGGGAGAGAATTTGAAGTCTAGAAGGTATCCCTGAGATATGATCTCTAACGCCCAGGGATCCTGGACATCTCTTGCCCAAGCCTGGGCGAAGAGAGAAAGTCTGCCCCCCACTAGATCCGTTCCCGGATCGGGGGCCCTCGATTCATGCTGTCTTAGGGGCAGCAGCAGGTTTCCTGGCCTGCTTGCCCTTGTTCCAGGACTGGTTAGGTCTCCAGCCTTGTCTGTAGCGAGCAACAGCTCCTTCCTGTTTTGGTGCAGAGGAAGTTGATGCTGCTCCTGCTTTGAAATTACGAAAGGAACGAAAATTAGACTGTCTAGCCTTAGGTTTGGCTCTGTCTTGAGGCAGGGCATGGCCTTTACCTCCTGTAATGTCAGCGATAATTTCTTTCAACCCGGGCCCGAATAAGGTCTGCCCTTTGAAAGGTATATTAAGCAATTTAGATTTAGAAGTAACGTCAGCTGACCAGGATTTTAGCCACAGTGCTCTGCGTGCCTGAATGGCGAATCCGGAATTCTTAGCCGTAAGTTTAGTTAAATGTACTACGGCATCTGAAATAAATGAGTTAGCTAACTTAAGGGCTTTAAGCTTGTGTGTAATCTCATCTAATGGAGCTGATTCAAGTGTCTCTTCCAGAGACTCAAACCAAAATGCTGCTGCAGCCGTGACAGGCGCAATGCATGCAAGAGGTTGCAATATAAAGCCTTGTTGAACAAACATTTTCTTAAGGTAACCCTCTAACTTTTTATCCATTGGATCTGAAAAGGCACAGCTATCCTCCACCGGGATAGTGGTACGCTTAGCTAAAGTAGAAACTGCTCCCTCCACCTTAGGGACCGTTTGCCATAAGTCCCGTGTGGTGGCGTCTATTGGAAACATCTTTCTAAATATCGGAGGGGGTGAGAACGGCACACCGGGTCTATCCCACTCCTTAGTAACAATTTCAGTAAGTCTCTTAGGTATAGGAAAAACGTCAGTACTCGCCGGTACCGTAAAATATTTATCCAACCTACACATTTTCTCTGGTATTGCAACTGTGTTACAATCATTCAGAGCCGCTAACACCTCCCCTAGTAATACACGGAGGTTTTCCAGCTTAAATTTAAAATTTGAAATATCTGAATCCAGTTTGTTTGGATCAGAACCGTCACCCGCAGAATGAAGCTCTCCGTCCTCATGTTCTGCAAATTGTGACGCAGTGTCTGACATGGCCCTAATATTATCAGCGCACTCTGTTCTCACCCCAGAGTGATCACGCTTACCTCTTAGTTCTGGTAATTTAGCCAAAACTTCAGTCATAACAGTAGCCATATCCTGTAATGTGATTTGTAATGGCCTCCCAGATGTACTCGGCGTTACAATATCACGCACCTCCCGAGCGGGAGATGCAGGTACTGACACGTGAGGCGAGTTAGTCGGCATAACTCTCCCCTCGTTGTTTGGTGAAATATGTTCAATTTGTACAGATTGACTTTTATTTAAAGTAGCATCAATACAGTTTGTACATAAATTTCTATTGGGCTCCACTTTGGCTTTAGCACATATAGCACAGATATCTTCCTCTGAATCAGACATGTTTAACACACTAGCAAATAAACTAGCAACTTGGAAATACTTTTCAAGTAATTTACTATAATATGAAAACGTACTGTGCCTATAAGAAGCACAGAAAAAGTTATGACAGTTAAAAATTAATAAACTGAAAAGTTATAGCATCAAATCTTTGTAAAAAACACAATTTTAGCAAAGGATTGCTCCCATTAGCAAAGGATAACTAACCCTGATAGCAGAAAAAAAAAATAAAAAAAAAAAATACAGAAATAAACGTTTTTTTTATCACAGTCAACTACAATCTCACAGCTCTGCTGTGAGTGATTACCTCCCTCAAAACAAGTTTTGAAGACCCCTGAGTTCTGTAGAGATGAACCGGATCATGCAGGGAAGACAATAAACTTCTGACTGAATTTTTTGATGCGTAGCAAAAGCACCAAAAAAGGTCCCTCCCCCTCACACATAACAGTGAGAGAGATCAGTAAACTGTCATAAATTAAATAAAACGACTGCCAAGTGGAAAAAAATAGTGCCCAAAACATTTTTTCACCCAGTACCTCAGAAAATTAAACGATTTTACATGCCAGCAAAAAACGTTTAACATTAATAAATTGAGTGTTATTAAAAAGCCTGTTGCTAGTCCCTGCAAATTAGGCTAAAGTTTTATGCATACAGTATAATTCCAGTGAAGTGCCATTCCCCAGAATACTGAAGTGTAAAATATACATACATGACAGCCTGATACCAGTTGCTGCTACTGCATTTAAGGCTGAGTTTACATTATATCGGTATGGCAGAATTTTCTCATCAATTCCATTGTCAGAAAATAATAAGCTGCTACATACCTCTTTGCAGATTAATCTGCCCGCTGTCCCCTGATCTGAAGTTTACCTCTCCTCAGATGGCCGAGAAACAGCAATATGATCTTAACTACTCCGGCTAAAATCATAGAAAAACTCAGGTAGATTCTTCTTCAAATTCTACCAGAGAAGGAATAACACACTCCGGTGCTATTATAAAATAACAAACTTTTGATTGAAGGTATGAAACTAAGTATAATCACCACAGTCCTCTCACACATCCTATCTATTCGTTGGGTGCAAGAGAATGACTGGTAATGGCAGTTAGGGGAGGAGCTATATAGCAGCTCTGCTGGGTGAATCCTCTTGCACTTCCTGTTGGGGAGGAGTTAATATCCCATAAGTAATGGATGATCCGTGGACTGGATACACTTAACAAGAGAAATAGAGACACAGAGGGGAGAGAGAGAGAGACAGAGGGGAAGGGAGAAAGGAAGAGACAGAGGGGGAGGGAGAGAGAGAGAGAGAGACAGAGGGGAGAGAGAGAGAGACACAGAGGGAAGAGAGAGAGAGACAGAGAGAGGGAGAGAGAGGAGGAGGGGGAGAGAGAGAGGGGGGGGGAGAGGGAGAGAGAGGGGAGAGGGAGAGAGAGGAGAGAGGGAGAGAGAGGGGAGAGGGAGAGAGAGGAGAGAGGGAGAGAGAGAGAGAGAGAGAGAGAAAGAGAGAGAGAGAGAAAGGGGATAGAGAGAGACAGAGGGGATAATGAGAGACAAAGGGGATAGAGAGACATAGGGGATAGAGAGAGAGACAGAGGGGATAGAGAGAGAGACAGAGGGGATAGAGAGAGAGACAGAGGGGATAGAGAGAGAGACAGAGGGGATAGAGAGAGAGTACCTTTGTTTCAAATGAGCTAAATAACAAATTCTTTAACCCCTTAATGACCACAATGTACCCTGTATGTCACTGGTCATTAAGGGTTTTTTCAGGACATAATAGCACAAGTCTAGCAAGAACATGCTATTAATGCCCTCCCTCCAGAAGGCTTTGTGGAATAGAGCAGTCTTAACGCTGGTGGCAAGACCGCGCTATAAAACAATCAAGTCCCAAAAAAGGCCAGCGACATACAGGGTACGTCGCTGGTCCTTAAGGGTTTAAAAAGAGTGCTGAATTCCCTGTCTTTAATCCAGGTATAAATTTTTTCCAGGATTTACTCTTTCTGTATAAACTTATGTATGTTATTTAAGGGTCTGCACCACAGTTTGATATATTCAAGACTAAACCAGTATGTGATTAAGATCTGGTTGGTTGCTCATATTTAGCTCTCAGCAGCTGCGTCCCCTCTGTATTACTCCTCAATATATATATATATATATATATATATATATATATATATATATATATATATATATATATATATATATACAGTATATATATAATATTATTATTATTTTTTTAAATGGATCTGTGTTAAAATGCAACCCCCAAGTTACTTGCTCAGTGCACTGTTATCTCTATTTTAAAACGGCTATTAGAATACAAAATAAACCAGCCAGGTACAGATTCGTGGACAGGTGTTTCAGTCAGATCTCATCAACACTGAGTGATGATCAGTTAAAGCATTTACACGGTGAAAGCATTCCCTGAGAGATGACTTGGCACCCAGCACGGAACGTCTGTGTGTTTCTCAGATGGCACCAATTATTCTTTTATGCTATATCTGTGTTCTTTGTGCTGTAGTGCCAGGATGCATATGCTTCACACCCTGCAGAGTAACAAATACTCGCACGAGGCAAGAAAAGTGTAACATTGTTATTTATTTTTATTTTTCTATTGTCAAAATGAAGTTGACTCGTGAAAACTACTATTCTTAATCAAAACATGGCACACACGTTTAAAGTGACACTTTGTTCCTTGTTACCTTAAAGGGACATTCTAGTATAAACTGAAATGCACATAAATGAATTACATGTGTGAATAGAAACATATTTACACTATACTGTACATACATTGGCAAAAATGCTTCTAGTAAGAGTTATCACTGTTTTAGTGTTAGCGTTTTTCTCTGCACGTGCATGTGAAGCATAGCTAGATATTCTCAGTGCAACAGCATGCTAAATACTGCAGCTGCTCAGAGAGCTAGTTGGGCTTGTATCATGTCAGCAATGATCAATTTGAGTCATTGCCAGATGATGCAATGACCTAAGGCTTTATAAGAAAGTGCCGTATTTAAAATGCTGGTACACGGAGCATACTTAAATACACTCTTGAAATGACTATAGCTTTTACTAGATGCATGTTTGCTTATTCATTTAAATTGCAAAAATGCTTCTATTCAAAAGCGAAATGCACCCGTGTGAATTACGATTTTGGCTGGAATGTCCCTTTAAAGGGACATTGATAGATAGATAGATAGATAGATAGATAGATAGACTATAATATATATATATTTGCAGGAATTCTTATCTGCTTTGAACATGTATTTCAGGTTGTCAATTTGTTTCCAAAATTTGTATTGATTTGCAGTCCAGGGATGTACACTGTGAAAACAAAACAAAAAAAACCACTTGATTAAAGGAATAGTCTAGTCAAAATTAAACTTTCATGATTCAGATAGAGCATGCAATTTTTTTTTTATTTTTTTTTATTATTTTTCTTTATTAAGGTTTTCAACAATACCAACGTCAAAAAAAAAAAGATGCAACAATAAACCATAATCTGGTACACACAGAAAGATCAATGCATATTACAATAAATCATAATGACCTTATCTGCTGTATATGCTGAGATGGGTCTGTTTTAACACAACTAAGTTTATTCAAAAAAATAATTTCTTGTTAGGTATTCTGTTCTTGGTAACACTTTTAAAAGTCTCACCGACACCTTTGATTTTTAACACATCTATATAAACCATGATTCAGTAACATTTTGCAGCGGCAATCAGAAAACAAAAAAAAAAATCTAAGAATATAACCATCTTTACCATGTTTATGTCTACTCTCTCAAGTAGGTGCATCAGTGCCAGTCAAGCCAGAATCCAACCGTCTTGCCCCTTCCAATGAGAACTAATAAGTTTCTGCTTTTTTTTTTTTTCTTTCCTTCTTCCCCTCCTTCCCCTTCTCCTTCTTTCTCTCCTTTTCCCCTAACATAAATTATTGAGGTTTCTGAATTTTTATAAGACAAAGGGACCAGAAAACAAAAACACACACAACAAACAAACAAACAAAAAAAAAAAAAAAACCCCGCAATGCTTGACTTCTTCCCCCCCCTCCGCGCCACCCCCACATTACCAAATACCCAAGAGAACTATTTCCGAGTTTTGAAATGGGCTTATCATATACTCTATTTCGCTTGGCGAGAAACTTTTAATGAATTTTGACCATTTACTAAAAAATTTTACAATTTCGCCCTCTGAGTTTAGATCTGTGGCGAGTTGTTCAACTCTGTATTGTTTTTTAAGATAGTTTTTAACCTCGTTCACTGTGGGGCTAAATCTAGTTTTCCATTTCTTAAAAATCAGATTTCTTGCAGCCAGAACTACTAGATTTAATATCTTAGCATCTCTGAAATCCTCCTTATTGTTTGACAAAAAAATTATGTTTGAAAAAGTAAATTTAAGAGGCTTTATTTTTACCACTTTTACTAACCAGTACTCTAGTTTGCGCCAGAATTGTTCTATTTTTGGGCATAGCCACACCATATGCAATAAGTCTGCTGCCAATAGACTGCATTTTGGACATTTTTTGAAATCGGCATTATTCCATCTATATGCTTTATCTGGCGTGTAATATATCTGATATATGAGCTTTGTATGGGACTCTCTCAATGTTTCAGATATCGTAGTGTTGCGTAGTAGCGTGAAGGATCTCATAATATGTATTTCCTTATCTATGTTCATGGATAGTTGATCTGACCACTTTTGAGCTAGTTTTTCAACATTACTGAGGCCTTTCTGCGAGTTCAAGAGGGTATACCATGGGGAGATTGAGCCACGTCCAGCCTTAATCAGGGCTGGCCATGGCTCCAGCTTCCCCCAAGTCCACTTCCAATTGTATTGGGCATGTAGCTGAGTAGTGTAATGCCTGGCTTGGAGATAGGCAAAAAAATCTTTATTACTAAGATTGAATTCCACTTTCAGTTCATGGAAAGATTTAATAACTCCTGACTCTGAATGATGGAGCTGTGCGACCTGTCTGAGCCCTTGCTCCTGCCACTTTTTCAGGTGCGGGGCTTGGGATCCCTCTTGAAATTCTATATTACCTAAAAAGGTTTGATACCTGGGAATGTTGGTATTTATTCCCAGCAATGTGCCTATCTTCTTCCAGGCCTGAATTATTACATATATAGTTTTAAAATTTTTCCCCTGTTTAGGAATTAAGTGGGTCGGTGTATGTAAGAGCGATATTGGCTTTAAAGGGAAGGTTACACTATCCTCTAACTTATTATCCGTAAAATAGTCAGCTTCTGCTACCCAGTCTGCCGCAGTGCGACCCAAAAAAACTAAATTGTACAAATACAAGTTTGGAAGAGCCAGCCCAGCAAATTGCCTAGTTAGATATAACCTATGCAAGGCGATTCTGGCTTTCCTTGACTGCCATATAAATTTCCGCAAAGCCGTGTTAAATTTCTTAATATCTTGCGTTTTTATAAAAAGCGGGAGGTTTTGAAGAGTATATGATATCTTTGGCAAAATTACCATTTTATATAGTGCGACATGCCCCGAAAGGGAGAGAGGTAGATTCTGCCAATCTCTCATAAGAGAGATGGCACGTGCAAAGATTGGGGTGAAATTTAAGGAATACCATTCCTGGGGGTCTGCCGAGACAAATATCCCCAGATATCTGAGCGATTCCCGAACTGTCTTAAATGGATTATTTAAATATGACGTGTCGGTCTTCCTTAACCAAAGTAGTTCTGTTTTTTGTTTGTTCATTTTATACCCTGCAAATTGGCCAAATTGTTCAATTAAATTGAGAATTATTGGGATATTCCGAGAGGTATTAGAGACATAAACCAGCAGATCGTCCGCATAAAGAGACACTTTTAACTCATGTTTGTTAATCCTGATACCATTGATGTGATTTCTAATTTTTGTGGCCAGGGGTTCAATCGCTAGATCAAATAAAAGGGGGGAAAGCGGACATCCCTGCCTTGTGCCCTGTTCCAATCGGATAGTCTGTGACTCTTGCCCATGTATGGCCAATTTTGATGTTGCCTGCATACATAAATTGTTTACAAGATTTAAAAATTTATCTTGAAATCCGTATTGTTTCAGTGTAGTTAGAATGTGGTCATGACTGACTCGATCGAACGCCTTCTCGGCGTCGATCGCTATAATCGCAGCGTCAGTTAGATTTTCCACTATCTTCCTTTCACTGTTCTTAAAATAATCAATGGATAAAAGAAGTTGTCTAATTTTAGATGAAGAGCTCCTTTTTACAAGAAACCCCACCTGATCCTTATGAATCAATTCCCCTAAACCTTTTTGCATTCTCTTGGCCATAATTGAAGCAAATATTTTGTAATCTGTATTAAGCAATGCAATGGGTCTGTACGACTCTCTGCATTGTGGATCTTTGCCAGGTTTAGGTATTAGTATAGTTTGTGATGCTAGGAAGCTAGGAGATATTTGATTGTTCTGTTGGAACAGATAATTAAAGAGAATAGTCAGATGCGGAGTGATTGCTTCATCTAGACTTTTATAAAATTCATTTGGCAACGAGTCAGGGCCAGGCGCTTTCTCTCTTTTCAAAGCTTGAATTACTTGGCTTACTTCCAGCTCTGTTATTGGGGCGTTCAACGCCAGGTTGAATTCAGGAGATATTTTCGTGAGTGCGATATCTTTCCAAAAACTCTCCTTTGTAATTGTATTTACTGGGTTCGCCGCATAAATTGCTTTATAGTATAGAAAAAAGGATTCAGATATTTCCTCCAGTGAGGTAAGCAATGTTTTATTAACTCGTATGGTTTCCACTGTTTTTGAAGATCTCAAATTCTTAACCAGTTTAGCCAGTAATTTGCCCGATTTGTTACCGAATTTATAAAAATTAGATTGGTATCTTAAATCTGCTTGTGTTGAGTTAAGAAGTAAAAAAGTGTCTCTGTCATCTTTAGCTTTGGTATTTTCTCCAATTCTCATCGGAAGATATATTTATATACCTATTATAAGCATTAATTACCGTATTAATTACTTGTTTTTCCCTCCGGCGTGTTTCTTTTTTGATGTTTGCCATATATGCGATTATATCCCCCCTCAGTACCGCTTTTGCTGTTTCCCACAGAATCAGTGGACTCGCCACTGAGTCTTTGTTGTTTCGGAAATAATCCTCCCACCTTTCCTTGAGCCACGATCTGAATTTTACATTCTTATTAAGATATTTTGGGTAGTAAAACGCCTGTCTCTTAGAGCCAGTTTTCGAGTCAGGGATGTTTAATGTAATTGGCGCGTGGTCAGATAATAGGATTTCATCTATATGTGCTTTGACCCCCTTGTAATAGAGGCTATCATTAATTAGCATGAGATCAATTCTCGATAGAGATTTTGTTGTTTTAGAGCAACATGTGTACTTTCTACTATCGGGATTCTGAACCCTCCAAATATCTCTAACTGCTAGGTTTCTCATGATGGATTTGAATAATTTATTTTCCAATTTGTCCTTCTTGTTTATCTTCTGCTTCAACCCATATCTCAATCTGTCAATTGGGGCTCGTGGGGACATGTTAAAGTCCCCTGCTATTATTATGTGACCTTCCGCCACTTGCAAGAGTTTCGCTTGAAGAGAGTCCCAAAACCCATACTCAATTATGTTTGGTGCGTACAAATTGCATATAGTGTATATTGAATTTGAAATTTTCAATTTTAAGATTATAAATCTACTGTCTGGGTCAATCAATGTATCTAGTTTTTCATAACTTAATTTCTTCCCAATCAGAATTGCAACTCCCTTGCTCCTATTGAGTGAGGGTGCGTAGATGCATTCCGCCACCCAGGACGCTTTCAATTTCAGTGATTCCTCTGCATTAAGATGTGTTTCCTGGAGTAGTGCTATGAGGGACTGGGTTTTCTGTAAATGTGTCAGAATTGCTTTTCGTTTAATAGGTGATGCAATTCCGCCTATATTCCATGAGGTAATTTTAATTTCTTTATTCCCTGGGTTGTTCATGTATGTCTAAAAAAGCAATTGCGTATATGAAGAATACTCCTGAATTGACTGGGACCCGCGGCAGGGGGGGGGGGGGAGGGCGGGACAGCGGGACAGCGGACAAAAAAAAAAAAAAAAAAAAAGGGGAGCCACCCCATACAATTAACAATAAAATAAAACAATCCCTAATTCTTACACTAAATTTATCATTTAGCCCCATATTCTATTATCTTTTTTTCAGCATCAGCTGCTGAGTAAAAAAAAAACGTTTGACCTTCAAGTGTAAATTTTAGTCTTGCTGGGAAGATGACCGTAGCTTGCCATCCCATCTTCAGCATCCTACCACAAACCGGGGAGAGCTCCCTCCTCTTTGTGGAGGTTTCTATAGAAAAGTCTTGAAATAACAAAATTTTATCTCCATTATAGAAAATAGGTTGATTCTTGCGATAAAATTGGAGGAACATCATTTTGTCCTGGTAGTTCAGGAATTTTGCTATGATTGGTCTGGGTCTGGCTATGTTACTTGAGGAGTCGGGAGCCCTCCCCAGTCTGTGAACTCTTTCGATCAAAACAAGTGTTTGTGCTGGGGGGATTTTTAACAGTTGTGGTATAGTGTGCGTCATAACCTGCATAAGCTCTTCCTGTTTAACCGATTCTGGGAAACCAACAATTCTGAGGTTGTTCCTCCTTGATCTATTTTCTAAATCTTCAACTTTGGCTTTTAATTTCAAGATCTCAGAGTAATGATCTTCGGTTTTAGAAAAATAAGCATTTGACGTATCCTCCAAATCCAAAATTCTCTGCTCTGCCTCCTGAATTCTTTTCGAAAACTGTCTGACCTCTAGGGTCAGTAACGAGATATCCTGTCTGATTTCACTTTTTAATAGGTCAAATTTTGGAGTAATGGCCTCTAGTATACTTGCAACAAGATTTGTTGATTCATATGGAATCGAAGGATTGTGGGGCTTCAAGGGAGTTGTTTCTATAAGCGTGTCTGCCGGTGTCCCTGGCGGAATTTTATTCCTACGGTCCTTGTTCCTGGCTGCCATATCCAGAATATTTTTTCCCGTGAGTGATGGTGAAGTGATATATTTATCCATACACGATGGAGAAGTGTATACAAAGATACGTGCAAAAATAAGAAAACTAGGTGACTTAAGTAATTGGAGTGCTAGTTAAAGGAAAGGAGGGGAGGGGAGAAGAAGGGAGAAAAAAAAAAAGAAAAAGGGGAAAGAGGTAAGAGAGGAAAGTGCTTAGGTCGTGAAGGAATGCAGTGCCACAAAGGTGATATGTGAAAGACGAGAGAAAAAGAGAAAAAAAAAAAAAAAAAAAAGACCCAACGTGCCTCTTCAAAATTAAGAGTAAAGTGAAGTATAGTGAAGTGACAAAAATTAAGGGCCCTCTTTAGGGCCAAGATATACCAAAGTGTTAAATGTGTTCTAGCACCAGAAACCAAGGACACAAGGATATTAGCACTTTGGAACCTTAGTCTAGATTAGGTGTTTATCTTCAGTACCCTTGCTGTTGGGTTGTCAGCAAAAATTAGGCTCCTATCATAACAGGCCAAATATGTTTGCTGTGTATATTCGACCTAGGTGTATTCCACGACCAACTAAGAAACTGCCAGATGGTCTATGCGAGCACCTAGGTTCCCCTGCTGCTCCTAGTTACTGTACGTATCAGAGGAGGACTTTTATAATATTTTATGATTTAAAAATACATCATATTAGATATGTTCCTTAGATAAGAAGGTGTACCCATTGTTAACACCCTAGGGGGTAGGTTGCAACTGCCAGTCCCTAGCCTCTAGATAGACTGTTTTAGAATTTTCCCCTGGAGTGAAAAATAATAGATAATCCAGTTAAGATTCATTAGACCATGGCTCTCTGTCTTCCCCACTATTAGCTAACAGTCCTTACACTGAGTTTTCCAATATTGTACCGTTAAACCGCTTTTCTTTCATCAAATTGCCAGATCCAGGACTTTCACCCCTGCATCTGCCCATCAGTGTCACTGGCAGTTCAGTGTAGAAAAATAGCTCCTAATAGTCACAGTGATTACTGAGAAGCAGTATGGCTGGGCCAAGTCCTAGATGCCTCAGAAGCACTCTGAGTTACTTCAATACTATTACTGAGTCATATACCTTAACCTTTACACAGAGTATTCCAGATCTATGTACACAATACTGGATTCTTAATGCCAGCACCAGAGAATGAAATGCTTAATAACGTCAAAAATTTGCTATGAAATGATGAAACCACTTTAGCTCTTGCTTACGTCCTATAACAAAGTATTGCTTTTATACCTATGTAAGATCATGTGCCTTAAATTCTACACCTTACTTTCAAGATTTGCACAGTTCAACAGTGTGTTGATAGAACAGCAAGTTATTAGCTTCCTCTTTTTTCTTTCCTTTTTCTCACATCACTGAGCTAGATCAGGAGCTTTAAACCCTGCAATTTACCTATCAGCAATACTAAAGAAAGATTTATGGATTGAACAACCCTTAATAATAACAACGATTTCTGTATGACAGTAGAACTAAACCAGATCCTGATTGTTCCAAAAGGAATGCAGATTATTTGGATGCATTGATTAAATCTTATATCTTAACCGTTACACAACATATTTCATTTTTGTATATTACATGGTAAATTAACGTATAAGCCAGCTATTGTTCACATCGCCAGTTATCTCCTGAATTTCTGACCCTGCTGGCACCTATTTGTGATTTTAACAGCTTAAACAAACAGAAAAACAAAAGAGTCTAAGCAAACAGCGAAAACAATACAAGAAAAAAGCCCAAAACAATGTTTGTAAGAAAGCTGAGGCCTGCTAGTGTCAGTAATTTACTGAGGGGATGATAGAGCAGAGTTATGGCTTATTTGCCTCGAGGGGATTAGCTAGTTTCAAGGTGTCAAAGTTCAAACCTTGAGTTCTTTTTCTTTTTTCACCTTTTTTCCTTTTCAAAAAACAGTTAAACCATTAATTACTGTTCTCCTGCCCAAATTGGTAAAAAAGTTCCAGACCTAGGGGTAGGCAATAAGCTGGTTCCCACCCGAGTTTTTCTTTTTTTTTTTTTTTTTCTTTTTGACTTTCTAGGCCGTATTAAATTCGACCAACCTTCTTTATCGGCCAGCTAGAGTATGTAAACACAGTGACAGCCGCCCCGCACTTACCCGTCTTCACCATGTGGCTCTGTGTTTTGTGTCAGTTCCTGGTAAACAGCCGGCGTATTTTCTGTAGCCAGATTCTGCTTTACTCACTGCTCAATGCTGGTCCCAGGCGTCAAATTGTTTACCTCGGTTCCCAAGGCTTTTTGCCGCTCCCTTGCCCCTTGACTCAGCTACTTGTTTTGCAGGAACCACCTCGCAGCATCAGTGGGGGATAACCGCAATCGCTGGAAGGGGTGCTTTCTCTTTGGAGTTGCCTCTCGCGGGAACCGGGGCAGTCAGGAACTTACACTGCTCAATCCCCACACGCAGCACCGGTGGGTGGGGAGAACAGCTGTTCCTGCAGAGCCTTGCGTTAACTGCCGGAACTACTTCGACCCGTTACCCTTGAGTCACAAGGACCTCCGCGATGTTCTGGAATCAGGGCAAGTTTCGGGTGGCCGCCACTGTGTCAAGGCTGTACTTGTGTGTGTAGACTCTGGGCTTCTTGCCCCACTCAATTGGCAGGATTATGAGTGGGAGGCCCACCTTCGATTTTCCCGTTCCTTCCACCTAAAGGGGAGCTTACATAGGTAGCCTGCCAAACGATGTAAGCTCTTGGTGGGACAGGTCTTTTTTAGCGCAGTTGAATCTTGCGCTGCCGGGGTGTTTTTCTTGTGCTGTAGCAAAGCTTCCCCAAGTCCAGGGGAAAGCCAGGCGCGAAAAACCGCCAAGAACCAAGCTACCGGGAGTGAAAGCCTGGAGCACACACTTGCTCCAGACTCCTCCTCTTCCTCTATTCAGAGCATGCAATTTTAAGCAACTTTCAATTTTTTTCCTATATATATACTTTGAATGTAAGCTTAGGAGCTGGCCCATTTTTGGTTCAGCATCTGGTTGGTGCTTGCTGATCGGTGATTACATTTAGACACCAATCAGAAAGTGCTTCCCAGGTCTGAACCAAAAATGGGCCTGCTCCTATGCTTACATTCTTGCTTTTTCAAATAAAGATTCCAAAAGAACGAAGAACAATTTATAATAGGAAAAAAATTGGAAAGTTGCTTAAAATTGCAAGCTCTATCTGATTTAAGAAAGCTAGACTAATCCTTTAAGATGTTACTGTGTAGCTTGCTCCAAAGTCAAAGTCCTGGATCTCGCAGGATTCAGTCCAACTTCTAATGGAACACAAGTACAATTTCCAGAGTTAAATTAAAAGGTTAAAGTAAAGAAAATAAATGTTCAATATATAATGAAATACACCAACAAAATGTATTTATTACACATAATTTTATATGTTCTCTGTCTCTCTGTATAATATTAATTGAGACAGGATGTCCTAGTTCAGCTACATCACATTAATGCCTACACACACACATGCATACATACACCATTAGTGCTAATTGTGCCTGGACACAGATGACTTCTACATGGTTAACCACAGACTTGTGGTTGAGGTGACAGTGGGAAAGCTGTGAACATGTACATACCACTGCTGTACAAGCAACAAATCAATGGAGCACATTTTAGCCAGTTACACTTATGGTAAAACAGATACCCATGGGCTTCAGCAGAATTAATTTGTCTGCAAATCCAAGTTATAATTTAAAACAGAGTTATGCTGCTTAAGACATTGTGAACAAGGTACCCTGTGGTTGTGAATGGGAATGAGATATATTATTCTCTTTCCTCCTGACAGCCAAGGCTGTGTCAGCTGGGTAATTTTAATTTGCAATCCCAAAACAGAGTTTTACTTATTTAATACTGTCATAGATAATGTATATAGTAGAAAGTGGTTTGTACCAACGTTTTTACTTTGCAGTATTTTCTTGGTTTTGCTTACACAAACAGAAATAAATAAAATATCTATTACATTGTGCCTGAATAACAGTTTGTGTGCACCTTTTTCCGTCAGCGAACAGTACAGCCAATGGGAAGCTAAGCTGTCTGCTTCATAACTTTTGTGTTGTGAATACTTCTTCAATCTAAGTTCATCTGTTGACTCTGGCCTATATTAAAATTGAAACAAAAAAAAAATTTGCGCTTTCGTTTTTTTGCGCCAATATTACAAGTTGAAAGCAATATATTAGTGCTTAAAGGAACATGAAATCAAAATTTTTTTCTTTCATGATTTGGAAAGAACATGCAATTTTAAACAACTTTCTAATTTACTTCTATTATCTAATTTGCTACATTCGCTTGATATACTTTGCTGAAAAGCATATCTAGATAGGCACAGTAGCTGCTGATTGGTTGCTGCACATAGATGCCTCGTTTGATTGGCTCACCCATGCATTGCTATTTCTTAAACAAAGGATATCTAAAGAATGAATCAAATTAGATAATAGAAGTCAATTGGAATGTTGTTTAAAATGATATTCTCTATCTGAATCATGAAAGAAAATGTTTGGGTTTAGTGTCCCTATTAGTAAAAACCTAGGGCATGTTAACATCTGGCTGTCAAATAGCGTGTGTGTACTATATCTCTCATATAATAGATTTCTAGGTGGAGTGCTGAAAAATTCATGAAGGGTATCGCTTAAAGGGACATTCAGGTTAAAATTAAAATGCTCTTAGATTAATTACATCTTTAAATAGAAACATATTTGCCTTATACATGTATTAGCAAAATTGCTTCTAATTAAACTTATCACTGTTTTAGTGTTGACATTTTTCTCTGCACGTGCATGCGAAGCATAGCTAGATATTCTCAGTGCACCAGCATTTTAAATACTGCCGATGCTCAGAGTGCCAGTGGGGCTTGTATAATGTCAGTAATTAACAAATTTAGTCATTACTAGATGATACAAGCACATTAAGCTCTCTGAACAAGTGCTGTGTTTAAATGCTGGTGCGCTTTTATTAGAAGCATTTTTGCTAATACATGTATATTGCAAATATGTCTCTATTCAAAGATGTAATTAATCTATGAGCATTTCAATTTTAACCGGAATGTCCCTTTAAGGCATAGAACATTGTTATATACCATAATATTTTTAAAAAAAAATCAACTTTAATTTTAATTAAATATATATAAATATGAATGAAATACTTTATTTCCATAAATTAGATTTTTTTTTTGTTAAGCATAAATTCAAGCCTTAAAGGGACATGAAACCCAAAATTATTCTTTTTATGATTCAGACAGATATTACAGTCTTAAACAATATTACAATTTACTTCTTTTACTTAATTTGCTTCACTCTTTAGATATTCTTTGTTGAAAAAATAGCAATGCACATGGGTAAACCCATCACACAAGGCATCTATGTGCAGCTACCAATCAGCAGCTGCTGAGCCTATCTAGATATGCTTTTAAACAAAGGATATCAATATAATGAAGCAAATTAGATAATAGAAGTAAATTGGAAAGTTGTTTAAAATCACATGCTCTTTCTGAATCACGAAAGAAAAACATTTGGGTTTCATGTCCCTTTAACACTTTACTTCAGGTTTCCAAGACTGCAAAAGAGTAATACATAACTTACTATTTGTAATATGAGCCATATTAGCACACCCTGCATTAGTCATTCAAAATATAGGGGCCCGTGTTTCTGGCGAGCCTGCAGGCTCGCCAGAAACAGCAGTTATAAAGCAGCGGTCACAAAGACCGCTGCTCCATAACCCTGTACGCCTGCTCTGATGGGGCGGACAGGAATCGCCGGAATTCAACCCGATCAAGTATGATTGGGTTGATTGACACCCCCTGCTGGTGGCCGATTGTCCACGAGTCTGCAGGGGGTGGTGTTGCACCAGCAGCTCACAAGAGCTGCTGGTGCAATGCTGAATACGGAGAGCGTATTGCTCTCCGCATTCAGCGATGTCTGTCGGACCTGATCCGCACTGTCGGATCAGGTCCGACAGATATTTGTTAAATAGACCTCGTAGGGTGCAATAAAAAAAACATATCAGCTGCGTTAAATATCAGTAGGGGAAGCTTTTTACCACAAAAAATAAACTTCAAGGGACTTAAATTAAAAACTCTATAGTTGTTTTATTGTTCTAAAAGTTAAAAAAAACTCTCATTAAAAATTCCATTAAACAATACTCTGTATATTGTCATGAACCATATTGCCATGATCCTTTATTGTCTGAAAGTCTTTGTTTATTAATAAAGCTCAATAAAAAAAAGTCCATGGGGTTGATTTTTCATGATTGATGCTTCTGTTTCCACACAGTTATGAAGCAGCGGTTTTAAGACCGCTGCTCCTTAACTGGTCCTCTGACTCTGAGGCTGCGGACATCAATAAGCCCGATCCTATACAATCGGGTTGATTGACACCCCTGCTAGCGGCCAATAGGCTGCAAATCTGCAGGGGGTGGCTATGCACAAGCAGTTCACCAGAACTGCTTGTGCAATGTTAAATGCCGACAGCATATCATGTCCGCCAGACATTGGTAAATCGGCCTCCATGAAAGAGATACAAAGAGAAACGAAAAAAAATTATATAATAGAAGTAAATTGGAAGGATGTTTAAAACTGTGTGATCCATTTGAATCATGAAAGTAAAAATGTCCCTTGAGAAGTATTTTTTTCATTTTTAAATGATTTTTGTTTTAATGCACAATAGTAAGAAATAACTACCAGAGTAATGTTTTAACATGCACAGTAGACAATACAAATATGGTGGTATGCCACATGCCCTAGTATTTGTACCCTGGGATTTTGCCATAAGATTTTACTAGTACTAGTAGTGTAAATCACATGCACTGGGCTGATGAGTTGTATGAGTCAATTGCAGGTTAATCATAAGCATTTTAGCTGTCAACTTTTATCATAAGCAGTTGTGCATGACTCAGTGAGCACAAATGCTTACATGTCTAATATATTTCACATTGCTGAATCTTGTTTTAAGCCCACGCTTTTAAATCATTTTCACAGAGCTGATAAATTGATTTAAGGGATTAAATGCCCTATTAATGCTTATCGTGAAAAAACAACCTACACCTAAATTTAACTTAACTTAAACTTAAATAAGACATCAACACAGTTTTTTTTAGCGATAACATCAATTATGGTCGCATTTATTCAATCAACACAAAAACTTTAGACATAGCTTAGTAAACCATTAAAGAGACATAATACTCACATGCTAAATTACTTGAAACTGATGCAGTATAACTGTAAAAAGCTGAAAGGAAAATATCACCTGAGCATCTCTATGTATAAAAGGAATATATTTTACCTCACAATTTCCTCAGCTCACCAGAGTAAGTGCTGTGTAAAACAATATACTTCAGTTACTGCCCAGCTGCAGGTAAAAAAAAATAAAAAAATGAAGAAATGAACAGCAGCCAATCAGCATCAACAGTGCTGAGGTCATGAACTTTTTTACTGTGATCTCATGAGATGTCACTTAACTCTTATGAGATTTCATAGTAAACTTCCTTAAACTGAATAGGAAAATAACATGAGTGTGCACGAATGCTCACTTCCTAAGCTGTCCCGGGACAGACATACTGATTTAATGCTTAGAAGTCCTTTACAATGGGCTACTGAGGAATTTTTGAGGTAAAATATCTTTCTTTTTTACATAGAAATGTTCAGGTGATATTTTCTAGTCAGCTTTTTACAGCTGTGCTGCATCACTTTCAAGTGTTTCAACATTTGGTTATCATGGCCCATTAAGTAAATATGGTGGCTGCAATGGGGCTCTAAAACTATAGCTCAGACAGGCTGAGGAAACCTTAAAAATGATTGCCGTCCACTATAGGGGAGAGAGAGTTTTCAGGCTGAGCAGTAGAAAAAGAGGCAGAACCTTCTTCTGCTTAAACTTCTCTACTTTTCCTAAGAACCTTAACCCTGAAGAGTGTTTCAGGCTATGGCAATACACCATCATTTTGAGATAAAAATAACCATTAATTGTACTGGGTTTGTTTTGACCACTTGATATTGATGTTCATAAAACTGCTTTTAGTTTTATAGTGGAAAATGCATGTAGGGAAAATAAAGTTATTAACAATAAACAAATTAGGTACTTTGTAAATTTACAATGTTCTCTGCAGATTTAATGAAATCATGCCAAAGATTATAAGAGTTAAAGGTAATATATGGATAATAAAGATCCTGTTCCCTAAGAGACTGGCATTCATAAAAATACTATAGGGCTGAATTACAATTGTCAATTTTCTTTAGCTCAATAAGGGCTACACTACAGGTGTGGCTCAAACGGTTTTGGGTAAGCAATATTGTCTTTTCGTGAGCAGTTTTATTTGCGCTGATATTACAATTTGAGTGACGGGTTATTTTTTTTCCCCCACTTTTTTTCATCATTGACTTCTATAAGGGAACGCGAAAACACGATCACGGTTTTCAACTTTAAACACGATTTGGGTTACCACTAAGGCAAAATACGCTTTTTTAAATTTGTAAATACAAACGCAACCTGACAAGCGCCACTTGTAATCTAACCTTAAGTGTAATATGCTCCTTGATTTAGTACTAACTGCAGCAACACATAATGGTCTGTCTATGCAAAACAAAGGATTAAAATTTGCTTTCTATCTAACTGAATTATAGCCCTAAAATATGTCTTTTTCATAAAGCTACTAAAATATAAAGCAATGATATTTTCACTTTGTATGTATTGTAATTGTTATTGAGGAAATTGGTTGTACAATGTCACTCTCTTTAAAGGGACACTGAACACAAAAATTGTCATTCGTGATTCAGATAGAGCATGCAATTTTAAGCAACTTTCTTATTTACTGCTATTATCAAATTTTCTTAATTCTCTTGGTATCTTTATTTGAAATGCAAGAATGTAAGTTTAGATGCCAGCCCATTTTTGGTGAACAACCTGGGTTGTTCTTGCTGATTGGTGGATACATTCATCCACCAATAAAAAAGTGCTGTCCAGAGTACTAAAACAAAAATTTTTTTAGTTGCCTTCTTTTTCAAATAAAGATTGCAAGAGAACGAAGAAACATTGCTAATAGGAGTAAATTAGAAAGTTGCTTAAAATTGCGTGCTCTATCTGAATCATGAAAGAAAAAAATTGGGTTCAGTGTCCCTTTAAAGAAAATTAAGATTGTAGAAACAATATAAATAATTTATCTTATACAATTAAAAAAAATAAGATCAAGCACCCAACAAGCAGATCATTTGTACCAATTATGGGCTAGATTACAAGTGAGGTGCAAATGGTTTTGCGCAAGTAATATTGTGTTTTTGCAAGCCTTTTTCATTGTGCTGAAATTAAAAGTTGAGTGAAATTGCAATTTTGCTAGCGCAATCGCCATTTACACTTCAATCCTTACTGCGATTTCAGAGCTGTGGTTAACTGTTTTCTGAAACCAAAAAATTGCACAAAAAAACTTAAAAATACATTACAAAGTACACTTACTCTCATATTAACACTGTGTATTAAAAATTATTTTAATAAAATATTGCACAAAAAAAGTTATAAGGGCTCCAAGATACGAGATCTCGGGTGTTAGAAAAAAAAAGGCAGGCAAATAGCTTTAACATTGAGAACATACATATACAACACTAAAGATATAGAAATATATATATATATTTGTACACAATTATAGACATATATATATATATATATATATTTATTTAGACATAGAAAAAAAGCGCACTCCAAGGGATCCTTATTCAGGCACTTTTAATAGTGCCTGAATAAGGATCCCTTGGAGTGCGCTTTTTTTCTATATCTATTTGCTGTTTTTGCTGCACCCAGGGCATTGGTTTGAATTGTTAGCTTGGAGTGCAATCTTCTTCTACTTTGTATATATATATATATATATATATATATATATATATATATATATATATATATATATATAGGCAAAATGAGTCAGTTGCACTCTCACAAACAGTTTCCCAAGGGCCAGGGTGCTAGAATAGGTGAAATGTAGTCAGGTAGAAAACAGCACTCTCTGGACTTAAGTTTTAAACAAATAGTTTAATTAGTAACGTTTCGGGGAATGCTCCCCTTCATCAGACCAACAACATACAAGTGAATCAAACATTTATGTACACATAGACCCCTCCCCCTAGTGCAAAAACCGCCAAAAACTGGTTGTCATGGCAACCAAACCCACAGTGCAAAGTAAATACAAATAATACAGCATATAATCCAGCAAGCAATAAATAAAGCAGTCAATAACGCAATAATCACAACTGTGAACCCACAGATGCATAATCCTGGTAAATGGGCAGATATATACTGGGATATAAAATGTGAACTAGAGGATACAGACATATGCCAAATGATGCAGTACAGAGTATGAGGAGGAATCCTAGATAACAAACCAGCATCGAGCTGTATAAATCCTTCCTATTCAATACAATTTATAGAACAGTAACACCTTAATTTAGAGCATAATAGCATATCTGTATTAGCCATCTGTAACTAGATCCGTTCTACATTACACATAATACTTACGCAGTGACACTTAATGACTACCACTGATAAGGCATAAGTAACCCTACTTTGGGGATCAGACATTAACCTCAGTCCTAATGCATTATAAACATTCAATGTGTTAATAGTAAAGAGAAAGCATTGACCGTAGTATCAGAGCGTAACCCAGAGGGATCATTCCGTGTAACCGTGTCAGATGCAGGCCCATGTTAGTGCTTACAGTCTGCACCGCGCATCGCACAGCTAAGTAGTGCGCATGCGTATCGCCCAGGGGCAATCCGCCCCCAATGCTCCCCAGAAGCGTTACCATAGGCTCGATGTGACAAGCCCCTACTTAAGTGCATGTAAACAAATAGCACATTTATACTCGCTGTCCAGCTATTGGGCAGAGTAAAATATAGGACCATAGTTACTATAATCAAGCTACACCCATCCTATATGGGGGCTCCTGCACTATACGGGCCGAGTCACTAAGTATTCTGTGGGTTGAAAGCTGCCGTTTTGATTAGATGTCCTATATCTAGTGGACTGCGGGCTGGGTTGCCTGTTACCAACATCTCGCACGTAGTATACCCTTGCCTATACCCCATTTGAAGATATTTTTATACACTGACGCTGAGTCATAATGACTTATTTTAGTTTAGTATTTTACTCTGCCCAATAGCTGGACAGCGAGTATAAATGTGCTATTTGTTTACATGCACTTAAGTAGGGGCTTGTCACATCGAGCCTATGGTAACGCTTCTGGGGAGCATTGGGGGCGGATTGCCCCTGGGCGATACGCATGCGCACTACTTAGCTGTGCGATGCGCGGTGCAGACTGTAAGCACTAACATGGGCCTGCATCTGACACGGTTACACGGAATGATCCCTCTGGGTTACGCTCTGATACTACGGTCAATGCTTTCTCTTTACTATTAACACATTGAATGTTTATAATGCATTAGGACTGAGGTTAATGTCTGATCCCCAAAGTAGGGTTACTTATGCCTTATCAGTGGTAGTCATTAAGTGTCACTGCGTAAGTATTATGTGTAATGTAGAACGGATCTAGTTACAGATGGCTAATACAGATATGCTATTATGCTCTAAATTAAGGTGTTACTGTTCTATAAATTGTATTGAATAGGAAGGATTTATACAGCTCGATGCTGGTTTGTTATCTAGGATTCCTCCTCATACTCTGTACTGCATCATTTGGCATATGTCTGTATCCTCTAGTTCACATTTTATATCCCAGTATATATCTGCCCATTTACCAGGATCATGCATCTGTGGGTTCACAGTTGTGATTATTGCGTTATTGACTGCTTTATTTATTGCTTGCTGGATTATATGCTGTATTATTTGTATTTACTTTGCACTGTGGGTTTGGTTGCCATGACAACCAGTTTTTGGCGGTTTTTGCACTAGGGGGAGGGGTCTATGTGTACATAAATGTTTGATTCACTTGTATGTTGTTGGTCTGATGAAGGGGAGCATTCCCCGAAACGTTACTAATTAAACTATTTGTTTAAAACTTAAGTCCAGAGAGTGCTGTTTTCTACCTGACTATATATATATATATATATATATATATATATATATATATATATATATATATATATAAGTGCATTAGAGCCCTTTGCCATTAAAGGGACATTAAACACTAAATAAATGCTAGATACTGTAGAATGAGGCATTCAAAGAAAAGATTAGTCTGAGAATAACAAGTAGATGTATTGTTTAAAGTTTCATTAGCTGTTATAAATATTGACAAAATAAGTGTAAAGTTTTATGGGATGAATTATCAAGCTCCGAATGGTCCGCTACTCCAAAACTGGCTGCTGACATCAATCAACCCAATCCTATACGATCGGGCTGATTGACACCCCCTGATGGCGGGCAATTGGCTGCAGGGGTGGCATTGCACAAGCAGTTCACAAGAACTGCTTGTGCAATGATAAATGCTGATAGCGTATGCTGTCGGCATTCATTGAAGTCTGTCGGACATGATCTGCTGAGCGGATCATGTCGGACAGACCGATGATAAATCGGCCCCTTAGTGTCTATAAAACAATGGGAGCTGCCATGTTGTAACTTAGATTACCTCTCTGTTGTGGCCAATTAGAAACAGGTATAAATAGGTCAGGTTCTGATTTGAATTTCCATTATTTCTACGGTGTATGGGGTCAAGGAGCTTTTCTTCCTCAGGACTAGAAGTCCAAAACTTCCATTTCTAACAGAAAAGCTCACGATGGGTGTTGTTTTTTTCAACATTTTCCTCCATTGACTTCTATGGGGAATGCAAAAATGCGATGGTGTTTGCACTTTTTTCTCCATTGTTTTCTATGGGGTAATAGATGCACACACACGTGAAAGCTATTTTGGGTAAACGCTAGTGCAAAAAAAATAGAAAGATGGAAAATAAAAAAGAACAATTATTGGGGACGTTCACTAAAAATCTTGATTTAGGACTGTTTAAGATGATTTTGCATGTTAAATATACACAGATTCTTGACAGTAGATCATAGAATCTATGGAAATTGCTAGAGGGTTTTCCAAGTTTATAATTCCCAAAATATCTTATGGTTAAAATGTGTAATATACACTGCATGGTGAGTTAGTAATTAACTTTTTTTGTGCGAGGAAAGATTTAATTAACTTCACCAATAAGATAATGAAAACAAGATACTTCAGTAAGATTGCAACACTACTGTCCAAATCTCACACCATAAACCAATTCCTCAGTGTACAAAAAAAAAAGACAGATTCCGATGTTCCCTGGCTCAGACCCCAGAATGCAACATCTGGCTCACAAATGGCCAGTCTAAGTCTGGAATGACCAAAGATGTTATTATAATATGACTACCAACAAAAGTCAGTCTTCTGGAGACTAATGAATAGCAGATTATGTTTTTCCTTTTTGTGCTATAGCAGTGCATTTGCTGATATATGCAAATTCTAACTTCTGTGCCAGGTAGTGTTGCACATTAAACAATCTGGATACAGTATGGTACTGCAATTCATTATTAGAAAAAAGGAACTTGAATTGTTGTTATGATTTAAGCATTTGTTCATAACATATTGAATATATTAAACATGCTGTCCAAAGGTCTGATGATCAAAAACACGTCGGCATGGATAGAAGTTGCACAAAATCTTTGGGGCTTATTATAAGGATTATAATGCACAGTGAGAAACATAGCTCTTAAGTTAAATTTTGCCTTTTTTAAATTCTTTGAGGGACCTCACAATACTGACAGACATCTTAGATAATCTCACCAGAGCAGGGAGCTTTAGATGATTAAGCCCTAAGACAGTTATTAAATATTTAAAGCATTAATTGACATTTTTAAATTAATATTTTTATACCATACTTAATCTTAATCTCCAATATTTCTGAGTACTTGCAGTAAATAAAAAGGGACAGTCTAGACCGAATACTTATTCTTTATTACTTATTGTTACATCCCGGACAAGCATCTTGGAATGTGTTCCATATCTAAAAGTTTGTAATAAGTACATGAATCTTTTAAATAATCAGTGTTTGTTAGCAGCTACGCACACCGCTTTCTAATTGTTCCGCTATCTGCTTTCTTGTATGTGCATGTTTAATATATTTTAGTTGGTTATTTCAAACTGAATATGCACAAATCAGCATGTGAGATTAGGTTAAAAACAAACAAAATATACACACACTAGGTGGGCGGGGCTTGGCAGCCATTTTCAGCTCTTAACAAATGATGAATATTTAAATGTTTCATGTATTTACAAGCTTATAGAAGTAGGATTATTTGCAGGATGCGTTTCTGGTATGAAACAATAAGTAATCAAAATGATGTATTGGGTCTAGACTGTCCCTTTAAGTGTTGTCAAGCTGGCTTGCACAGCAACATTACTGGAATCTTTTTAATAACTGCGACTTCTGATGTTTCAGATAGGGCATGCAAAATGACTTTTCAGTTTACTCCTATCATTAAGATTCCTTTTTTCTTTTTGGTATGCTCTGTGTAAAAGTATAGCTAGGTAGGCTAAGGAACAGCAATGCTCTACTGGGAGCTAGCAGGTTATTGGTGGCTATGCGCATTTGTCTCTTATCATTGACTCAACGGATGTATTCAGATAGTTCCCAGAAGTTGACATTGCTGCTCTGTAGTTGACATTAAAGGGATTTGAAACCCATTTTTTTTCTTTTATGATTAAAGGGATAGTCTAGTGAAAATTAAACTTGTATGATTCAGATAGAGCAAGCAATTTTAAGCAATTTTCTAATTTACTCCTATTATCAATTTTTCTTCGTTCTCTTAATATCTTTATTTTAAAAAGCTGGAATGTAAGCTTAAAAGCCAGCCCATTTTTGGTTCAGCACCTGGATAGTTCTTGCTGATTGTGTCTAAATGTAGCCATCCAATCAGCATGAGCTACCCAGGCTCTGAACCAAAAATGGGTTTAGCACTCATCTTTTAAGCTATTCTGTTTTTAGATAAGTATTTTTAAAACTTTCCTAATTATATTAAATACAGAAACAGGCTATTGGTCCACTATAGAGATAGCTGAAATGTGTTAAAAAAACAAGCTGTCTACGCAAATAATCTCTTAGAGAACTGATTTCACAAAAAGCAATATTAATTTACCATTTAACTCTATACGTTTTACATTCTCTGGTCAATTTAAGAGAATTTTATTGACATAACATATCTTATGACCTCTGTAACATAAATAAATCCACTTTTAGCAGCCACATAAGCCAAACAGGATGATATGTAATATTGCATAGTTAGTTTGGATGTTTATATCCATAAGCCAGTATTGCTTTCTACTTCAAGTGAAGAAGCTAAAGCAAAAATGCAGAGCCCTTAAAGGGACACAACCTTAATTTTTTTATTTCGTGATTCAGATAGAGCATGACATTTTATGCAACTTTCTAATTTACTCCTATTATCACATTTCCTTTGTTCTTTTGCTATCTTTATTTGAAAATGAAGGAATCTAAGCTTTTTTTTGGGGGGTTTAGAACTCTGGACAGCACTTTTTTTATTGGTGGATGAATTTTTCCACCAATCAGCAAGAACAACCCAGGTTGTACACCAAAAATGGGCCGGCATCTAAACTTACATTCTTGCATTTCAAATAAAGATACCAAGAGAATGAAGAAAATTTGATAATAGGAGTAAATTAAAAACTTGCTTAAAATGTCATGCTCTATCTGAATCACGAAAGAAAAATTTGGGTTCAGTGTCCCTTTAAATAACTTACCATGGCAGGGGAAGCTTCAGAGCTTTATATTAACTTACCTTGGCAGGTAAAGCAAAACTTAAATGGATATGAAGCCCAACATTTTTATTTCATGATTCAGATAGAGCATGCACTTTTAAACAATGTTCTAATTTACTTCTATTATCATTTTTTCTTCATTCTCTTGGTATCTTTTGTTGAAACGGAAGGATGTAAGCTTAGGAGTCAACCTATTTCCGGAGCACTATATGGCAGCAGTTTTACAAGAATGTTATCCATTTGCAAGAGCACTAGATGGCAGCACTATTTCCTGCCATGTAGTGCTACAGATGCCTACCTAGGTATCTCTTCAACATAAATAATAAATAAAGCAAATTTGATAATGGAAGTAAATTGGAAACTTTTTAAAAATAGAATACTCTTTTTGAATCACAAAATAAAATGTTTGGGTTGCATATCCCTTTAACCCCTTAAGGACCAAGGACGTACGCCACACGTCCTCAAAAAAAATACAGTTAATGACCGAGGATGTGTGGCGTACGTCCTTGGTCTGGAAAGCAGCTGGAAGTGATCCTACTCGCTTCCAGCTGCTTTCCGGTTATTGCAGTGATGCCTCGATATCGAGGCATCCTGCAATAACCCCCCTTGACCATCCGATGCAGAGAGAGCCACTCTGTGGCCCTCTCTGCACCGGACATCGGTGGCTGGTATCGTTGGTGGGTGGGAGCAAGTCTGGGAGGCGGGTGGGCGGCCATCGGTGTGCCGGATGAAGTGGAGGGGGGCGGGATAGGCGGGAGCGCGCACGGGAGTGCGCGCGTGCACGGGGGCGGCGGGCGGGCGCGTGCACGGGGCGGGAGCTGGAGGAAACCGCTACACTGCAGAAAAATAAATGGTAATACAAGAAAAAAAAAACCAAATTTAAATAAATAAACAAACAATCTAAGGGATCTGGAAGGGTGGGGGGTTGATCTGGGGGGGGGGGGAAGCTACACTACAGAAAAGGGTAAATTAAATAAAACAAACATACACTTTTTCTACTAAACTGGGTACTGGCAGACAGCTGCCAGTACCCAAGATGGCGCCCATTAAGGCAGAGGGGGAGGGTTAGAGATCTGTTTGGTGGGGGATCAGTGAGGTTGGGGGCTAAGGGGGGATCCTACACAGTAGTATATGTAAATATGCTAAGAAACCCCCCCCAAAAAAAAACAAATATAGCTTTTAGTTTAGTACTGGCAGAGTGTCTGCCAGTACTTAAGATGGCGGGGACAATTGTGGGGTGGGGGAGGGAAGAGAGCTGTTTGGGAGGGATCAGGGGGTCTGATGTTTCAGGTGGGAGGCTGAGCTCTACACTAAAGCTAAAATTAACCCTACAAGCTACATAATTAACCCAATCACTGCTAGCCATAATACACGTGTGATGCGCAGCGGCATTTGGCGGCCTTCTAATTACCAAAAAGCAATGCCAAAGCCATATATGTCTGCTATTTCTGAACAAAGGGGATCCCAGAGAAGCATTTACAACCATTTGTGCCATAATTGCACAAGCTGTTTGTAAATGATTTCAGTGAAAAACCTAAAATTGTGAAAAATGTAACGTTTTTTTAATTTGGTCGCATTTGGCGGTGAAATGGTGGCATGAAATATACCAAAATTGGCCTAGATCAATACTTGGGGTTGTGTACTACACTACACTAAAGCTAAAATTACCTCTAAAAGTTCCCTACATGCTCCCTAATTAACCCCTTCACTACTGGACATAATACATGTGTAGTGCGCAGTGGCATTTAGCAGCCTTCTAATTGCTAAAAAGCAATGCCAAAGTCATATATGTCTGCAATTTCTGAACAAAGGGGATCCCAGAGAAGAATTTACAACCATTTAAGCCAAAATTGCACAAGCTGTTTGTAAATAATTTTAGTGAGAAACCAAAAGTTTGTGAAAAAATTAGTGAAAAAGTGAACGATTTTTTGTATTTAATCGCATTTGGCGGCGAAATGATGGCATGAAATATACCAAAATGGGCCTAGATCAATACTTTGGGATGTCTACTAAAAAAAATATATATACATGTCAGTGGATATTCAGAGATTCCTGAAAGATATTAGTGTTCTAATGTAACTAGCGCTAATTTTGAAAAATAATGGTTTGGAAATAGCAAAGTGCTACTTGTATTTACGGCCCTATAACATACAAAAAAAGCAAAGAAGATGTAAACATTGGGTATTTCTATACTCAGGACAAAATTTAGAAACTATTTAGCATGGTTGTTTTTTGGTGGTTGTACATGTGTAACAGATTTTGGGGGTCAAAGTTAGAAAAAGTGTGTTTTTTTCCATTTTTTCCTCATATTTTATAAAAAAATTTTATAGTAAATTATAAGATATGACGAAAATAATGGTATCTTTAGAAAGTCCATTTAATGGCGAGAAAAACGGTATATAATATGTGTGGGTACAGTAAATGAGTAAGAGGAAAATAACAGTTAAACACAAACACAGCAGAAATGTAAAAATAGCCTTGGTCCCAAACGGACAGAAAATGGAAAAGTGCTGTGGTCATTAAGGGGTTAAAGGGACAAGAAACCCAACATGTTTCTTTCATGATTCAGATAGAACATACCATTTTAATCAACATTCCAATATAATTCTGTTATCAATTTTGCTTCATTCTCTTGGTATCCTCTATTGAAGGAGCAGTAATGCACTACTGAGAGTTAGCTGAACACATTGATAAGCCAATGAGAAGAGGTATATATGTCCAGCTACCAATCAGCAGCTAGGAATGCTTTTCAACAAAGGATACCAAGAAAATAAAGCAAATCAGATAATAGAAGTAAATTGGAAAGTTGATTAACATTGTATGCTCTATCAGAATAATGAAAGAACATTTTTGGGTTGTATGCCCCTAATGGTTCATCTTAGTTTCAGAATTATGAAAGCTAAAATTTAACTTCCTGTTCTTCCTGGAATTATTCATTAGCTGATGGGTAGTTTATTCTAACATTCATGTTAAAATGCTGCTGTTTCATATCTGTGGTATAAAATGTACTATCACTTTTAAGTTTCATGAGTTGCATCAGTTGGGGCTTCAGATTTATCACATTCTCTTTTTAAATGAATCTCTGTAAATGTTGCTTATGCCCAGTTTGATTAATGGACCCCAACATGCTGCTGTTTGTGGAGTTTTGATTAACAGCCATGGTGCCCATATCCACAGCACTTGTCAGTCATTTTCTGATGCACATTATTGCATTTCTATCACCGGTGCCCTGATGCACATTATTTATATAATAACAATAATAATAATAATATCAACCATTTTTATTATTATTCATTTTATAATATTTTCCTATTTTGTAGTTGAACAATACTCTGATGAAGTGACGGATCTTCTAGGGTCGCAAAGTCCACAGTTGCGACTGGGCCCTGGAGGTCCGCCACTTGAAGGGACACCAGCACTGCTCCTTCTAAGATGCCTCAAACTGGCTCACAATGTTGTAAGATGATTTGTTATTTTAATTATTGTTATTTTAATAGCAGCCAGCGGGGCGTGTGGTGGTAGTGAGAGAACTTGAGGGCAGAGAGCAGGATAAGAAGCCCATGCACAGCAAACGGTTACAGCCTGTGCACGGACTTCTGTAGAGAGGGTGGGCAGTAGATGGCAAATTTGAGCAGCCACTCTGATTTCAAGCCGGGGGCCCACCTCAGTGTTAATCATGTCTGTGCTCTGATGCATAGTACTGTACTGCCATATTGCCCTGCTAAAGAGTACTTTACAATAATTATGTTGCACAAAGTACAAAAATAGCAAAATAACAGACATTTATTGTTCCAGTAATAAACTGTACTGTATTGATAAAGGGATGTTAAACAGTCTGTTTCATTGTTGTAATAATAAAGCACTAATTGTGTATACTTAATAGAGATCATTGCAGTGTGTATTATTCATATTTAAATGGATTTTACCTTTTATTTATTTGTTACACTACATTTGTGCTTCCTATCACAGCCCTACGAGGAGGAGGAGACCTTTGCAGGAAGTTTTATCTTAGCCTGTTATCATAAGACTTTTAGGCTAGTGAATAGACTAGATAACAGGGACTCAGAATTGCTCATGTCCAGAACTGACGGAATAAAAACTTTGGTTTTGAAAATCTCTGCTCTTAAAACACTGGGGGCAGGGACCATACTGAGAATTTCTATGTGCTAATTTTGCAAGAAAACAAATTATTTGCTGTTTTTACAAAATCTTTTTCTTTTTATATTAACTTTGATTTAACTTATTTGTTATTGACAAATGAGCACTGTTTAATATCCCTTTAAAGGGACATTAAACCCAAATTTTTTCTTTCATGATTCAGATAGAGAATTCCATTTAAAAAAAAAAAAATCTAATTTACTTCTTTGATCTAATTTGCTGAAAAGCATATCTAGATAGGCTCAGTAGCTTCTGATAGGTGGCTGGCGGCTGCCTATAGATGCCTCATGTGCATTGATATTTCTTTAACAAACAATATCTTAAGATTGCAGCAAATTAGGTAATAGAAGTAAATTGGAATGTTGTTTAAAATTGTATTCTCTATCTGAATCATGAAAGAAAAATTTTGGGTTTATTGGCCCTTTAAGTTTGGAAATCATAATTTATATCTATTCAATTGCTATAACTGTAAGTGATTATCACCTGTGCCTCACACAAAAAAACTATATTTCTGAATACTGTGTAATAACTTTGAAGCGTGCAGCTCATAGCTGGCACAAATAGATCAATAGATAATGCACAGTACACCCCGGCAAAACTAAATATAATATAAATTATCATTATTGATTATGTATGGCATGACAACGTCTCCTTGTCACAAACGAAGTGCCCCTGAAATGATCTTCGACGTACGCCAGGATAAACTCATTAAGTATTAATTTGGATGCAATTGATGACACAGCAGGACTTCGCTTATAATTAGCCTCATTGTACATAGAGATGAAAACAACACAATCTCTGCACGAGGTTGAACAGGAATTAATTGAAGCACTCGCATGAGGAGAATTCGCAACTTTAATGCTGACTGCCAGCCATCCAGCAAAATACAGTTATCTCTTACAGCGCCTATAAATGAACTCTAATAATTTCAATGTTGGCGTCGTTAAATGATCCCATTAATACCATACACAGCCCAGCTGAGTTTCCAACTCATTACACTTTGGAAAAGTCAGGGAAACTATTCTTGGCTAAATGAGCTATGGTGCCCATACATGTTCAAACAATCTCTGCTCCATAAAGCTAATGATAGAAATAAAACAACGGAATATTTCATATCATTCGTCAGGGGAGGACCAACAAGTGGAATGTTGAAGCATTAGATTTATTTAAAGCAGGATCTTTCGCTGTGCATATTATACGTTGCCAGATACTGAAATAGAACTTTTTGTCAAGCGTAATCAATTATTTGATGTCTTTTTTTTTTTTTCAAACAGACGTAGTAGTAGTGTTTTAAGTAAAACTTAAAGGGTGCTCTAGTTTTTTTCTTTTTTCTTCTTTTTTACTATGCCAGTACTATGCCAGTAAGTGAAAATGTGTAATATTTTATTAAACAAATAAGAAATGGCATATAAATCCCCCCCCCACTGCATAATGAAATTAAAAATACTGACCCTAACACACATAGCTGTCAATAATCTCACATCTATGTATGTAGTAGAGCTTAAGAGACCCACGATTCATAGTGACAGTTGTAAAACTGTTGCTATCATCAGTGGATTGAAAGTCATCATTGAATGGCTCAAATCATTTCAGCAACACCCAAGAATGAACAACAACTGTTACTTTCTATGAAAGCCACTAAGGACTAAAAGCAGTCATACAACTATTAAAGTTGTAGTAAATCTGCAATTAGGCACATACAACACAATATAGAATATAAAAAACAAAATAATGAAAATAATGCACTGTGTTAACTCTCATTACATTAAATCCCTAACCAATGCTCTTTTAAACCCCCTCCAAATAAACATAACCCCTGCTACCCCTACCCCCTACCCCATTGCACTTTAAACCTAACAAAACCTCCAACAAACCATCTTAATTGAGCCGTCCCAATAATATACTCTGCAACACATATACCCTAATGACACTGTACCAATTCCCTCAAGATAAATTCAAACAACACTGTTTTGGATTGCCCCCACTCCAATTATCTCTAAACATGCTGAGTCTGACCCACATTTTTCTTCCACTACAATTAACCCTAACTGCAATCTCATCATCACAACCCCATGTTACTAAATTTAACTCCCATATATGACTCAAACCCATTATCTCCACACCATCCCCTCCCATATCAGTAAGTCAACAAACACCTAAGCCTCCTAAATGTAGGTCTAAATAAAAACCTTAAAATATATCTTATGATACTGCATAGTCTTTCTTCTTTTTGAAATCCAACTCCTGGTTCTAAATTTTCTAAGGGTTCCTCCGATATTTATTTATTTTCCCAGTTTTTTGAATGATTGGGTTAACTGTCAAAAACAGAAGTTACAAAAATTGTTAAATACGTTTTTTTGTTTTGTTTTAAATATACACACCCGCATGAAATTGTAGGTTTTTGAACAAAATTCCAGAGAAAAAAAACACCCAAAAACAAATAGATAATTGGAAACATTTTAATAATAAAAAGCCCAACAAGAACACCCTATTTTATGGAAGCACCTTTTGGAAGTGTTACAGCTGCAAGTCTTTGTAAATAAGTCTCTATTAACTTTGTATATCTAGACTTTGGAATTGAATCTGCGAGGGGAGCTCCTATGTACAGCTTTGTTTAGAAACATGAAAATAGAGAGACACACTCAGCTGGGACAGAACAAAAGCTAGAATAACTTCCATGTCTGTTCAATTTCTGTGCCACTAAGGGTGCATACTCTTTAAGCACACAATGCCTTTTCACAGAGAAAGAATATACTATAGCAAATCAATCTGACCCTGCTCGATGACAGTCCAGTGCCGAAATAGCAGGCAATTCTTCTCTGAACAAGAGAAACAACAAACCCCAGACGTACGTTTCAGCCTTCTGTGGGCCTCGTCAGTAAGGTGCAGTTGCATCTCTCTTTGTTTAGGTTATTCTACAGGTTTTCTATGGGATTGAGGTCAGAACTCCGACTTGGTGAATTCCAAAAGTTTGATTTTCCTTTTCTGAGCTTGGATGTGTGCTTTGGGTGATTGTCATTTTGGAGTTTGACATTCCTCTTCATCGTATACATCTAAATTTTTCTTTTATTTTTAATAAAATAATTTAATTAAATTTATAATAAAACAGTTTTTATTTTAAACTTAGCAGGGTAAGGTGTTGTGGAGGCTTACCCAAGGGAAGGTTTTGTACTTTTTTTTTGGAATGAGGTCGCAAAGGAGAGGTGAAATTTAGTATCTGAGAATTATGGTGTGAGTGTTAGAGTTAAGGGGAGTGTGTGAGGGGGATGGTAAAGTTTAGGTAAGGCAAAGGTTCCAGAAAGTGTGATTATGATATTTTATGAAGGGAGAAGTTGCAGCAAAATTCTTTAGAAAAACTTATCTAAAGATTTTCAACAGAAAAAATACATTAAAGTCTTTGTGATTTTTGTAGATACATCATTTCATGAGTTTTTCTAAAGGACTTTAATTTACCCCTTTATTTGTAGTGCAATTTTTTTTTATGAGCTATAAAACCTGTACCTGTGTAATTTAGGTACCAGTGTTAAATAGGTCAAAGATGGCTGGACAAAGTGAGTGAGTACAGTGAAAGTGGTAAATAAAATTTAGATACTCCCAAGAAAGATTCAGGTTCATCCTATAACTTTAACATATTACTTCCATTTAAGTAACTTTGTACTCAGTACAGCACTTTTTTATTGGTGGATGAATTTATCCACCAATCAGCAAGAACAACTCAGGTTGTTCACCAATATGGGCCGTCATCTAAACTTACATTCTTACATTTCAAATAAAGATACCAAGAGAATGAGGAAAATTTGAAAATAGTAGTACATTAGAAAGTTGCCTAAAATGTCATGCTCTATCTAAATCACGAAAGAACAAATTTGGGTTCAGTGTTCCTTTAGTGGCTTCTTAATTTTTTTTTTTCTTCTTCAAATAGATGTTTTTTGTATACTACCAATGATATACAGTTTAAGATGAAAATCAACTTTGATGAAAAAAAATAAATAATAATAATTAGAAAGTATTAAAAAGGCCTTCTAGTCACAATATGTAAATGCACTAAAAAAGCGTAAAAATATTAATCTTTTAAACTCCATTCCAACAATATTCATTTCATTTTTATTGGTAAATACTGAATGAAAAAACAAAAATGTGCATACAATGCTTGGTTGCAAATAGCTCTCTCTCTAAAATACATGATATTATTCATAGGGAAGTTGTTAATATAGTTTCGCTCTTTTGTCTACATACTAATTATGATATCCTCATTAGTCAAGCTGATAAATGTAAGTAGATGATACGCATGAACCTTGTGTTCCTAACTAGAAAGAATTTCATATTTGTTTTTTGCAAGATAGATGAAATGTTGTGGTTGATAGATGCATCCAAATTATGCTAATTAAACTAATAAGTTATTTAAAATGTTTGAACTGCTTAGTGGAATAGCCGATTTAAATATCTGTTGATAAATTAGTGTTTATTACAAAGAAGTATTGAGTTCATGAACAGCTGCTCTATTAGTCTATTTAATGGAACATGATAGATCTCTAAAGAGTTTGGTGAATTAGCTCCATAAAATAAAATAGGAAAGGAATATGAGGGATTTATTTCTTGAAAAGACTTCTCCTTTAACCCCTCAATGCCCAGCGATGTACCCTGTACATCACTGGTCTTTCAATGGAATTGCTTTTTTTATAGACCACGCTATTTTAGGAAGACATCAGGAGGGAGGGAGGTTCTAATTGCGCAGACTTGCCACTTGAGGCAATATCCGCGCCATTATAAGCAGACAATCTCTTAACGACCAGCGACATACAGGGTATATATTTATAATGGTCATTCCTGGGATTCGGTAATATTTCAACTTAGATTTTTTCTTTTTAACTACATTTAATTAATTAACTATCCCACATAATTAGGCACAAATCAAACTTCTTACAAATCATATTTTCCCACCTCAGGCAATAAGTCAATTTATTATTTTCATAGTTTTTTTAGATCTGGATAACTTTTTTCAGGCTACCACAGTATATTTTATTGTGTGAACTAGGCTTTTTCAGGTGCCCATAGTATTTTTTATTGTGTGAATGCTTTTTTACTAGGTTGTAGGGACATTATTATACTGTGGTTCAGGTCTATTTCTAATTTTCATTCATTTATAGCGCAAGTAGTGTTGCCTTGTCATAACTTTTATCCTCAACCCCATAACAGACAAAATGGTATTGGTTTAAAAAGGATTTTACACAAAACTTATTATAAAACCAGCATCTACCTACTACTCATGTGTCCCTCATAACAAATTAATACTTACATATGTAACATTTATATTAATCTTCACATTTTTATGTATGAAAATAAACAAATTGTATGCCTGTGGTCTCCTTAGTTTTGAAAAAAAATAATTTAGATGTTTAGCTAATATCACAACTTTATTGTGCTAGCCCTTAACATGTCAGGTGGTATTCAGCAAGAAATGCTTTCTTTTTTAATTCCCTTCCCTATTTTTTACCCCCAAAATATTAATGTTACAGGGCTGAGAATAGTGTGACAGGGTTGGGGACTGTGACAGGGTTGAAGACTGTAACAGGGTTGAAGGGACATATCACCTTCAATTTTAATTATTATGAAATCCCCCCCCAAGACTCAATCAAAGCACAGTATTCCATTTTAGGCAACCATGTAATAATGACATTAGTCATATTTTGACTAATATGAACTTTATTAACCAAACTGCATAGGGTATTTAAAACACATACATTAGGGTCTTGATAACCTTCAAATAATTAAAAAAATAAAAATAAAAAAAAAACGTTACCACACACATTACTGAACAGAATCTTTTACTCAATAGGCGTAGGTAAATTCACTAAAAGATCCCTCTTTGCAGGAACAAAACTGCAACATATAAAAGTGCTATGTTAACACAAACATGACTTAACAATACAAAGATTTTAAAATTGTTACTTTATTCACATTTTCATAAACTGAAAAAATAACTGTATAACATTAAGGGGCCGAATTATCAATTCCATGCGAGCAATTCTTTGGTCAGGCTTTTATCTTGAGAGTCTAGCCCAAATCCCTTTCAGAACCTCTACATGGTGAGATGTCACATGCTGTGGAGCTGGAATCATCTCAAGGACTTCATCAAATTGGTACCAGTGGATATCATCACGATAAGGCCAAAAATAATCTATTTTATATGTACAGTTTAGGTCTTTCTTTATTGAACAAAAGCAGCTTACATCACAACATATCAGCTCACCTGGAGCAAGGGTGATGACCTGGTGTATTCTCATTGAAGAGGGTACTGCTTTTATAGGCTTGTGCATCATCTCTACTACACATTCAACATCAGCACCGTCCACAAAAAACAGTTCCACTGAAGTGTGTGTTTGTCTGAGGAGTTGATGCAGCTGCTTTGCATCTTGGATTGCAGACTATTTCTTACCATGTCGACACGTTCATTTGCCAGGCGTCAATCAGACTATTTTCTTTAGCATTGCACAGCAGCCTCCAACTTTACTTTTTCAATCTATTGATGCTTACCCTCCTAACTATACTATACCGCCATATAGTACTCACTCAACCATACTTTTGATAGGCCAATTGTGTTGTCGTTCAAAAATCATCTACATTGATTGGTTGAAATCATTGTCCTTCAAGATACAATCCTGTAGCACTTTTTGTGTTCGACCATCAGACTGTTTAATGACCTGCCCCTTTACAAACTGCGGTAGATAAAGCTGTATCCCTAGCAACCATACTCTACTCGCGCCCCAGTGTTGAGATCACGTAACTTGACCACATCATTTTGATCACATCGGACTTGATCTACCAGCAGCGCCTTCGGGATCTACTGGTAGATCCCGATCTACCTATTTTGCACCCCTGCTCTAAACGATTACTTTGTCGTATTGCTACTGTGTTAAAATTTTAAAACATTCAATAAAATAAAATCATTTTTTTTTTTTTTTTAATAATAATATTGAGACCATTGATCTAAAAAAGGTGGAGACATACATAGGATAATTTGAGTGATGAAACTGAAAGGTAACTATCAGTTAAAATTAGAAAATAAAAAATAGTAAAACAAAAGTAAAGAGGAAAATGGGGAAGGTGAAGCAAATATAGGAGCAAAAAACATTTCCTCTGTTCCAGAAACCCAGTACTGTCACCCTCTAGAAAGCAAACCAAGTATCCAACAACTGTTTAAAAGCCTCAGAAAAGTTATGTAGAAGCACAGTAAGATATTTCATCAGTGCTGCTAGTCATATTTTGCTAACAATAAAATGTGCAGGTAGACTTATGCTATCGGGTTTTCAGCTGACATTAAAGGGACATTCCAGCCAAAAATTGGAATCCACATGGGTGCATTTAAGTTTTTAATAGTAGCATTTTTGTAATATACACGTATTAGCAAAAATGCTTCTATTAAAGGTTATAACTGTTTCAAAGGTGTATTTAGGTATGAACCGTGCACCATCATTTTAAACACAGCCTTGCTCAGAGAGCCTAAGGTGTTTGTACCATCTGGTAATCACTCAATAATTGCTGATATTGATACATGCCCCACTGGCAGTCTAAGCATCTGCAGTATTTAAAATGCTGGTGAACTGAGAAAGAATATCTAGCTATGCTTCACGAGCACATGCAGAGAACAATATTAACACTAAAACAGTGATAATTTTTACTAGAAACATTTCCCCAATACATGTATATTGTAATTATGTTTATAATTAAAGATGTAATGAATCTATGTGCATTCCAATTATGGCTGGATTGTCCCTTTAATTTATACTTTACTACCCCAAGAGATTTAAGAATGAAACAGGATGGAGAAAGTTACACATATATTAGCAATAACAAGCCCTTATGAGGTGTATTACTGAGGAAGTGTCTTGATTTGTAGCCAAATAAATTTTCTCTCACATTTTATTTACAAGCATCCATCTCTGTCAAAGTATGCCCCCCTATTGTTTGACTTGAGGGCATGATTTTATGAATGCTGACTGGGTTCTTTAAAGGGGCAGACAACAGAAATTCATCTTTTTTTTAACAAGAAAATAAAATAATAGATAACAGGAAACCTGGATATAATGGAGTCTAGGCAAACTGTAAAAGCTACTGATAAAGCTGATATGTGAATTTGACACTTATCTCTTAAAAGAGTCAAATATTTGCTTCACCTTCCAGTCAAATTATTTTTTAATAACATTTAAGGAAGCCAAATCAACTGCTGCGCTGTTCATTTTCTTATTGTAAATATTGGTAAAATATTTTTCTTTACACTCACCTAATTCTTGTCACTTTAAAGGGGCAGTCTAGTCAAAATTAAACTTTCATGATTCAGAAAGGGCATGCAATTTTAAACAACTTTCCAATTGACTTTTATAATTAAATTTGCTTTGTTCCCTTGGTAGTATTTTTGAAAAGCAAAACATAGGTAGGCTCAAACTGATTTCTAAACAGTTGCAAACCGCCTCTGAGATTTTTGAACGTTTTTTACAGTTAGACAGTACTAGTTCACGTGTTTCATATAGATAGCATTGTGCTCACTCCCGTGGAGTTATATAGGAGTCTGCACTGATTGGCTAAACTGCATGTCTGTCAAAAGCACTGCGATAAGGGGGCAGCCTGCAGAGGCTTAGCTACAAGGTAATCACAGAGGTAAAACATATATTAATTTAAAAGTGTTGGTTATGCAAAAATGGGAATGGGTAATAAAGGGAGTATCTATCTTTTTAAACAATTACATTTTTGGTGTAGACTGTCCCTTTAAATCCAATACTTATAAATGTATGTGGCCAAAAGTATGAGGACACTTTATTTATTAAAATATGTATATGTTTGATAGAAAGATTACTTTAACAAATTACATATAATACACATACAGCTAGATTACGAGTTTGGCGTTTTGAGTGAAAAAGCATTGTTATGCTTCATAACGTTGCTTTTTCCCTAACGCCGCTATTACAAGTCTTGTAGGTATAGGTGTACCGCACACCTTTTTGGCCGTCACGCAACGTCAGTACCGCACTTTTTAAAAAGTCCTTTTTCAATGGGACTTCCATAGCGCTGGATTGTCGCTGAAAAATGAGTTTCCCTTTAAGTGACATTCCTTACATTCCTATTGGCTGAAAGATTTCTATCAGCCAATAGGAATTAAAGGGGAAAAATCCTATTGGCTGTTGGAATCAGCCAATAGGATTGAGCTTTCATCCTATTGGCTGATCCAATCAGCCAATAGGATTGAGCTCTCATTCTATTGGCTGTTCCAATCAGCCAATAGAATGAGAGCCCAATCCTATTGGCTGATTGCAACAGCCAATAGGATTTTTTCCCCTTTAATTCCTATTACCTGATAGAAATCTTTCAGCCAATAGGAATGTAAGGGATGCCATCTTGGAAGACGTCACTTAAAGGGAAACTTCATTTTCCATGGACAATCATAAGAAGAGGATGCTCCGTGCCGGATGTCTTGAAGATGGACCCGCTCCGTGCCGGATGGATGAAGGTAGAAGATGCCATCTGGATGAAGACTTCTTGCCATCTGGATGAGGACTTCGCCGGCTGGATGAAGAAGGAAGAGGCCACAAAATGAAGACTTCTTGCCGCCTGGATAATGACTTCACCGGCTGGATGATGATGGATGTCCGGACTTCGATAACAGTAAGTGGATTGTTGGGGGTTAGTGTTCATTTTTTAAGGGTTTTTTCGGTGGTTTTTTTTAGCTTAGGGTTTGGGCAATGTAAAAGAGTTAAATGTCCTTTTAAGGGCAATGCCCATCCAAATGCCCTTTTCAGGGCAATGGTTAGATAAGGTTTATTTAGATAGGGCTATTAGATTACGAGTAATTTGTTTTTATTTTTGCTAATTTCGTTTTTTATTTTTTGTAATTTAGTGTTTATTTTTTTTGTAATTTAGAAAATTTTATTTTTAATAATTTATTAATTTTATTTTATTGTAATGCTAGTTTTTAGTGTAAGGCAGGTTAGGTTTTATTTTACAGGTAGGTTTGTATTTATTTTAACTAGGTAGTTAGTAAATAGTTAATAATTATTTACTAACTAGTCTACCTAGTTAAAATAAATACAAACTTAGCTGTGAATCTATTAGTTACATTTTAGCTAACTTAGGTTTTATTTTACAGGTAAGTATATATTTAGTTTTAAATAGGTATTATTTAGGTAATAATTGTAAGGTTTATTTAGCTTTATTTTAATTATATTTAAGTTAGGGGGTGTTAGGGTTAGGGTTATGTTAGGGTTAGGGTTAGGTTTAAGGGTTCATATATTTATTTAGTGTTAGTGATGTTGGAGGCCAGAGGTTTAGGGGTTAATAACTTTAGTATAGTGGCGGCGACATTGGGGGCGGCAGATTAGGGGTTAATAACTGTAATGTAGGTGGCAGCGATATCGGGAGCAGCAGATTAGGGTTAATAGTTTTATTTAGGTGGCGGTGATGTTAAGGGCGGCAGATTAGGGGTTAATAACATTATTTAGGTGGCGGCGATATCGGGGGTGGCAGATTAGGGGTTAATAACTGTAATGTAGGTGGCGGCGATATCGGGGGCGACAGATTAGGGGTTAATAACATTATGTAGGTTGCAGCAATGTTGGGGACGGCAGATTAGGGGTTAATAACATTATGTAGGTTGCGGCGATGTTGGAGGCGGCAGATTAGGGGTGTTTAGATGTGGTTTTTATGTTAGAGTGTTAGGTTTAAACATAACTTTTTCTTTCCCCATAGAAATCAATGGGGCTGCGTTATGGGGCTTTTGTTTTCGCGATCGCAGGTGTTAGGCTTCTTTTTGCCGGCTCTCCCCATTGATGTATATGGGGAAATCGTGCACGAGCATGTCAAAGCAGCGCTTGTATTTCGGTGCGGTATGGAGCTCAACGCCACCATATCGCCCGCACTTTTTACAAACTTGTAATAGCAGCGCTATAGGAAGGTAAAATAATGCCGCTTTTGTGGCGGTTGTTAATTTCCCTATAGCACTGAAAACTCACAATCTAGCTGATAGTTAATTACAATTACAATTTAACATTGTACCAAATTAATATTCGCTCTAAAAGCCACTATCTAGTATCCTTTTATAGATAAAACTCTATAATACAAAAAATCAATTATACAAATTCCAAGCTTAGAGAAGGTATATGCAACTTTATGATGGAAATACAAGAGTAATTATATGACTGCAAATCAGTACAAAGAAATGCAAATTACTATCATAAGAAATCAGTAACTTGATTCATTTAACCTCTTCACTACCGGAACTTTCAGAGAAAAACTTGCCAAAAACATAGAGAATGTTTAGCATTTTTGCCTTATTTTTTTTATTTTTATTTACCTGTCAAAACTATATATACATTTTTAAGTAGAAAACCCAATGTATAATTGGTAACAAAAAGAAATTTGATCAGTTTTATATTTTCTCCTAACTGACCTTGTTCAGGAAATCATTAAATGAGGTAACTGGTCAGGAGTGTGCTTTGAGCTTATAGCAATATTATCATTTAGAAAAAGAACCTATTAAGAAAAATAGGAAAATAAATGCTCTTTCTGCACAAGACTTTTTTTTTGCAAAACGTTAAAATTTTACTTTCACTAGTTATGGTTTAAAAATGCAGCTTCAATCATAATGTTAAAGAATTATTAAGTTAAAAACACAACTCCGTTGTATAGACTTGTATTATCTGCTACAGTGTTGCTAAATTGATTTTTGTATCAAGTTAGGGGATGTAATGGAAGGGGGAAAGGGACATTCTACGGTACTTTGTGAATGAGAGACTCTATTTAGGATCAATGTCCTGTATTGCCCTATTTTAGGGTAGAGTATTCACTTCAATATACATGATGCCCTCCCCATAATTCCCCCAATAACGAACAACAAATATTTTAGCAAAACTTTTAAGATTAAATATTAAGTAGTCACAAACAACAGAGTGCTAGTTAAAAACATAGAAAGGATGCCATTACATCCCCTAACTTGATACAAAAAAAACTATTTAGCAACACAGTAGCGGATAATACAAGTCTATACAACGAAGTTGTGTTTTTAACTTGTTATCTGTCATGCAAAAAAATAATTCTTTAACATTATGATTGAAGCTGCCTTTTTAAACCATAACTAGTAAAAGTTAAATTTTAAAGTTTTGCAAAAAAAAAATCTTGTGCAGAAAGAACATTTCTATTCCTATTTTTCTTATTCAGTTCTTTTTCTAAAAAACCCAAGGTATAAATCTAGGCCCATTTTGGAACATTTCATGCCACCATTTCACAGCCAAATGGAAGATATAACATTTTTTTTTTTAACTTTGTCACAAACTATGGGGTTTTCATTGAAATTATTTATGTACTGCTTGTGCAATCATGGCACAAATGGTTGTAAAAGCTTCTCTGGGATCCCCTCTGTTGAGAAATAGCAGACATATATATGGCTTTGCCATTACTATTTGATAATTAGAAGGCCGCTAATTGCAGCTGCTTACCACAGTTCTATTATTCCCGGTGAAGCGGTTAATTAGATAGATTGTAAGGCTAATTTTAGCTTTATTGTAAAGATTACCCTCCCACCTGACACTTCCCACCCCCTGATCCCTCCCAAACAGCTCTCTTTCCTCCCTCACCCCTCACTGGTCACACCCATCTTAAGTACTGGCAGACAATCTGCCAGTAGGAAGATTTAAGTCTTTTTTTATTTTTTTATTTGCTGCAGCATGGGATCCCTCCTTACCCTCCAACATTATTGATCCCTCCTAAACAACTCTCTAAGCCCTCCCCCCTCTATTATCCGCCATCTTAGGTGTTGGCAGCTGTTTGCTAGTACCAATAAAGCACTTTTTTTTATTACTTTTTTAATTTTCTGTAATGTAGTGGTCCCCCCACCTCCCACGATCCTCAGTTATGGATCCCCTACCCCCTTTTTTGTACTGTAGCTGCCCCATCCCTCCCTGTCCCTTTATTTTTATTTTCTGAAGCATAGGGCCCTCTCTCCCCCTCCACTGCTGGACCACCCACCAGCCAACTGGATTCCCTCCCACATCTCCTGCCGGCACCAGCAGATGATCGTTACAGATGGTGACACATACAGTGTCACTGTTTGTAACGATCTGGCATCTGCCCTCATATGGAACCGCAGCACTGTTCACGCTGCAGTTCCATATGCAGGGAGATGCCTGGAGCTCAGGAACTCCAGCTCTCGGCTGTAACTTAAAGGGACACCAAACCCAGTTTTTTTTTCAGATAGAGCATGCAATTTTAAGCAACTTACTAATTTACTCCTATTTCAAAGTTTCTTCATTCTCTTGGTATCTTTATTTGAAATGCAAGAATTAAAGTTTAGATGCCGGACCATTTTTGGTAAACAAACTGGGTTGTTCTTGCTGATTGGTGGATAAATTCACCCACCTAATAAACAAGTGCTTTCCATGGTTCTGAATTAAAAAAAATAGCTTAGATTCCTTCTTTTTCAAATAAAGAAAGCAAGAGAACAAAGAAAAATTTATAATAGGAGTAAATTAGAAAGTTGCTTAAAATTGCATGCTGTATCTGAATCATGAAAGAAATTTGTTGGGTTCAGTGTCCCTTTAACAGCTGAGAATGCTGGAATTTCCTGAAGCTCAGACGTATATATACGTTGTGCAGTACAATAGGCAAAGTACCGCACAATGTATATATACGTCTGTTTGGGTGAAGGGGTTAAAAAAAAAAACAAGAAAAAAAACAAAAAAAAAACAGCTCCTTAGGGAATAATGATGGTGGCTTAATTTTCTTGGCTGTTATCTAGTTTCCATGCCCAATGCTAACAGGTGCATAAAATCCAGCAAATAGCTGTGCAATCTCCATTGAAAAACATTGGCAGTACAAAGGGTCGTACTGAAGATCTCAGTCACTGCTGGGCCATACTATTGAACTCTGGGTCCTTTAAATGGATAGTTTACTATAGAATTGTTATTGTTTAAAAAGATAGATAATCCCTTTATTACCGATTCCCCAGTTTTACATAATCAACACAGTTACATTTATATAATCTTTACCTCTGTGATTACCTTGTATCTAAGCTTCTGCAACTGCCCCCATTTCTTTGACAGACTTGCATTTTAGCTAATCAGTGCTGACTCTATCTCCATGGTAGTGAGCACAATGTTATTTACATTTCACACATGAACTAGTACTTTCTAACTGAGAAAAAAGCAATTTTGATGATGAAAGTTAAATGGAAAGTTGTTTAAAATTGCTTGACCTATTTGGATCATGAACGTTTAATATTTTATAATGTTTTGTTGTTTTTTTCTCCATAAAGCAGGTGTAGCAGAGCATAAACAAGTTGCAAGAAAGTGAGACAGTAAAGTGAGATAGTAAATAGGCAAAGTTCTCCAGACCTAAACCCAGATTACACAGGAGCACTATTAATATACAGGGTGCACTATAGAGACCTTGCTCTATGAATAACGTACAATATGATATTGAAAGCCAAAGGTAAAAAAGATTTACCAGAGAAGGTGCTGTTGACATTTTTAGTGCAATCTAAGGGGCCTATCTATCAAGCTCCATACGGAAGGCTCGCCAGAAACACCAGTTATGAAGCAGCGGTCTAAAGACCGGTGCTCCATAACCTGTCCGCCTGCTCTTAGGAGGTGGACAGAGATTGCCACAATTCAACCCGATTGATTGACACCCCCTGCTAGCGCCGATTGGCTGCAAATCTGCAGGGGGCGGCGTTGCACCAGCAGTTCACACAAGCTGCTGGTGCAATGCTGAATTCGGAGAGCGTATTGCTCTCCGCTTTCAGCGAGGTCTGTCGGACATGATCTGCAATGATCATTTAATAAATAGGCCCTTAAACTTTCAATGGATAACGCAAGCCATGCTAAGCATCGCTCAAAGTTATGTGTTGTGCTCGAGAAAAACACATATTAGTGGGGGGGAAAAACAACTAGAGATCTAAAGTGTTAGGGCTAAAATAAAACTATACGAAAAAAATAAATACATATTAAAAAAATATATATATATATTTTATATTACTAAAACATTTTATAACAGTGATTTTAAGTGATATGGTATATGATATATGGCATGTTTATATACAAATACACACGCATATATATATATATATATATATGTGTGTGTGTGTGTGTTTGTATGTATGCATGTATGTATGTATTTGGTTAGATATATATATGTGTGTGTGTGTGTTTGTATGTATGCATGTATGTATGTATTTGGTTAGATATATATATATGTGTGTGTGTGTGTGTTTGTATGTATGCATGTATGTATGTATTTGGTTAGATATATATATGCACACATACATACATGCATATGTATACACACATAGGCAGACACGCACACACACATATATATATATATATATATATATATATATATAATTAACCTACAGCTTAGCACATCTTCAGTATATTTTCTCTTTCTGATTAAATAATAGGAATAAAAAATATGTAGTGTGAATAAAGTTAATGGCTTGTCAAGAGACTGCTAGCGATATTGGGTGATAAGTTATGAAATAAATAAAGCCTGAGTGAAATACTGGATGTGTATCTGCACCTGTATAATAACACCCAACTCTATACAAATACACAGTAGTGACACTGGCACATGCATATAGCCAGACAAGGGCTGGTTATAGGGTCAGTGGTATCTGCATCAGTATAATAACACCCAGCGCTATATAATGACACAGTAGTGACACTGGCACATGGGTATAGCCAGAGGAGAGCTGATTATAGGATCAGTGGTATCTGCACCATTATAATAACACCCAGCACTATATAATGACACAGTAGTGACACTGGCACATGGGTATAGCCAGAGGAGGGCTGGTTATAGGGTCAGTGGTATCTGCATCAGCATAATAACACCCAGCGCTATATAATGACACAGTAGTGACACTGGCACATGGGTATAGCCAGAGGAGAGCTGGTTATAGGATCAGTGGTATCTGCATCAGTATAATAACACCCAGCACTATATAATGACACAGTAGTGACACTGGCACATGGGTATAACCAGAGAAGGGCTGGTTATAGGGTCAGTGGTATCTGCATCAGCATAATAACACCCAGCGCTATATAATGACACAGTAGTGACACATTTTCACATGGGTATAGCCAGAGGAGGACTGGTAAAAGGATCAGTGGTATCTGCATCAGGAAAATAACACCCAGCACTATGTAATAACACAGTAGTGACACTGGCTCATGGGTATAGCCAGAGGAGGGCTGGTTGTTGGATCAGTGGTATCTGCATCAGTATAATAACACCCAGCGCTATATAATGACACAGTAGTGACACATTTTCACATGGGTATAGCCAGAGGAGGACTGGTAAAAGGATCAGTGGTATCTGCATCAGGATAATAACACCCAGCACTATGTAATAACACAGTAGTGACACCGGATCATGGGTATAGCCAGAGGAGGGCTGGTTGTAGGATCAGTGGTATCTGCATCAGTATAATAACACCCAGCGCTATATAATGACACAGTAGTGAAACTGGCACATGTGTATAGCCAGACAAGGGCTGGTTATAGGGTCAGTGGTATCTGTATCAGCATAATAACACCCAGCACTATATAATGACACAGTAGTGACACTGGCACATGGTTATAGCCAGAGGACGGCTGGTTATAGGGTCAGTGGTATCTGCATCAGCATAATAACACCCAGCGCTATATAATGACACAATAGTGACACTGGCACATGGGTAGAGCCAGAGGAGGGCTGGTTATAGTATCAATGGTATCTGCATCAGTATAATAACACTAAGAACTATAAAATAATGTTTTTAATTTCAAATGCACCTTGGTGTCCTTCACTAAGGTCTGTACTTTGGAAAATGTCTGCTACAGCCTTTGACTGTGCCTATCCTTGCTCATATCTTTCCCTGATTTGTAAGCAGACTAAATTCAAAGTATTTAAATACTGTATAAGTACTTTGGAATATAATTACACAACCTAGGGGACATAACCCTGTTTGTCTATGTTTTTAGACTTTATGTGATGCAAGTTATTTGCATAACTCATAATGCTATTCCTGCTACTAAACCATGTTTTATGCAACAATTTGAGAACTCCCACAATATATTATTGCTAGTTTAGACATATAAAAAATCTTACGCCTAGATTACCAGTTTTGCGTTAAGAGCTGTGCGGTGCTAACATGCAGTTTTTTATCACTGCTTACTTCCCTACAGCGCTAGTATTACAGGTTTTTACAAATCCGGCGTTAAAAGGCAAGAAGTGAGCGCAGAGCAAAATTGAACTCCACACTGCACTCCAATACCAGCGCTGCTTAAGTCAGCGGTGAGCTGGTCGTACATGCTCGTGCACGATTTCCCCATAAACATCAATGGGGAGAGCCGGCTGAGAAAAAGTCTAACACCTGCAAAAAAGCAGCGTAAAACTCAGTAACGCAGCCCCATTGATTCCTACGGGGAAACACATTTTATGTTTACACCTAACACCCTAACATGAACCACGAGTCTAAACACCCCTAATCTTACACTTATTAACCCCTAATCTGCTGCCCCTGACATCGCCAACACCTACATTATACTTATTAACACCTAATCTGCTGCTCCGGACAATGCCGCCACCTACACACCTACAATTAATTAAATTAAATTAGCTAAATCACAAAAAAAAACCCCACTAAATTACAGAAAATAAAAAACAAATTACAGATCTTTAAACTAATTACACCTAATCTAAGAGCCCTATCAAAATAAAAAAAGCACACCCAATATAAAAAAAAACCCAGCCTAAACTAAACAGCCAATAGCCCTTAAAAGGGCCTTTTGTGGGGCATTGCCCCAAAGAAATCAGCTCTTTTACCTGTAAAAAAAATACAAACAACCTCCCAACAGTAAAACCCACCACCCACACAACCAACCCCCCAAATAAAAGCCTAACTAAAAAAACCTAAGCTCCCCATTGCCCTGAAAGGGCATTTGGATTGGCATTGCCCTTAAAAGGGCATTTAGCTCTATTGCTGCCCAAATCCCTAATCTAAAAATAAAACCCACCCAATACACCATTAAAAAATCCTAACACTAACCCCCGAAGATTCACTTACCGGGAGAAGTCTTCATCCAAGCGGCAAGAGGTCCTCAACAAAGCCAGCAGAAGTGGTCCTCCAGACGGGCAGAAGTTGTCCTCCAGACGGCAGAAGTCTTCATCCAGACGGCATCTTCTAACTTCATCCTTCCGACGTGGAGCGGCTCCATCTTCAAGACATCCGGCGCGGAGCATCCTCTTCAAACGACGTCTTCTTCGGAATGAATATCTCTTTAAGTGACGTCATCCAAGATGGCGTCCCTTAGATTTCGATTGGCTGATAGAATTCTATCAGCCAATCGGAATTAAGGTAGAAAAAATCCTATTGGCTGATGCAATCAGCCAATAGAATTGAACTTCAAACCTATTGGCTGATCCAATCAGCCAATAGGATTGAGCTCACATTCTATTGGCTGATTGGAACAGCCAATAGAATGCCAGCTCAATCCTATTGGCTGATTGCATCAGCCAATATAATTTTTTCTACCTTAATTCCGATTGGCTGACGTAATTTTAAACAACTTTCCAATTTACTTCCATTAACAAAATGTGCAATCTTTTTATATTTAAACTTTTTGTCACCAACTCCTACTGAACATGTGCATGAATTCACAGAATATACATATTTGCATTTGTGATTGGCTGATGTTTGTCACATGATACAAGACAAAAAAGAGAACATTTTGAAATTTGTCAGAAAAAAAATCTACTACTCATTTGGAATTCAGACTAAGGGGCCGATTTATTAAGCAATCAATGCAACTTATTCCGCGCAAGTCTTCTGGCTTACCAAAATCAGGAGTTAAGACACAGCGGTCTTAAGACCACTGCTCCTTAACTCGTCTGCCACCTCTGAGGTGGCGGACAGCAATCATCCTGATCGGATACAATTGGGATGATTGACACCCCCTGCTAGCGGCAGGCGATCGGTGCGAATGTGCAAGGAGCTGCATTGCATAAGCATTTCACCAGAAATGCTTGTGCAATGATAAATGCCAACAGCGGATCATGACCATCTGACATTTAATAAATCGGCCCCTAAGTGCTATCATGGATTTGATTATGCAAATCTACTGTATTTACTGGTCCTTTAACAGATCATTACCTAAGGCAGGTGCTTGAGGTTCATTCCACCCTGTGACCAAAGCTCACCCCTGTTGCCTGTTGTGTTGTGCCCTGTTGTGTTTTTAAAGTGGGAGTAGAGGTAGAGAAGACAAACATCTCACTGTGTAGTTATGTGCATTAGTTTTTCAAATGAATGCAAATATTAAAGGGACAGTTTACTTGAAAATTGTTACCGTTTAAACAAATAGATAATTCCTTTATTAACCATTCCCTGGTTTTACATAACCAACACTTTTAAATTAATATACTTCTAACCTCTGTGATTACATTGTATCAAAGCATCTGCAGACTGCCCCATTATCTCAGTGCTATTTACAAGCTTGCATTTTAGCCAGTGCAGACTCCTGCATAACTATACAGGATTGAACACAATGTTATCTTTATGGCACACGTGAACTAGTACTGTCTAACTGTGAAAAACTGTAAAATTCACTGAGATAAGAGGCAGCCTTCAAGGGCTTAGAAATTAACATATGAGCCTACCTTTCAACAAAGAATACCAAGAGAACAAAGCAAATGTAAATATAAAAGTAAATTGGAAATCTGTTTAAAATTCCATGCCCTATGTGAATCATGAACATTTGATTTTGACTTTCATGTCCCTTTAACTCATTTTTTATTTTTTGCTGCATTTGTGCAAACGAGAATGACAAACTAACCTCTACACAAATTGAAAGAATAACAGATATATCAGCAAAGTGTGTTAATATATTTGCTCATTCATTATTCTTTAAAAAAACAAACAGCAAAAAAACAAATACAAACATACACAGAGAGCAAGATTATAAATGAAGCTCAACAAATAGTGCAGGGTGTGCCATCCTTATCAGTGAATGGTAAAAACGTGTTACCAAAGAATCTTAACACAGCTCACATTTTTTAGCATGCCATGTACTTTTAATAGGTAATGCAGGGTAATCAGCTTATCTTGAGATAGTAAAGGAAATAGAGGGCTTTTCATTGCTTTAAATGGACGGTATAATATAAAATCAATTTCCCCTTTATGCATGTTTATTGTTGGATATGAAATAGCTGTTTTATATAATTAAAAACACAACCCACTTAAGTAGGCTGAGGTTGCAGGGAAAGCAGACCTCATTACAGTATCTATCTTAGTATAAAGAAATGCATATTTCTTAATGCAGAAAAGAAAACCTAATACTTAACTCTCCGGCGAGATTAACTAAAAGTTTCAGCACTACTGTAAGGTCCCTCAAAGGCAAATTTTTGCATGAGAGCTGTTTATCTCACTATGGTAGTTTTAAACATCAGGCCCTTTGAGAGAATAATTAAAAAATTAAATTTTAGTACCATTTTCCCCACTGGAAGTGGAGTTTCTTTTACACCCTCTCTTTTACCAATACTGCAGTATTGACATTTTCAGTAAAGATGTCAGATTCAAAAGGCAAAAGCAGTTATTTTGAAATGACAAAATACAAGTAAAGGAGCTATTTGCAAGCAATAAAGACACTTCAGCAAATAAAATTGCTCATTGAGAAGTCATTAAAGGGGAGAAAAATCAAAGCACAATATGAATTTAGACCTAGATCCCTTAGAATACTTTTCAGAAAGATCTTAATCAGTAACTGAGAATGGTGGAAAATGTAGCCATGAACATCAGTCCAGCCAACATTATAATTAAAACAAATCTTTATTATGATATAATAGGTTCGACCATTAAAATGTGCTACATTTTGATCTTACAATGAGATTTTAGTCATGCTATGCTCCAAAGAGTTAAATTAGTGTATGTATTGGTCACGGTGAAGTATGTGGCACTCACAGTATTTGCCAAATGATGAAAGCCTGGGTCGTAGTCAAATAATGAAAGTCTGAGTGGTAGGCAGATATTGCTTTTCTTGTCCAAGTCTCCTTTTGGCTTGAAACCATTTGCAGGCAAACATGGAATCTTATCAGTCAACGTGGATACTAAATGATAGGCTTGTATATGTTTAAAGGGACACTCAAGTGAAAATTAAACTTTAATTATTTAGATAGAGCAGCAATTTTAAACAACTTTCCAATTTACTTCCATTAACAAAATGTGCACAGTCTTTTTATATTTAAACTTTTGGAGTCACCAGCTTCTACTGAGCATGTGCAAGAATCAGTGTGTATGCATTTGTGAATGGCTGATGGCTGTCACATGATACAGGGGGACTGCAAATAGACATAACTTTGACATTTGTTAAAAAAAAATCTACTACTCATTTGGAGTTCAGACATAGAGGCCTATTTATCAAGCCGTCAACCGCAAATATGCTGGAATTCCGCAGCGTAATTGTGGCAAACCTGATTAGCCCTATTTATCAAAGCCTACAGACCGGCAAAAGTTGAAATTTGTGACATAACATACGATCCGCCGGTCTCAGTCCGACAAAGATCGATGCTTTCGTCATTACAGATGTTCCGAACACAAATTCGGCACTATATGACAACTTTGCAAGTTATCAAACATTTAACAGGTACGCTCGCCACTATTCCGGCCCAGCATACCTGGTTTTCAATCCGCCACCCTGGAGGCCGCGGATGCCATAGGAATCAATGGGAGTCTGAAAGCAGTGAAAGCTATGTTCACTGTTGCCCGATATTTCATTGATTTCTATGGTAGAAAACCAGTAAAGTTTAAACCTAACACCCTAACATGTTCTCCGAGTCTAAACACCCCTAATCTACCCCCCCGACATCGCCGACACCTGCATAATGTTATTAACCCCTATTCCGCCGCTCCCGGACCCCACCGCCACTAAATAAATGTATTAACCCCTATACCACCGCTCCCCGAGCCCACCTCAACTAAATAAAGTTATTAACCCCTATCCCGCCGCTCCCCGTGCCTACCACAACTAAATAAAGTTATTAACCCCTATACCGCCGCTCCTAGACCCCTCCACAACTAAATAAATGTATTAACCCCTAAGCCCCTGGCCTCCCACATCACTACCACTTACTAAACCTATTAACCCCTAAACCGCCAGCCCCCCACATCGCCATAAACTAAATTAACCTATTAAACCCTAAACCTAACAACCCGCTAACTTTACATTATAATTACCTCATCCCTATCTTATAATAAATTTAAACTTACCTTTTGAATTAAAATAAACTATATTAAACTACTAATTAACTATTAATTACCCTAACTATTATACTAAAATTACATTAAACTAAGCAAATTTATTAATAGTAGCAAATTGGAAATATGTTTAAAATTGTATGCTCTGTCTGAATCATGAAAGAAAAAAAATGGGTTTAATGTCCCTTTAAGGCTTTTGGAACATACCAATTATTTATTATGATTAGTATTATTAGATCAATTCCTTAAAGTAATAGTCTAGTAAAAATTAAACTTTCATGATTCAGATAGCGCATGCAATTTTAAGCAACTTTCCAATTAATCTTTATCATCAAATTTGCTTTTGTTCTCTTAGTATTCTTTGTTGAAAGCTAAATCTAGGTAGGCTCATATGCTAATTTCTAAGCCTTTGAAGGCCGCCTCTTATCTCAGTGCATTTTTATAGTTTTCACAGCTACAGTATACAGCTCTAGTTTGTGTTAGTAATGTCTCACTATTAAAACACCAGCTTATTTGAGCGGTTTCTTTCGTCATTATTTTTCCTTGAGATAGCTTTCATTTTAAACGTTATTTACTAAAGAATCCTGCTTTTTTTAATCTTACTGGATTGAAATTTATTTTAATATTTAAAAACTGTCTGTTTTAAAGACTCTATGATTATAGGAGATGAGAGAGAAAAACTAAAACTTCTGTACTAAACTGCATTGCTTTACTGCACATTTAGAAAGGTTGAGATTTACTTATACTGAGCATGTGATTAGATTCACTAATGAATGCAGTGATACATTAAACTATAATTAAATGATTACTATATATATATATATATATATATATATATATATATATACACACACACAAAGATCTGTGCAACTTCAGTTAGTTGTGTATTGCACTTTCCACAAATAATTCCAGTGCCAAAAGAGCAGAATGTTGCCACCTGCAGCCATATTCAACATTTGCTTGAGAAAAGAAATGCTCAATGCACATGCCTACTATTAGATATATATATATAGGAAATGGAAGGTACTCTCTGGTCTATTTAACAAAGGGGTTTATTAAATCAAGCGTGACGTTTCGGGGACACATTCCCCTTCCTCTTGTCTGAGGAAGGGGAGGGTCCCCCCAAAACGTCACGCTTGATTTAATAAACCACTTTGTTAAAAAGACCAGAGAGTGCCTTCCATATCTTATATATTGAATGCTGGCACCCTGGCAGATGATGAATAAGGTGACCGTGCTCTTTACTGGACATATATATATATTTATATTTAGTAAATTACTGCATTTTATTTTACTATATTACTGTATTCCTTAGTGAACCTTATTTTATTACTGAATATATCAATAAAGTGCATTAGCCTCACATTGGTTTTGTGTCTGCCTTTATGTTTTGTGCTTATTCCTGTAACCTGTGCCCCTGACACAACAGCTCATCACTTCTGTAACCTATGTTCTCTGAAACTACAGCCAATCATCCATAACCCTGGCTTAGCATAGTGAAAATATAACCTGGCCCATAGTATAATAAGATCTTTCACTGAAAGTAGATTTAAAAGTCTTGACTTTTTTATTAATAATAAATAGAAGCAACATACCAATAGGTATATGCTTGATTTAAAAAAAATAAAAAAAAAAATCTTATATTTGTTCACTGTATCCAACCTGAAATTTTGGGCAATGAGTTTGGCAGAGTCTCCTCCCATTGATTAAAAATAACGTTGTGTGCAGAATCAACATCCGTTTCTTTTCTTTCAATTTTTTTTTTCTTTTTGTCGCTAGAAGGCCATAATGCCTAGGCACTAATTGACAAAGAGGGGGAAACATGTTAATATATTAAAACAGATAAATAATATTATGACAGACATAGTAATGGGAAGAAAGATAAAATAAGATTAAAGTTAAAGGGACACTGAACCCTTTTTTTTCTTTTGTGATTTAGATAGAGCATGCAATTTTAAGCAACTTTCTAATTTACTGCTATTATCAAATTTTCTTCATTCTCTTGGTATGTTTATTTGAAAAGAAAGAATGTAAGTTTAGATGCCGCCCCATTTTTGGTGAACAACCTGGGTTGATCTTGTTGATTGGTGGATAAATTCACCCACCAATAAAAAAAGTGTTGTCCAGAGCCCTGAACCAAAGAAATAGCTTAGATGCCTTATTTTTCAAATAAAGATAACAAGAGAATGAAGACAAATTGATAATACGAATAAATTAGAAAGTTGCTTCAAATTGCATGCTCTATCTGAATCATGAAAGAAAAAATTTGGGTTCAGTGTCCCTTTAAGAAAATTGTTGTTGGTTTTTTTTTTTTTTTTTGAAATTCTCAATTGATTCATGACTTGGCTTATTTGTTTCATTTGGTAAATCCTAAACCTTTTGTATAGTGGGAAATCTGGTTGAAGAGTATTTTTTTCATTACTTATCAGTACTTTTGCATTAATATAAAAAGTAAATAAAACAGGGATGCAAGAAAATTCCTATCTCCCAATATTACATAACCTGAACCCTGACTATAAATATGATTTGAGGCAGAGGGAATAGGTGTGGTCAGGGGCTAAGTAGGGGAGGGCCATAGCATGGTAGGTTGGCACATTGACATACTCTATTTGGGCTTTGGGCATAGCCTGGGTTGAGTTTTATAGATTTGGCCCTTTTTCTGTAGGTGTTATTTATTTGTAAAAAGGGAAACTGTGAGATTTAAATGAAAGAAAAAGCAGGAACAGGGACAGTAATACAGAGCTCCCTAACTAAGACAAACCTGCAAAATTCAGGATGGGCACACAGAGGGTGAGGTGGCAAGAAAGGGCAGATGCCACCACAGGAATTTGCTTCTTATATCTAGACATACTGGGCTTGATTTATCAAGTGTCGAGCGGACATGATTTGCATACGCATACGCTGTCCGCAGAAATGCTTGTACAATGCCGCCCCCTGCTCACTGGCAGCCAATCGTCCGCTAGCAGTGGCTGTCAATCATCTCAATTGGATCGGATCAAGGTGACCTTTTAGGTGGCAGAGATAAAAGAGGTTAAGGAGCAGCGAGTCTGAAACGATGGGCCCCCGAAGCAGCACGCGCTGCTTGATAAATAAAGCCCAAAGACTCACTTGAATAAAATGTTGATGACACGAAACAACTATTTTTAAAAAGATGTGTGTCTCATAGGTACAGCAAAAAATATCCGACTACACATTTTGACACTGATATTATTTTATTGTGGGCATTTTTTTTTCTTCTGTCCCTCCCGAGAAATATGTCTGTGGGTGCCCATGGATGGATAGAAGTTCTGTTGATAAACTTCATCTATATTATTAGGACAGCATCCTGTTGGTTTGTGAAATATTTAAAACCTGAAAATGTAAACATAAAAACCATTTAAAGCTGATGCCTTTACAGGTGTACGCCTGATGCATTGTGTTTATCACAGCACTTTCCTAAAGATTATGCAAAAAAATAATAACCAGATGCGTTGCCACTTATCCCTTCAGCATTTCTATGGCGCTTATTTGTTGTGAAGATAATTTTATGCATATGAATAATGTTGCTGTATACACTTTTGTGTCAGTCTGTGTACCTTTGTTTTTTGTATCTCATTAGCTTATATAAGCACTTTTTTTAGTTCAAATGAAAAAAGATAAGTAATTGATTTTCATTTCTAATTTCTATTATAACAATGCAGATTTAGTAAGGCTATTTGTTTTTTTAACTATTTATTTTATTTTTTTATTGTTTTTTACAGAGAACAACTGCAGAAAAAAAAAAAAGACATACTAACCCTTTAAAGCCTGGACTGAAACTGATGCAATAAAATGAGGCATCCGCAACACTTCAATTTACCTGTAATATATCTCTGTTGTTGCCAAAGAGAATTATAATAAATTACTATAATTGTCATTCCATTAAAGGGTTAAACTTCCTTTTTTTATAACATTTTCACTGCTGCCCTAAAAACAACACTGGCTTTTCTAGTTTTTCTACTGTGCCTAATTTTAAGCTTATTCTCTAGATCTCTGTGTTATTTAACACTAGCAAGAATAATTGCGTAATGTCTAAGTCCCTCACATTTTAGCCAGCTGCAGTGATGTATTGGCTGACACATTCAACCTTCATTACCAAGTTATTGAGCTCCTTTTTAGTGTGGCTACTCAGGGTGCGTTTGGCAGTGAGATCAGATAGCTAAGGAAATATTTGTTCTCATTTTATTTGTGCCTTACACATTAACAGCATAAAAAGCAAAAACTTTAATTTCATATAGGAAACAGAACTCTGACATTGCTATATAAGCTGTTGTGTAATGTAATATGTTAATTAGAATATCTTGGCTAGCTACAACTTCCTAAGAGTTGCAGACAGGATGGGCAACTATGCCCTAAATAAACACCATCATAGCAATGTATGTGACCAAATAATTAATTAATAAGCAGGTAATACATTTATCTCCTAAACAATTCCTCCAAATAATAATGCAAAATAAAAGACTGGTTATTTTAAATACTTCAGTCTAATCAAATGATTATTGTACAATTCAAATATACGTTTAACACATATTGACATAAACCAATGTGGATTACAATGTCTATAATGGTTTATTAAGAAGTTTATGTTCAACACACCTACACATAAAGCAAAGTGGATTAAAAGGTCAAACATGGTTTACTAAGGCTTGCTAAAGAGACATTTGAGTAAAAAAAATGCAGCAGTTATGCGCTATCCACAAACTACATACACAAACATGCACACACATGACACATATATTAAACACACAACAAATACAACACACACAGACACAACACACACAATACTTATATTAAATACACTACACACACAAAACACACACAACACAAATATTAAAAACACTACTTATACAACACACACACAAACAATACACATAGCACATATATTAAATGCATTACACATACAACACACACAGACTAGACTACATAACCTGAACCCTGACTATAAGTATGATTTGAGGCAGAGGGAATAGGTGTGGTCAGGAAGCATGGGGCTAAGTAGGGGAAGTGCCAGTATACAACACACACACAAACACACAATACACACAGCACATATATGAAATTAACTACACATACAACACTTAAACACACAGTACATATATTAAATACACTACACATGCAACAGACACACACAATGCAAATATTAAAAACACCACTTATACAACACACACACACACACAATACACACAGCACATATATTAAATGTACTACACATACAACACTAACACACACACACACAGTACATTTATTAAATACACTACACATACAACACACACACACACACATCTATGAAATGCACTACACATACAACAATCACACACAACACACACAATACAAATATTGAATGCATTACACATACAACATGCACACACACAACACATATATTAAACACACTACATGTACAACACACACAATACACACAGCACATATATTAAATGTACTACACACAACACACAAACTCTCACACACACACACAGTACATATATTAAATACACTACACATACAACACACACACACACACACAAAACACACACACAATACATATATGAAATGCACTACACATACAACACTCACACACGACACATACAATACAAATATTAAATGCACTACACATACAACAGTCACACACACACTAAATCAGAGCTCCTAATCATCCCAGATTTTACTGAATTGACACAGGATGGAGCCTGGCTCATTGTCCCTTCCATTGTCTAATGCCCGGTTTCTTGAGTAAAACCAAAATCTGTCCAAGCTTCAGCCTTGGCATGCAAACTCTGTCCAATACATGTCATGCCTGTCACAGCTTATCACTGTAAGAGTAGGGAAGTATTTTGCTATGGCCTATAGGCACACACTTTTGACAGCACTTGTTGAAAAATTGTGATAAAATGTCATTAATATATACATTAATAAAGTTTTTTTAAACAAAAATGCTGAGAGCTATGGTTCCCATCAAGTCTTGCAATGATTTTCCAGCAGTTAAGATGGACAGGGGACTGGGATTTAATAATAATAATAATGTAATCATTGATAAGCATGCAAGCAATAGCAGCTTCTAGAATTTTAATTTTAACAAAATTCCAGTTCTTTTGAAGTTCAGACATAGCAATGAAAGTAAATGCTGTTGTAGCACTTCTCTTGGTACCTGACTAAGTTAGGAAATACTTTCTCTTCTACATGTGCTGACAGGAAATAATTAAAAAGACATTAAATAAGTTTAGATTATAATATAAAATGTTAAATTATATGTATTAAAAATGTTGCAATATACTTTCATTATTTATTTTGTCATCTTTGACTCCTTTTCCTATAATTTAATTCTAAAAATTGTGGGCTTTCCAATTCCTGTTAAAAGTGCAGACTCCAGACGTAGCATTGGTATGTTCCACACAGTAATTGGTAGCACACTCAAGTGACTAACTTTTCACTGTCCCTAATTTACCTCAGCAGGGAAGGAAACATAGGTTACAGCATAATGGAACCCAAGACTTTATCAACACTAAAATTCTATACTTTTTTAATATATAAACAACTAATAAGTAGGAAAATAACATGCAAATTATTCTCAGGCTAATCATTGTTTTGAATACATTATTGTATCTTGTATTTATTTATTGTTTAATAGCCATTTAATAAATAATATTTTTTAGGTTAATCAAAATTGATATGGGGTCAGACTGGATGGGTGGCATATTACTAAGTACCTTGTGTGGCACAGATTCTAGATATGCTAATGCATTGTAATACATGCAGCTGATAGGGGTATAACTCATGCGCATACCATACACATATGTTATGTTGTGTGCAGCTCTGCAAATCACCCTGCAATTAGGAAAGTTATCTCAATTTGGAAGCTGTTGTGTGTGCTTACTAAATAGATAAAGGGGAACTCAATTTGAAAATTAAACATTCATGATTCAGATAAAGCATGCAATTTAAAACAACTTTTTAATCTACTTCCATTCACAAAATGTGCACAGTCTTTTTATTTTTACACTTTTTGAGTCACCAGCTCCTACTTAGCATGTTTAAGAATTCACAGAATATACGTATATGCTTTTGTGATTGGCTGATTGCTGTCACATGATACAGTGGGAGTGGAAATAGACATAACTTTGAAATTTGTCAGAAAAAAAATCTCTTACTTATTTGAAGTTCAGACAAAGTGCTATTGCATTGTCTTGTTATCATGCATTTGTTGATTATGCAAATCTGCAGTATTTACTGATCCTTTAAGTTTAGAATGGATAACTTTCTCTAGTAAGGTGTATCCAGTCCACGGATCATCCATTACTTATGGGATATTCTCATTCCCAACAGGAAGTTGCAAGAGGACCCACAGCAAAGCTGTTATATAGCTCCTCCCCTTCCTACCATATCCAGTCATTCTCTTGCAACTCTCAACGCGCATGGAGGTAGTAAGATGAGAGTGGTGAAAAATCGTTAGTTTATTTTCTTCAATCAAAAGTTTGTTATTTTAAATAGTACCGGAGTTGTGCTATTGTTTCTCAGGCAGAGGTAGATGAAGAATCTGCCTGAGTTTTCTATGATCTTAGCAGGTTGTAACTAAGATCCATTGCTGTTCTCACACATGTCTGAGGAGTGAGGTAACTTCAGAGGGAGAATGGCGTGCAGTTTATTCTGCTATCAGGTATGTGCAGTTATGATTTTTTCTAGGATTGGAAATGCTAGAAAATGCTGCTGATTCCTGATAAATGTAAGTTAAGCCTGAATACAGTGATTTAATAATGACTAGTATCATGCTTACTCTCAGGGGTAATACCCTTATAGATATGCTATATAAAACGTTTGCTGGCATGTTTAATCATTTTTTATATATTCTTGGTGATAAAACTTTATTGGGGCCTAATTTTTTCCACATGGCTGGCTTTATTTTGCCTAGAAACAGTTTCCTGAGGCTTTCCACTGTTGTAATATGAGTGGGAGGGGCCTATTTTAGCGCTTTATTGCGCAGTTAAAATTACAGACTGAGACATCAAGTGTCCCCTGAATGTTACAGGACGTCTCTAAAGAGCCTAAAATCGTTTATTGGGGAAGGTAGGAGCCACAGTAAAGCTGTGGCACTTTGCTGGGACTGTTAAAAAACGTCTATATTGTTTTTTTGATCCGTTTTTTGAACTAAGGGGTTAATCATCCATTTGCAAGTGGGTGCAATGCTCTGTTAGCCTATTACATACACTGTAAAAATTTTGTTGGTGTAACTGCCTTTTTTCACTGTTTTTCAAATTTTGACAACATTTGTTTCTCTTAAAGGCACAGTACCGTTTATTTATATTGCTTGTTAACTTGAATTAAAGTGTTTTCCAAGCTTGCTAGTCTCATTGCTAGTCTGTATAAACATGTCTGACATAGAGGAAACTCCTTGTTCATTATGTTTAAAAGCCATGGTGGAGCCCCCTATGAGAATGTGTACCAAATGTACTGATTTCACTTTAAACAATAAAGATCATATTATGTCTTTACAAAATTTATCACCAGAGGATTCTGATGAGGGGGAAGTTATGCCGACTAACTCTCCCCACGTGTCAGATCCTTTGACTCCCGCTCAAGGGACTCACGCTCAAATGGCGCCAAGTACATCAAGGGCACCTATAGCGTTTACTTTACAAGACATGGCGGCAGTCATGGATAATATCCTGTCAGCGGTTTTAGCCAGACTACCTGAACTTAGAGGTAAGCGAGATAGCTCTGGAGTTAGACGAAATGCAGAGCATACTGACGCTTTAAGAACCATGTCTGATACTGCCTCACAATATGCTGAAGCTGAAGAAGGAGAACTTCAGTCTGTGGGTGATGTTTCTGACTCAGGCAGAGTACCTGATTCTGATGTTTCTACATTTAAATTTAAGCTTGAACACCTCCGCGTGTTACTAAAGGAGGTTTTAGCTGCTCTGAATGACTGTGAAACAATTGCAGTGCCAGAGAAATTGTGTAGACTGGATAAATACTTTGCAGTGCCGGTGTGTACTGATGTTTTTCCAATACCTAAAAGGTTTACAGAAATTATTACTAAGGAATGGGATAGGCCAGGTGTGCCGTTCTCTCCACCTCCTATTTTTAGAAAAATGTTTCCTACAGACGCCACCACACGGGACTTATGGCAGACAGTCCCTAAGGTGGAGGGAGCAGTTTCTACTTTAGCAAAGCGTACTACTATCCCTGTCGAGGACAGTTGTGCTTTTTCAGATCCAATGGATAAAAAATTAGAAGGTTACTTTAAGAAAATATTTTGTCAACAAGGTTTTATCCTACAGCCCCTTGCATGCATTTCCCCTGTCACTGCTGCTGCGGCGTTCTGGTTTGAGTCTCTGGAAGAGGCCTTACAGGTAGCGACTCCATTGGATGACATACTTGGCAAACTTAGGGCACTTAAGCTAGCCAATTCTTTTGTTTCTGATGCCATTGTTCATTTGACTAAACTAACGGCTAAGAATTCTGGTTTTGCTATACAGGCGCGCAGAGCGCTATGGCTTAAATCATGGTCAGCTGACGTGACTTCCAAATCTAAGCTGCTTAACATTCCCTTCAAGGGGCAGACCTTATTCGGGCCTGGTTTGAAGGAGATCATTGCTGATATCACTGGAGGAAAAGGTCATGCCCTTCCTCAGGACAGGTCCAAATCCAGAGCCAAACAGTCGAAACTTCAAGGCAGGTGCGGCATCAACCTCCTCTAATGCAAGACAAGAGGGAACTGTTGCTCAATCCAAAGCTGTCTGGAAGCCAAACCAGACCTGGAACAAAGGTAAGCAGGCTAAAAAACCTGCTGCTGCCTCCAAGACAGCATGAAGGAACGGCCCCCTATCCGGTAACGGATCTAGTAGGGGGCAGACTTTCACTCTTTGCCCAGGCGTGGGCAAGAGATGTTCAGGATCTTCTGGACTTCAAAGCTTCTCCCCCAAAAGGGAGATTTCACCTTTCACAATTATCTGCAAACCAGATAAAGAGAGAGGCATTCTTACACTGTGTACGAGACCTCCTAGTTATGGGAGTGATCCATCCAGTTCCAAAAGAGGAACAAGGACAGGGTTTTTACTCAAATCTGTTTGTGGTTCCCAAAAAAGAGGGAACATTCAGACCAATTTTGGATCTAAAAATCTTAAACAAATTCCTCAGGGTTCCATCATTCAAGATGGAAACTATCCGTACCATCCTGCCTATGATCCAGGAGGGTCAATATATGACTACAGTGGATCTAAAGGATGCTTACCTTCACATTCTGATACACAAAGATCATCATCGGTTTCTCAGGTTTGCCTTTCTAGACAGGCATTACCAGTTTGTAGCTCTTCCCTTTGGATTAGCTACAGCCCCAAGAATTTTTACAAAGGTTCTAGGGTCGCTTCTAGCGGTCCTAAGGCCGCGGGGCATAGCAGTAGCACCTTATTTAGACGACATCCTGATACAGGCGTCAAACTTCCAAATTGCCAAGTCTCATACCGACGTAGTACTGGCATTTCTGAGGTCGCATGGGTGGAAAGTGAACAAGGAAAAGAGTTCTCTATCCCCAGTCACGAGAGTTTCCTTTCTAGGGACTCTGATAGATTCTGTAGAAATGAAAATTTACCTGACGGAGTCCAGGTTATCAAAGCTTCTAAATTCCTGCCGGGTTCTTCATTCAATTCCGCACCCTTCGGTGGTCCAGTGTATGGAAGTAATCGGCTTAATGGTAGCGGCAATGGACATAGTGCCGTTTGCACGCCTACATCTCAGACCGCTTCAACTATGCATGCCCAGTCAGTGGAATGGGGATTACACAGATTTGTCCCCTCAACTGAATCTGGACCAAGAGACCAGGGATTCTCTGCTCTGGTGGCTATCTCGGGTCCATCTGTCCAAAGGTATGACCTTTCACAGGCCATATTAGACAATTGTAACAACAGATGCAAGCCTTCTAGGTTGGGGTGCAGTCTGGAACTCCCTGAAGGCTCAGGGATTGTGGACTCAGGAGGAGTCTCTCCTTCCAATAAATATTCTTGAACTAAGAGCAATATTCAATGCTCTTCAGGCTTGGCCTCAGTTAGCAACTCTGAGGTACATCAGATTTCAGTCGGACAACATCACGACTGTGGCCTACATCAACCATCAAGGGGGAACAAGAAGTTCCCAAGCGATGTTAGAAGTCTCAAAGATAATTCGCTGGGCGGAGTTTCACTCCTGCCATCTATCAGCTATCCATATCCCAGGTGTAGAGAACTGGGAGGCGGATTTTCTAAGTCGACAGACTTTTCATCCGGGGGAGTGGGACCTCCATCCCGAGGTGTTTGCACAAGTGATTCATCGCTGGGGCAAACCAGAACTGGATCTCATGGCATCTCGACAGAACGCCAAGCTTCCTTGTTACGGATCCAGGTCCAGGGACCCAAGGGCGACGCTGATAGATGCTCTAGCAGCGCCCTGTTCTTTCAACCTGGCTTATGTGTTTCCACCGTTTCCTCTGCTCCCTCGACTGATTGCCAAGATCAAGCAGGAGAGAGCATCGGTGATTTTAATAGCACCTGCGTGGCCACGCAGGACCTGGTATGCAGACCTAGTGGACATGTCATTTTTTCCACCATGGACTCTGCCTCTGAGACAGGACCTTCTACTTCAGGGTCCTTTCCTCCATCCAAATCTAATTTCTCTGAGACTGACTGCATGGAGATTGAACGCTTGATTTTATCAAAGCGTGGCTTCTCCGAGTCAGTCATTGATACCTTAATACAGGCACGAAAGCCTGTCACCAGGAAAATTTACCATAAAATATGGCGTAAATATCTTTATTGGTGTGAATCTAAGGGTTACTCATGGAGTAAGGTCAGGATTCCTAGGATATTATCTTTTCTCCAAGAAGGCTTGGAAAAAGGTTTTTCAGCTAGTTCCTTAAAGGGACAGATTTCTGCTCTGTCTATTCTTTTACACAAGCGTCTGGCAGACGTTCCAGACGTTCAGGCTTTTTGTCAGGCTTTAGTCAGAATCAAGCCTGTGTTTAAACCTGTTGCTCCACCATGGAGCTTAAATTTGGTTCTTAAGGTTCTTCAAGGAGTTCCGTTTGAACCTCTTCATTCCATTGATATAAAACTTTTATCTTGGAAAGTCCTTTTTTTGGTAGCTATTTCCTCGGCTCGTAGAGTCTCCGAGTTATCTGCCTTACAATGTGATTCTTCTTATCTGATTTTTCATTCTGATAAGGTAGTCCTGCGTACCAAACCTGGGTTTTTACCTAAGGTGGTATCTAACAAGAATATCAATCAAGAGATTGTTCCATCCTTGTGTCCTAATCCTTCTTCAAAGAAGAAACGTCTATTACACAATTTGGACGTGGTTCGAGCTTTAAAGTTTTACTTACAAGCTACTAAGGATTTTCGGCAAACATCTGCTTTGTTTGTTGTTTACTCTGGTCAGAGGAGAGGTCAAAAGGCTTCGGCAACCTCTCTTTCTTTTTGGCTAAGAAGCATAATACGCTTAGCCTATGAGACTTCTGGTCAGCAGCCCCCTGAAAGGATTACAGCTCATTCTACTAGAGCTGTGGCTTCCACTTGGGTCTTTAAAAATGAGGCTTCTGTTGAACAGATTTGCAAGGCGGCGACTTGGTCTTCGCTTCATACTTTTTCAAATTTGATACTTTTGCTTCTTTGGAGGCTATTTTTGGGAGAAAGGTTTTACAGGCAGTGGTAAGTTCCGTTTAAGTACCTGCCTTGTCCCTCCCTTCATCCGTGTACTTTAGCTTTGGTATTGGTAGCCCATAAGTAATGGATGATCCGTGGACTGGTTACACCTTACTAGAGAAAACACAATTTATGCTTACCTGATAAATTTATTTCTCTAGTGGTGTATCCAGTCCACGGCCCGCCCTGTCATTTTAAGGCAGGTTATTTTTATATTTAAACTACAGTCACCACTGCACCCTATGGTTTCTCCTTTCTCTGCTTGTTTTCGGTCGAATGACTGGATATGGTAGGAAGGGGAGGAGCTATATAACAGCTTTGCTGTGGGTCCTCTTGCAACTTCCTGTTGGGTATGAGAATATCCCATAAGTAATGGATGATCCGTGGACTGGATACACCACTAGAGAAATAAATTTATCAGGTAAGCATAAATTGTGTTTTTCACAATGGTTTCTAATGGTATTGCATGTGTATATCTGTTTAAGTAATGCCTTGCCAATAACTATACGTTATCAAGCCACACTATACTTTTGTTTCATAAAGTGTTTTGTCTGGAATTGAATGAATAGTTGATGAAAAGTAGTGAACATACTTCTCCAAAATAAAACTGTTTTTCTAAAATATATTGAAAATATCTAAAAACATTTTATTTTACTCTTGTGCGATCTTTTAAAAAACATCAAACCAATTTAGTCATCTTGCAGATTGCAGTATGGGAATGTGTTATTCTTATTAACAAAACAAAGCACTTAGCTAATATAACACTATATAAAATATAAAATCAATAAGTCTGTACACCAAGGTATTAAATAAATGAGACAATATTAAACATACCATTAAATTCTAACAGTTATCTACCTTTTAACTTATGTATCCGCATTTGTTCTGTTTTAATTAATATTCTGTAAAGATTACTATAACTACCTTCCTTGAGTTTGATCAATAGCAAGGAAGGTTGTTTTCCTCAGATAACAATTATGTTGTTAAAGGAAATCTTCTTGTAAATATGTGGTTAAGCATTATCAGTTAATAAGAAAGGTTGAATTTGAAACTAACTGCAGTGCATTTAAAATGCAATTATAAGCAAGTTTACTATGTACTTTTTACTTGCTTCATTTAAATAAATGTATATATATATATATATATATATATATACACACAAACAGGAGGATCCACAATCATTTTCTCACATATAAATGTACTAGAGGGCAAAGTAAAAACAGTACAGTCCAATTCCAGTGGTCCAATAGAAGATCAGATGGCTTCATGGGTGGCCTGGCAGCTGCTTCTTGATCGTGTGTATTGCATCACGTGCACTGTTTATTTAGATATACACAAAATAACAAAAAAATAGGATTGGAAACCTTAGGTTAACCTTAGGTTATTCTGTCAGATTTACTATCTAGATTATTATTGAGCTCCATATATTATACTGTGGGTGGACAAGGTTTCCAGCCTAGGACCTGTCTGTCTGGTATTGTGGCGAGCAGGGCTTGTCAATCATTCCAGTCGGATCTGGCCATGATGCTTTAACTCCCTTACCCTTGAGGTGGTGGAGAGAGGAAACAGCAGCAGTCTTAGGTCCGCTACATCTTATCTAGTGTTGTAGGCTCATCTGCACAAGCCTGCATCACTGGGGCTTGATAACTGGATCTCAGTATCACTGATTTTGGATTTCTTTTAATGTGTTTCCATTGGTTTGTTATATCAGTTGGAAAACTTTAAATGTATGGGAAACATCCTCTAAGTTTATTTTTATATATGATTTAATTTGCTAATCCAATCAACAGCTCAATCAAATCAGCTCAATCAAGGCTGAGCTTGCATTGAGATCAGACCCAAGTATTTTATCTCTCTATATTCAAAGGGCTCCATCTGCCACTGTATACACAAGCAATGATACTATTTAAAATTAACATTTTAGTACTCCCCACTGGGAGTGGTTTTTTTTGCACCTTCTTATTTACACAGCTATTCTATAACTAGTACAGCTTTAATGAACACATTAAAGGGGAGAAAAAAAATCACAGTGTGCCGTCCATTTAATTATGTTTGCCAATAACCCAATAGAATTTCTCTACCTAATATACGCTTGGATAAACATTTGATAGATATAAATTGTAAATAAATAAATAAACAATTCTCTGCTGGTGAAAAAATAATCCATATTTCCATTGTTTATGATTCCTCTAATGACAACAACTTTATTACATACTTTCATTTATTTTAATGACTTTTTCTGTAATTTAACCTCTTCATTGCACACTTTTCACATCCATATGCTAACCATTTGTAGAGAAATCCATAACAATCATTTGTGTGTTTTCAGCAGAGCAAACAATTTTCTAAAATACTTAAAGTGAATGTAAATTTTGATGCTAAAGTGCAAAAATTCGATTAAAAACAGGGGCACTTTAATTCATCAAAATTTACATTTCACATCTGTTGTGAAAAAAAACTTACCTTTTAATCTTGACAGCAGCTCCATCTTCCTCCACCCGTCGCAAAGCCTCTTCCTGGGTCTAAAATGAGGAATCCGGCTTCCTCCAATAACGGCATTGAATCAGACACTGATTCCCCCGGGGGGAAGCCCTGATTGGAGGATGACCCATTCATCATTTCTAAGTAAGAGTTAACACTAAGCACCTAATGCTAATGGGACCCTTTGCTTTAATAAATTGACCCCTAGCGGTCAAACAAGTGTATAATCAGAAATGTGATAATTAAAGCGCCAAAGGACAATGGCCGGGTCCAGAGATATGTAAAATATGTATCAATTTATTCAAAACAATATATTGTAAAAATTAACATTCCATAAAACAGTAAAACATTAATCAAGGATCCAAGATTTTATAATAAGTTAAAACCAATTTTCCAGATTAAAACAATTCTTTGATTCGACAGTCCTTACATAACAGATCTCACACAATCACGTGGGATATCTACCTTTATGATATGTTTAATTAAAGAAAAATAATAATAATAAAATAAATTTTTTTGGTTTAGAGACAATGTGATTCTTTGCGTATTGGCCTCACTATACATTAAAATCCAAACCCATAAGCGTTGCAAGATCATTCAAGATTATAAAATATACATGCATAACATCCATGCACGATACAAAACAACAAAGACACTTAGTTCACATGACATATTGGAATAATGAAAATCGCTTTCCCTGGTTCCCTAAAACCTAACATTAAAGTTGGATAATCAGAAATAAATTTTAAATTTTAAAATATGTGGTATTAACCTGAACGAGACAGCTTTCTATCGCAACTAACCACTCATAAGATCCAGTTTTTAAGGACTAAATTTCGCAATTAGAAATTCATGAACTATTAATTCACTATAAGAACAAATGACAATGTACAGGGCCTTTGTAGAACTAGTATATTAATGTATTGAAACTCTATATAATACTGCAAAACTGTTAGCACGTTTTGAGAAAGATGTATATCTCCGTTTGTTGTAATCCAAAACCTACGCACTAATGTGACATATAGGCTTTAATGTTTATAATATTTCTAACGTACTCCGAAAAATTATTTCCAACATACACCACCATACCCATTTCTGAGAACATAAATTATTATAGACTCTTTCGCAATTTGTTTACTAATATGAACAGGAACCAATAGGATTATGTTATCTATTACACACCCCTGAATTTAACCAATGATTGAGGAAGTGCGAGAGGCTGACAGTGCCCACTGGTCAAGCCGAGGGAAACGAATAAGCAAATTTGTAAACAAAACACTTCTGCTTTCGCTACACATTACATTACCAACGCCTCAGATTTTGTACATGAGGCTGACCAATAAGAAAATGGCAGTTCGAATCAAAAGCGTGTACAAAACAATTGCCTCAAATTATATACAACTAAGGATTAAACCACAAGATTCTACTAGAATAAAAATAGAAATGTTTTATAATGAAACAATATAAGAAATATCAGCGCAACGCGAAACCGGAAGTAACGAATTCCAATTCCGGTATTACGAAAACAGAAAAAAAGACAATAACCAAACAGGGTATATAAAGATCATAACTATAAGGTAAAACCAGTCTTGATAAAGGTCAGTGCATGACCGAAACGCTCCGACTGGTAAGTGACACTCTGGTAAGATTATTTAATTTAAAACATCTGCACTATTATTGTTTTTGTTTTTTGGCAGAAGGAAATATATCTGCAGCAAGCTGAATTGACCGTTTGGGTCACCACTTAGGAGATAGATTGCACCTTTACACTGGGAGAAAACCACTGCAATAAACACTGGGAGAAAACAACTATACACTTATATCTCAATCTGACATTCCATATGGCTGTGTGATTGTTCACACTTATCCAGGACTATTTTTATTTATTTATTTTTTCTATTTTTCTTTTCACCTGCAAGTTTCACTTTTCACGATGGATTGATATTTTATTTGAACATTAGAATTGCACATTTTTGAAGAGTGCTGATTTACAGCTTATTGTTTGTTTTGAAAATTGTTTTATTCTAGACCTAATTAAGGTTTTAGTTCACACTGTTCTTTGTCTATCGTTTGAAAGTGCTGTTTTTCAACAATTTTTTCTAAAAGATTTTTATTTGAAGACACAAAGTATTTGTTCATTTACACCCAAGATTATTTTTTGATACAGACATCCACTCACTGCTAACACAAAGCACATCCACACTGCAGAAACTACATCATTTTTATTTTATTCATTTACCATTTTTAATTGTTGTTTACCATTTGATGTGAAACACATTCATCAATCAGCAGACAGATTATATCACATTGTCTCTAAACCAAAAATTTTTCTTTTATTATTATTATTTTTCTTTAATTAAACATATCATAAAGGTAGATATCCCACGTGATTGTGTGAGATCTGTTATGTAAGGACTGTCGAATCAAAGAATTGTTTTAATCTGGAAAATTGGTTTTAACTTATTGTAAAATCTTGGATCCTTGATTAATGTTTTACTGTTTTATGGAGTGTTAATTTTTACAATATATTGTTTTGAATAAATTGATACATATTTTACATATCTCTGGACCCGGCCATTGTCCTTTGGCGCTTTAATTACCACATTTCTGATTATCCATTCATCATTTCTGACATCAGAAATGGCTTGCGACGACCGGAGGAAGCTGGAGCTGCTGTCAAGAGTAAAAGGTAAGTATTTTTTCACAACATGAGGGAAATGTAAATTTTGATGAATTAAAGTGCCCCTGTTTTTAATCAAATTTTTAAAAACCGGGCACTTTAGCATCAAAATTTACATTCACTTTAAGCTTTTAGAAATATCAAAAGCAAGGCAACACAGCCTTTATGATTCCATTTTCAGCATCCTTTAACCTCCTGAAAACATCAAACTATAGGATTGTGAAGCTTAAAAATATTAAAAGGACAGTCTACTCAGAATTAAACTTGCATGATTCAGATAGGGAGTGCACTTTTAAACAACTTTCCAACTTAGTTTTATCATCAAATTTGCTTTGTTCTCTTGGCATTTTTAGTTGAAAGCTAAACCTAGGTAGGCTCATATGCTACTTTCTAAGCCTTTGAAGGCCGCCTCTTATATGAATTCATTTTGACAGTTTTTCACAGCTAGAGGACGTATGCTCACGTGTGCCATATAGATAACATTGTGCTCATGCCTGTGGAGTTACCTAGAAGTCAGCACTGATTGGCTAAAATGCAAGTCTGTCAAAAGAACTGAAATAAGACGGCAGCCTGCAGAGGCTTAGATAAAAGGCAATCACAGATGTAAAAAGTATATTAAAATAACAGTGTTTGTCATGCATAATAAAGGGATTATCTATCTTTTTAAACAATACAAATTCTAGAGTAGACTGTCCCTTTAACTACATTTTAAACTGGAAAAAAAACACTGATCCCATTCTCCCATTTTTTTGGAAACCTGAATAAGCTAACATAAATAAGCTATGATAATAATTTTACTGCTAGAAGAACATAAAAGCCCCCTTATCTGAATGGGACCCTCCCTGTTTTCTAATGATGGGTCTCATGATTTAGATCTATAGTAAGGAAGTGGTAATGTCTTATAAAGAGTCACCAGACTAGTGTAAGATATTTGTCATTTGACAATCCATGAAAACTTATTTGAAAGAGTATTACTGTGTTAAATATTGAAGTGGGAAGGGGGCAGAGAGACTAACTCACCCTTATGTTTTTAAAGGGACATTATACACTCATTTGTTATTTGCATAAATGTTTCTATTTATAAAGCCCATAACGTTTTTTTTTTTTAAAATAAATGTATAGTTTTGCTTATTTTTAAATAACATTGCTCTGATTTTCAGACTCCTAACCAAGCCCCAAAGTTTTATTTGAATACCGTCAGCTACCTTCTCCAGCTTGCTCCTGTTTGTGTAAAGGGTCTTTTCATATGCAAAAGAAGGGGGGGGGGGGGGGGGGGGAGTGTCTTATTTGCCACTTGCAGTGGGCTTTCCAGCTAGCTTTTCAACAGAGCCAAACTGACAGCTTCTAAGTAAGTTTTTAAACCGTTTTATACTGGATTTTTATATCAGTATCTGTGCATCTTATTCTTTATAGTAGTGTCTATTACATGCAGTTATATGAAAATGAGTGTATACTGTCCCTTTAAAGACCTAATAATTTGATTCCTCATTCAAAAAGGGGTCTTGCCTTGTTTTAATGTTCATATGGTGGTGCTATGGTAACTTAAAAACATAGAGCACCCTAAATGTTATCTAGATGACACAAATTTGCAGTTCCTATAGCAGTCACGTACTTTAGAGAGGGACTTAAAGGGAGTAATGTGTGTGTGTGTACTTGTGTGTTTGTGTGTGTGATGTTGTGGTTTCACCTCTGGGGTCAATATCCCCTAATACAATAAATACAGCAGTTTAGAAGTGTGGGAATCCACTTTCCACGAAGAGGTTCTTTTATCCAATATTTGGTTATAATGACTCTAAATAGACTTCATCCCCAAAAATAGATAGCTTTCTGATGCCAGGTTGAAGCAGGTGATTAAATATATGGAGAGGCAGGGGCTGTGTAACTGCACCTTTTTTTAATAGTTATCACCTGCATCCAAGAGAACAGATCTTCTCTCATTTAAAAGAGGGGCTTCTCACCTTTCAAGTTAGCATGTCACATGTCCCTCTAGGTAGGGAGGTACAAAAAGGCTTTATTAGAATCCCCTCTCTCTAAAGATAATATATCTTTGACTTAGAGAAACTTGAGACCCTTAATTTCAATGACAAGACTCTAAAATTCATAAGCAAGGGCTCACATTTACCTATAAGTTGTGAGGAGCCTGTGACATGGGCCCTAAAAATGCCTCTGCCACAAGAAATGAGGTGTATTTGCATCTGGGCATTTGAATGCATTTGAAAAGCTTGTGATGGGTAATCACAGGGTTTTCAAATTGATTCAAATGACTGAAAAGTCACTGAATGAAAACTCTGATAGTTTGGAAAGGGGAACATCACATCATCACATGCCAAGCCATAATATTACACATATATAGATGTAGATGTCCCTAGGGAACTGCCTATATCACTTTGCAAAATCCATCCTTGGAAAAATAAAATAAAAAAGCTTAAGATTTAACATTTTCAAATAAATATGATTACCCCGTCCATAAGAATTGAGATTATACTGTGATCTTTTTGGACATTAGCCTGTGAAGAATTGAATGACCTAAAGGTGTTTTGTCTTCTCTTTTTTTTCAGTCTATTTCCTATTTTGGAAAATTAGAAAGATTTGTGTTTTATGACCAGAGGCCAAAACCTGGTTGTTTTTAAACTTCAATATAATAATGTGCTAATGATTTGTAAGAACTGGTTATCAAAGGATTTCTTTCTCTGACACAGACCAGTTAGGAGGTCTGTACTTGATAATTTAAATATAAACATATTGCAGAACGGCAATTCAAGTAATGATAGTAATTAAATATAAGAAATGGCCAGCCAGAGAAATTAGCTCATTTATTTCAGGGAGTTTATTTTACTGTGATATATTTAATTTGTACTGATCCAGAATAATTGCTTCATTTTTTTTATTAGTAAGCTTATTTTTCTAAAATTAGATAAAGAGAATAAGTTGTTAATGATACATGAACAAATGAAAATGATAGAACCCCCCAAAAAATAATCACAGTTTTAACCTAATTATGGAAAAATAAACATATGGATTAGTTATAGTTAGTGAAATGATAAATTGCAATAAATATCAAGCTGTCTGTGTGTAACAGAGAATAGGGTAGTAGAATGCTTTATATACAGTATATATATATATATATATATATATATATATATATATATATATATATATATATATATATATATATATATATATATACACACACACACACACATACATACATACAGGGCTCAAAATTTCAAGTCCTAAGCTACTAGCCACTTCTATTCACACCCACTACTTGAAACTCTCTTTGCATATGTTTAGCCATTGTGAAATAGTTTTTAGTATTGTTTTTATTTTATACCATAACAAATTAAATAATGCCACATACAGTAATAAATTAAAAATAAGTTCATAGCAGCTAGAAACATCAACTAGATGTTTTGGGGAAGACAACAGCTGTATAGAAAAAGGAAGTTGTTCAACATAGAGAATGCAGAGAGTGCTGACAGTTGTGGAAGGTCATAGCAGACCAGGAGATTTTATATATATATATATATATATATATATATAATTTCAGAGATCAAATAAGCACTCGCTGGACTTCAGTCATCAGTGACAACACGCTTTATTCTGTGACGTTTCAGGACAACACACAGTCCCCTCCTCAGACGTCTGAGGAAGGGACTGTGTGTTGTCCCGAAACGTCACAGAATAAAGCGTGTTGTCACTGATGACTGAAGTCCAGCGAGTGCTTATTTGATCTCTGAAATTATCTACCATACCTATAGCACCCTGGCAGTTGCACACAGATGGTGAGAGTGCACACACCAACCAGCTACATATATATATATATCAAATCATCTCTCACTTCTCGCTCTTATCTATCTTTCTCCACTCCCTACTCTATGCAATCTCTTTTTTTACCCTATTCCTTCTCTCTCAGGCCATATCTTCTCTTTACACTCTTCCTTTCCCCTCTCTCATATCTCTTCACTCTTTTATTCTCTCCATTCTCTCTTAAAGGTACAATCTAGTAAAAAAAAAACATTCATGATTAAGATAGGGCATGTAATTTTAAAAAAACTTTCCAATTTACTTTTATCATCATCATCTCTTGGTATTCTTAGTTGAAAGCTAAACCTAGGTAGGCTCATATGCTAATTTCTTAGCCCATGAAGGCTGCCTCTTATATGAATGCATTTTGATAGTTTTTTAAACTAGAGAGTGTTAGTTCATGTGTGCCATATAGATAACATTGTGCTCACGTCCGTGGAGTTACCTAGCAGTCAGCACTGAATGGCTAAAATGCAAGTCTAACAAAAAAACTGAAATAAGGGGGCAACCTGCAGAGGCTTAGATACAAGGTAATCACAGAGGTAACAAGTATATTAATATAACTGTGCTGGTTATAATTAACTGAGTCGTAGACTGTCACTTTAACTCTACCTTCTCCACTTTCACTTTTCCTCTGCAATCTCTAAGCCCAAATTGAGGAATAGCATATCCTTGCACTTTCATGGCTAAATAATATCCTTTTAGATAACAGTTTTAGCTCATAGCCCAATATGGGTGTTTGTCAGTGCTACAATGGAGAGAGAGAGAGAGAGAGAGAGAGAGAGAACACTCTTGCAGGTATATATATGAAAATGTGTGGTGATTAGTAGCTACACACAAAGGCCACCCCTGACTGCAAGACATGGTGTAATAATAAAATATTAAAATGCATTAGAATATGTTCTCATCGGTCAGCTTTGAGTTCTCCCCCTATTATATATTCTTTTTACTCTCCAATCCCATATCAACAGCTGATAAATATGGCAATCTTGGCAGCACGTAATTTAATTTTTAGAGAATGGAAGTCTACAAGGGCGCCAAGCATATTGGAATTTGTGGACAGTATGAAATTACAAATGACAACAGAAATGCAAGATAACAAATTACTGCAAGAAAAGTATCTCAGACTATATTTTGGCAAGTGGTTAAAGGTTATTTTAACATGGCCTCTTATAACTCGGATCCAATTTATAGCTCCACTACAGAAAACGGCAGCATTTTTACTCCTAATATTAGGAGATCTCCCACAACAGTGAATGGAGAAGGAGAGAGGGACTGGGTGTCAAATATAATGAGTAATTGAGGTGACCCCTAAAGATTGGGAGGAGCATGGGGGGAGTGGTAGGTGGAAATAGAGGGACCCCCTCCCCCCTTTTTCCCTTCTTTTTTTGTTGTTTATGTATAGGGTAAGATAAAATACATGAGTTAAATTTGGTAATGTAGAACATGGTAATACACTTCATAGTTGTGTCCTGATGGCTATTTATCTTTGATGAGGAACTGTGTTTCCAAGAAACTGGTAACATGAATAGGAGGCTGTGTCTGTTTATGGAAATATTACAGAGATTTGTGTTTATTATTTTTCTTTTTGTGTTGTTGGACAATTGATAAATAAATATTTGAAAAAAAAAAAAAAGAATATGTTCTCATGGTCCTTTTACATCCAAATGTACAGAGAACCGAATGTATAATACAATATTACAAGGTTAGATCCTTTAAACAGAAAGTCATCAATCTTAGAAAATGCTCACCTAAGCAAATGTTTACCTTCTAGAATAAAAAAAAATATTTAATTAGAACATTTTATTTTTAAATAAATTCCCTTTCTTCATTATGTGTTAAACCTTAGCAAAGAGGTTAAATTCTAAACACACACAGAGCGTATTGCACCTCTAGGTATGAATATGGCCGCTGATGGTTACTATCATATGCATGCAACTTCCTATGTTAAAACATTTACTATTCTGGATCACAAACAGAACGTATAACAACCACTTTGCTGGGGGTTTAGATATATATTGAAATGTATTTATTTTTCCCATTATAAAAAAAATGGATTTCCCATATTCCCTGAAAGTTAATTTGCTAATATCTATCTATATTTATGCTTTTTACTTAAAGGGACAGAACACCCCAACATTTTCTTGGATAGAAAATGCAATTTTAAACAATTTATTCTATTATCAAATTTGCTTCATTATGTTATTATTTGCTGAAGGAACATCATTGCACTATTGGCAGCTAGATGAACACATCTAGTTAGCCAATCACAAGAGACAAATGTGTGCAGGCACCAATCAGGCGCTAGTTCCCACTAGTGTATGATATGTGCATATACTTTTTCAACAAGGGATACCAAGAGAATTTAGCACATTTTTCAATAAAAGTGTCTTAAAATGACATGCTCTATCTGAATCATGCAAGTATAATTTTGACTTTCCTATCCCTTTAATGTTAGGATAATTAAAGGGACACTGAACCCAATTTTTTTCTTTCATGATTCAGATAGAACATGACATTTTAAGCAACTTTCTAATTTACTCCTATTATCAAATTTTCTTCATTCTCTTAGTATCTTTATTTGAAATGCAAGAATGTAAGTTTAGATGCCGGCCCATTTTTGGTGAACAATCTGGGTTGTTCTTGCTGATTGGTGGATAAATTCATCCACCAATAAAAAAGTGCTGTCCACAGTTCTGAACAAAAAAAAGCTTAGATGCCTTCTTTTTTAAATAAAGTTAGCAAGAGAACGAAGAAAAATTGATAATAGGAGTAAATTAGAAAGTTGCTTAAAATTGCATGCTCTATCTAAATCATGAAAGAAAAAAATTGTGTTCAGTGTCCCTTTAAAGCACAAACCATGCTCTGCACCCTTAAACCCCTAGTTTTAGCATTTAAAATTACAATGTTGTAAGGTTTCACAACTTCATGTACTGTAGAAATAGAGAATTGTTTAAAACTTTTCTAAACCCTGGGAATATGGGAAAGGTTTAGATGCAATAGCTGAATGCAATCTATTTCTATTTTACAAATGCCAGTTATTCCTATTTGACTGCCCCTTTAAAGAACTGTCCGAGGAGTCTGTCCATTATTTTACAAAACTACCCCTGAGTTTATCTTATAATTATATACAAAACTAATTAGACATTGGTTCTAATATATAAATTATCACAGAGCTGAAAGTACAAGAAGCAATTTCATTAACACAAAACCATTTTTTTCCGCTGCTGCTGACTATGCAAAAGTTGCTGCATTTATCCTTGGGACACTTTTTCCCAGAACCGTAACTAAATCTACCTCCCTAATGCTGCTCATACTTCATTTAGGCTTCAATACAGCATGGCTTATTCAAACCACATTTTCTGAGGCTTTCAAAGGAATTTGAATATATCATGTCTACAAATGAAGCTTGTAAGCTTCAAATCACCATTTGATAAGCACGTTATCTATGGCTGTTTTATGGCTGCACAGAAAAGTTTCAGTGGAAGGTTATTGACATTGTTGCTTTTAATAACAAGGAAGAAACATAATATCCACCTTAAAGGTATATTGATCTTAAAATGTGTCCACCTGATGTTGCTGTGAGTAGGCTGCCCACATTTAACATTAAACAATCACACTATAGGTAAATATTTTAGTAAAATACTTATGGCCAGATTACAAGTGCCGCACTATTCACTGCCTTCACTAGAGCGTAAACTTTGCTAGAAGTAGTCTTTTTCACGCGTTGGGTAGTGCGCGTATTACAAGTTTTAAAGTAAAAAGTTTGCGTGCTAGTGAAACCCGGCGCACATTTACTTTAGAAGTCAATGGAGAGCGCAGAAGAAAAAACCTTGATCGCTAACTCGATAATTTTTATTATTAAATATATATTTCTATATATCTGATATATATATATATATTTCTGATGTGCTCAAAACCCTGATAATGCTCGCACGCAACAGTTAGTGTTCCACTTGTAATCTAGCCCTCAACCGATAACACGCTGGGGAGCTGCGATAATCCCAAACCTTCTTTACAGAGAACCACGGCAATAGGAGACTTAGCCTCCTGGGCACTGTGAAAAAGGGTCGAGATTAGCGTGGCAACCAAGTGCACTTTAGGTATTTTACATTTTAAAGGTAATTTAAAGGAAAAATGCATACTAATGAATTTCTGTTGTATATATTACTTTCCTTTAAAATTAGCTGGTGCATATTCGTTAACTAACTACTAACTAAATTAATGCACGTCATGATATTTATATCCATTTTTTCATACAATTCAGATTAGTCTCTTTGCCAGAGTCACAAAATGCTAGAAGAAATGTATTAAAGGAGCCTGGAGTTCTTTTACACTATTAATATTTTACTTTTGTCAATTTTTACACATAAAACGTTCATATATTGACTTGGGAGCACCCTTAGGAAATCATATATAGGACTCAATCAGGTGTGCCGGGACGTTAAAAGGACATTAAACACTAAATACATTTTATATACATAGTAATGAGGTTATTCCCGCCTCCCTCTAGTCATGGTTGCCGCCATGTTAAAATCTGCCTCTCACTACATTCCAGTGCTGACTTGTTTGCCCATGTGCAGTAACTCATCTTCAGATATCTGCAGTGTAACATAGGTACTATAAATGGCAGCACCTATGATTAGAGGGAGGGGCTTTCATTTTTTTTTTAGTGTTCTTGGTCCCTTTAAGGATGTGATCAGAACATGTTTCCTTAGACTCAGGATTAGAAATTCAAGGAATAGTGACAAAGCTACTTTCACAGTGAAATGATCAAACCAATGTTTTCAATAGTCCAAGGAAGTAGCTTCTGGCATTGCATGATGATGAACAATTCAAGAGAGTTTGAAGATTTGTTGAAACAAATAATTTGTCCCTGAGTAATTTGCTTTCACCAAGTTTTTTCAAGAGTAAGAAACCAACAAAGATTTGGTTAAAGGGGCATAAAACCCCAATTTTTTTCTTTCATGATTCAAATAGAGCATGCCATTTTAAACAACTTTCTAATGTACTTCTATTATCACATTTTTTCAATCTCTTTGTATCTTTTGTTGAAAAAACAGGGAGATGAGCTCTGGGGTGTGCACATGTCTGGAGCACTATTTGGCAGTGGTTTTGCTACTCTGTTATCCATTTGCACTATTTCCTGTCATGTAGTGCTCCAGACACCTACCTAGGTAGTTCTTTAACAAATGCCTTGAGTACTAAGCAAATTTGATAACAGAGAATTAAAAACTTTTTTTATTATAATTATTATTAATTATTATTAATGTCTGAACCACAAAAGAAAATGATTGGGTTTCATATTCCTTTAACCTTATGTTTTTGTAATTTGAGATGTAGACTCAGTTCAGTAGTTACAGGGGCCCACTTTTGAACCAAAGGGTGCATCAACTGATTAAGCTCATATGTTGTTTTCTTGATCAGTTGTACCAAATGCAAATGCACCTAACAGTATGTCGGGATGGCTACATGTGATATTAGATCCAGAATTACGAAACATGTATGATATATAACAAATAATAGCCCTTTCTTGTCATTTAATCCAGTGTTTTTCAAACAGTGTGCCGTGGCACACTAGTGTGCCGTGAGAGATCCTCAGGTGTGCCGAGGCAGACTAACAACAGTGTGGGGGTGTCCCTCTTTCAAATTTTGAAATATTGGGAGGTATGTGACAGGCTCATCAGGCATCATTTACAAACATGACATTGACATGCATTCACAGGCAATCATTATGATTGTTTGTAAATGAATGTCAATATGTCATGTATAGTGTGTGTGTGTATATTTTGGGATGGTGGTATGCCGCAGGATTTTTTAATGTAAAAAAGTGTGCCACTGCAAAAAAAAGGTTGAAAATCACTGATTTAATCTATGAATATCATACAACCCTTAGCCCCTCTTGTTTGTGTGCAACTGAAAATGTGAATTTAATCAAAAGAAAAGGAAACAAACTAAAGTTGCTTTTGAAGCAGGAGGTGTACTGGATATTCATTGCAAAGACCCAGGTATACTCAGGCTTCAATAGTGAATTTGATATTATAAAACATTACTAGGTTATATAGTGTATGCTCGCAATATATACATATAAGAAATTTCAACAAAATGTTGTGGTAATTTAATCTTATAATATACATATCTACTAGAAATATCTTTAGTTGTAAAAAGTATTTCTATGTTATATAAATATATCGGCTCCATGTACTAACAGGCGGGCGGACAGCTTCTCCACTTTTTAAGCTGTCTGCCCGCCTTCGCTACAAATGGGCAGCGGATCTGTTGATCTGCTGGCCTGTATGTATCATTACACACGCATCACAGTGTGTAAAGCCCGCCCCTTCAATCGTGCGACTAATCGCATGACTGAAGGGGCTGTCAATCACAGAGAGCGAGCTCTCAGTGATTTTCCTTCACCACCTCAGATATGACGTTGGGTGTAAGAAGCAGCAGTCTAATAAACGCTGCTTCTTACATCGAGGGAAGCAGGCTCGCAAATGCAAACCTGCCCCGCAAGGGCTCCGGAGCAGCTCTCGCTGCTTCGTACATGGAGCCAAAATTGTTCTTAATAAATGTTTGATTTTTTTGTAATATTAGCTTAATAGACTGTAGTATGATCTTTAATACTCTTATAGATATTTGGTATTTTAGTTAAATTATTTATACCCTTTAAACATATATTCTAGTTCTCAATGTTGATGTGTTTGTGTGTTTAAAAGGACATTTTTAAGATGTTTTATTTTAGAGGTGAGATAGGTGTTTTTAAATGCACTAAGGAGCTTACTTTCTATGTGTGATTACTTATTACTGCATTTTATGGAAAACACTGTGTTTGAACTTTTTTTGTTGCCTAGGACATCAGACACTTAAATACCAATAAGTTCCCCTTATATTTATATAACATATATATAATATAGATAGATAGATAGATAGATAGATATAGATAGATTGATAAAGGCACTCAGTGCCAAAACGCGTAGAAGTGACTTGCATACCAGGATTACAAAATATAACATTATACTACATCTTTTGGATTTTGGAAAAACCCATTTTTGTCTTTTAAAAAAAGAACGCTTTCTAAAGACTCCGATTGGTGGATTGGGTCAGGTGAATGTTGACGTACACGCTGACAGTGAAGACGCTGTAGACACGCTTGGGAGTTACAAGGAACTGAGCGTGAGGAGCCCACAGCTGACGAGTTTGTCAGAGATACAAACCTACAGCCAACAAGTCTGTCAGGGACGTTTGAAAAACAGTACCAGAGTCGCCTTTGGATCTGGTAAGGAAACACAGACCAGTGACATGCAGTGACGTCAGAGGTTGGTGAGGCAGTGGCTAGGATACGCCTTCATTCTTTAGATATCCTTTGTTGAAGAAATAGCAATACACATGGGTGAGCCAATCACATGAGGTATCTATGTGCAGCCACCAATCAGCAGCTACTGAGCATATTTAGATATGATTTTCAACAAAGGACATCAAAAGAATGAAGAAAATTAGATATTAGATGTAAATTAGAAAGTTATTTAAATTTGCATATGGGTTTCATATGGGTTTTATGTCCCTTTAAATGGTGCCTTGGAAAACTGGTCAACTTAGTAAACATCTGATTTTAGTCTAAAAGGATTGTAACAGAAACTCTTGCCAGATAACACAATGCTTGCTCTGATTATGAGATCTAGAAATCCATGCCCATTAAAATAGGTTTAAAACATACTTTTTACTTTAATGCTGCAAATTATGCTCATAGATTCTTTCATTACATAAGGGATGAGAGTCAGAGGGGGAGGAAGAGAGACAGAGAGAGAAAGAGACCATGGGGAGAACAACACATAAGGAGAAAGATGGATAGAGAGAGAGACACACACACACACACAAGGGGGGGGACCACTGCATTTTAAAGTAATAAAACAGCAGAGCTACAGAGACAGAGTGAAACTATAACTAAATGAGACTATAATTTAGTGTAAAGTACAGAGGCAAACTGCTAAGTTAGTGGGTGTAAAGTTTGAGTAAACAAAATACAAAAACGACCCTGCTGTAAAAGAGTAAAAAACACTAAACCACATTCATTAAATTATCATTTTCACTAACAGAATCCCTTACAGTAAAATCTTACTTCAATAAGATGTGGCTGAACAGAAACACTGCTCTCTGTGCCTCTCTCCTGCTCTGTAAGGATTCAGGAAGTGACAGTGGCACATTCCACTGCACTTAGAGGGGAAGAACAGAACTCTCTTTTTCACTTTAGCAAAGCTAGCAGGTTCACAGGACAGCAACAAAATATATGAAAATTGTTTTTTTCCGTTTTTGTTTTGTTTTATATGATTTAACATCCAGCCCCAACCCTATGTTCCACTTACTAATGCCTCTCGCTGGATTGGTTCAGCCCAAATAGGACTGCCTCAAATAAAGCACTTATGGGCCATGCAATGATCTTAACCACTGTCATCCAGTAGATGGCGCAGCATGTTGTGTAATGGTGGGCAGACCTGCTTGTGCCTCTCCATTGCACAACATCTAGCTGTGAAAAAAAATGCTGGGGAAAAAAATTACAATTTTTTTTTTAAAGCCAATAAAAAAAAATATATTTTTGCCCATATGAAAGGTGAAGCACTGCCTCACCTGCCTCTAGTGACTGCACATCACTGACACAGACTGACCGGTCAGTTTAAAAATGTATTTGTGGCCAACACATATCTTTTGGAGACCGCTAACCTACAATAATTTATAGGAAACTGATGAAAAACTTTATCCATATATGTAAGGTAATAGGTTACTAGAAGCTAGTAGTTTGCTGTATTTTTTAGAAAGTTTTTTTTGTGTTTTAGTTTCTTTTATTGATGTGGCCACATCTTGAATCAATTATTTGAGAATTTGATATTTATTTTTATTTTAGAGTGTTATTAATTTTAAGAGTACTATTAGATGAAATTTTATTGAATTTATGCATTTTTTTAATTTAATAAACTATTGAGTTTTGTATTAAATATACTTACCTTGAGCTATCTTGTGCTATTTAGCTATATATTTAATCCCTTGACTTTGAGCTCTGCTTAGAGCGCCACTTTATATCTACCTCTAACTCATTCTGTTTTAAACTGTGTAAGAGAGATCACAGTATACCTTTTAAAGTTGGCCACGAGCTCTTAGGTATCAGTCCAGACCTACTATCACCTTTCCTTTAGCATATATTCTAGTTCTCAATGTTGATGTGTTTGTGAGTTTAAAAGGACATTTTTAAGATGTTTTATTTTGGCCAATTAGAGGTGAGATAGGTGTTTTTAAATGCACTAAAGAGTTTACTTTCTATGGCCTAGATTTAGAGTTTGGCGTTAGCCGTCAAAACCAGCGTTAGAGGCTCCTAACGCTGGTTTTGGGCTATCGCTGGTATTTAGAGTCGGGTAAGTAAGGGTCTAACGCTCACTTTCCAGCCGCGACTTTTCCATAACGCAGAACCCTTTATGTCAATTGTGTATCCTATCTTTTCAATGGGATCTTTCTAACGCCGGTATTTAGAGTCTTGGCTGAAGTGAGCGTTAGAATTCTAACGACAAAACTCCAGCCGCAGAGAAAAGCCAGGAGTTAAGAGCTTTCTGGGCTAACGCCGGTTCATAAAGCTCTTAACTACTGTGCTCTAAAGTACACTAACACCCATAAACTACCTATGTACCCCTAAACCGAGGCCCCCCCACATCGCCGCCACTCTATTAAATTTTTTTAACCCCTAATCTGCCGACCGCACACCGCCGCCACTTACATTATCCCTATGTACCCCTAATCTGCTGCCCCTAACACCGCCGACCCCTATATTATATTTATTAACCCCTAATCTGCCGCCCCCAACGTCGCCTCCACCTACCTACAATTATTAACCCCTAATCTGCCGACTGGACCTCACCGCCACTATAATAAAGTTATTAACCCCTAATCCGCCTCACTCCCGCCTCAATAACCCTATAATAAATAGTATTAACCCCTAATCTGCCCTCCCTAACATCGCAGACACCTAACTTCAAGTATTAACCCCTAATCTGCCGACCGGACCTCACCACTACTCTAATAAATTTATTAACCCCTAAAGCTAAGTCTAACCTTAACCCTAACACCCCCCTAAGTTAAATATAATTTAAATCTAACGAAATAAATTAACTCTTATTAAATAAATTATTCCTATTTAAAGCTAAATACTTACCTGTAAAATAAACCCTAATATAGCTACAATATAAATTATAATTATATTGTAGTTATTTTAGGGTTTATATTTATTTTACAGGCAACTTTGTATTTATTTTAACCAGGTACAATAGCTATTAAATAGTTAAGAACTATTTAATAGCTACCTATTTAAAATAATTACAAAATTACCTGTAAAATAAATCCTAACCTAAGTTACAATTAAATCTAACACTACACTAGCAATAAATTAATTAAATAAAATACCTACAATTATCTACAATTAAACCTAACACTACACTATCAATAAATAAATTAAATAAAATACCTACAAATAAATACAATTAAATAAACTAACTAAAGTACAAAAAATAAAAAAAGCTAAGTTACAAAAAATATTAATTACAAACATAATAAAAATATTACAACAATTTTAAACTAATTACACCTACTCTAAGCCCCCTAATAAAATAACAAAGCCCCCCAAAATAAAAAAATGCCCTACCCTATTCTAAAATTAAAATAGAAAAGCTCTTTTACCTTACCAGCCTTTAAAAGGGTCTTTTGCAGGGCATACCCCAAATAATTCAGCTCTTTTGCCTGTAAAAAAAAACATACAATACCCCTTCACATTACAACCCACCACCCACATACCCCTAATCTAACCCAAACCCCCCTTAAATAAACCTAACACTAAGCCCCTGAAGATCTTCCTACCTTGTCTTCACCATGCCAGGTATCACCGATCGCTCCAGGCTCCGAAGTCTTCATCCAAGCCCAAGCGGTGGTTGGAGATCCATCATCCGGCTGAAGTCTTCTATCAAGCGGCGGCTGAAGAGGTCCAGAAGAGGCTCCAAAGTCTTCCTCCTATCCGGGCAGAAGAGTAGATCCGGGCCGGCAACCATCTTCTTCCAAGCGGTGACAAGCGGCTCCATCTTGAAGACCTCCGGCGAGGATCCATCCTCTTCTTGCGACGTCCTAAGTCAGAATGAAGGTTCCTTTAAATGACGTCATCCAAGATGGCATCCCTCGAATTCCGATTGGCTGATAGGATTCTATCAGCCAATCAGAATTAAGGTAGGTAAAATCTGATTGGCTGATTGAATCAGCCAATCAGATTGAGCTCGCATTCTATTGGCTGTTCCGATCAGCCAATAGAATGCGAGCTCAATCTGATTGGCTGATTGGATCAGCCAATTGGATTGAACTTGAATCTGATTGGCTGATTCCATCAGCCAATCAGATTTTTCCTACCTTAATTTCCGATTGGCTGATAGAATCCTATCAGCCAATCGGAATTCGACGGACGCCATCTTGGATGACGTAATTTAAAAGAACCTTCATTTGGACTTAGGATGTCGCAAGAAGAGGATGGATCCGCGCCGGAGGTCTTCAAGATGGAGCCGCTTGTCACCGCTTGGAAGAAGATGGTTGCTGGTCCGGATCTACTCTTCTGCCCGGATGGAAGGATGACTTTGGAGCCTCTTCTGGACCTCTTCAGCCGCCGCTTGATAGAAGACTTCACCCGGATGATGGATCTCCAGCTCCCGCTTGGGCTTGGATGAAGACTTCGGAGCCTGGAGCGATCGGTGATACCTGGCATGGTGAAGACAAGGTAGGAAGATCTTCAGGGGCTTAGTGTTAGGTTTATTTAAGGTGGGTTTGGGTTAGATTAGGGGTATGTGGGTGATGGGTTGTAATGTTGGGGGGTGTATTGTATGTTTTTTTTTACAGGCAAAAGAGCTGAATTCTTAGGGGTATGCTCCGCAAAAGACCCTTTTAAGGGCTGGTAAGGTAAAAGAGCTTTTCTATTTTAATTTTAGAATAGGGTAGGGCATATTTTTATTTTGGGGGGCTTTGTTATTTTATTAGGGGGCTTAGAGTAGGTGTAATTAGCTTAAAATTGTTGTAATATTTTTATTATGTTTGTAATTATTTTTTTTATTTTAGGTAACTTAGCTTTTTTTATTTTTTTGTACTTTAGTTAGTTTATTTAATTATATTTATTTGTAGGTATTTTATTTAATTTATTTATTGATAGTGTAGTGTTAGGTTTAGTTGTAGATATTTGTAGGTATTTTATTTAATTAATTTATTGCTAGTGTAGTGTTAGGTTTAATTGTAACTTAGGTTAGGATTTATTTTACAGGTAATTTTGTAATTATTTTAACTAGGTAGCTATTAAATAGTTCTTAACTATTTAATAGCTATTGTACCTGGTTAAAATAAATACAAAGTTGCCTGTAAAATAAATATTAATCCTAAAATAGCTACAATATAATTATTATTTATAGTGCAGCTATATTAGGGTTTAGCTTTAAATAGGAATAATTTATTTAATAAGAGTTAATTTATTTCGTTAGATTTAAATTATATTTAACTTAGGGGGGTGTTAGTGTTAGGGTTAGACTTAGCTTTAGGGGTTAATAAATTTATTAGAGTAGCGGCAAGGTCCGTTTGGCAGATTAGGGGTTAATACTTGAAGTTGGGTGTCAGCGATGTTAGGGAGGGCAGATTAGGGGTTCATACTATTTATTATAGGGTTAGTGAGGCGGATTAATTAATACATTTTATTATAGTAGTGGTGAGGTCCGGTTGGCAGATTAGGGGTTAATTATTGCAGGTAGGTGGAGGCGACGTTGGGGGCAGGAGATTAGGAGTTAATAAATATAATATAGGGGTCGGTGGTGTTAGGGGCAGCAGATTAGGGTTACATAGGGATAACGTAGGTTGCGGCGGTGTACGGAGCGGCAGATTAGAGATTAAAAAATATGCAGGTGTCAGCGATAGCGGGGGTGACAGATTAGGGGTTAATAAGTGTAAGGTTAGGGGTGTTTAGACTCGGGGTACATGTTAGGGTGTTATGTGCAGTCTTAGGAAGTGTTTCCCCATAGGAAACAATGGGGCTGCGTTAGGAGCTTAACGCTGCTTTTTTGCAGGTGTTAGGTTTTTTTTCAGCTCAAACTGCCCCATTGTTTCCTATGGGGATATCGTGCACGAGCACGTTTTTGAAGCTGGCCGCGTCCGTAAGCACCGCTGGTATTGAGAGTTGCAATGGTGGTAAATTATGCTCTACGCTCCCTTTTTGGAGCCTAACGCAGCCATTCTGTGAACTCTAAATACCAGCAGTATTTAAAAGGTGCGGGGGGAAAAAAAGCATGTGTTAGCTACGCGGGTCGTTACCGACAAAACTCTAAATCTAGGCGTATGTGTATAAATGTCGCGATCGCTCAGCTGCTGATCGCTTTCTTCTGCCTCTGTCTTAAGCGCGGTACTCTATTGGTTAACCCATACCTGCCTTATTACACGTTGCTGGACATTGCTTACCTGACTACTCTATTGGTTAACCCTTACCTGCCTGATTACACATTGCTGGATATTGCTTACCTGACTACTCTATTGGTTAACCCATACCTGCCTGATTACACGTTGCTGGACATTGCTTACCTGACTACTCTATTGGTTAACCTATACCTGCCTGATTACACGTTGCTGGACACTGCTTACCTGACTACTCTATTGGTTAACCCATACCTGCCTGATTTCACGTTGCTGGACATTGCTTACCTGACTACTCTTTTGGTTAATTCCTATCTGCCTGATTACACGTTGCTGGATATTGCTTGCCTGACTATTCTATTGGTTAACCTTACCTGCCTGTTTACACGTTGCTGAACATCGCTTGCCTGATTACTCTTCTGGTTAACCCCTATCTGCCTGATTACACGTTACTGGATATTGCTTGCCTGACTATTCTATTGGTTAACCTTACCTGCCTGTTTACACGTTGCTGAACATCGCTTGCCTGATTACTCTATTGATTAATCCTATCTACACAAAGTTTCTTCTCCTGACCCTGCTGTGCCATCTTCCAGTCTATTACTGTGAGTATATTATACTACAGCTGTCGCAGGGTCAGGTCCTGGTATATACTCACTGTGCTAGGGTGTTATTAACCTCATTCTAGCATTTGGGTCTAACTCTGGACTTTACCTATCCTGACATTATTAATATTACTGCATTTTATGGAAAACACTGTGTTTGAACTTTTTTGTTGCCTAGGACATCAGACACTTAAATACCAATAAGTTCCCTTTATATTTATATAACACACACACATATATATAGATATATGCGTGTGGTCTGGATCGCTGACATTGTGTCACCAGATTTTTTAGTGCTTTATTTCAGCTGTGTTTTAGCTGTTATGTTTTTATATTTTTTGGCTACAATAAAGAAAGTTTTATCTTACTCAGGAGACTTTTTGCGCTTTGTGTGGTGTCTAAACTTGTGGAATACATATTGCTCTTTTTTTGGACGCTGATTACAGACCGGCTCTGATGCCACAGCTGCAGGTCTCCGCCTAACTTCTCTCATTTTGCTCCCTACTGTGACTGAGACCAGCATTCATGCTACAGGTACTACTGATTTACATTTGTTTCGTAGGTACTGTGAGCGCTTTTACTTTGATAGTGTTCTACTATATATATATATATATATATATATATATATATTATAGATAGATAGATAGATAGAGATAGATAGATAGATAGATAGATAGAAAAGATGTGTATTCATAATGAGAAACGATCTTAGATATTCTATCAGCCAATCGGAATTTAAGGGACGCCATTTTGGATGACGTCACTTAAAGAGATATTCATTACAAAGAAGTTGTCATTTAAAGAGGATGCTCCGCGTTGGATGTCTTGCAGATGGACCCGCTCCGCGCCAGAACGATGAAGATTGAAGATGCTGTCTGGATTAAGACTTCTTGCATCTGGAGGACCACTTCTGTCCATCGGGAGGACCACTTCTGCCAGCTTCGTTGAGGACATCTTGCCGCTTGGATGAAGACTTCTCCCGGTAAGTGAATCTTCGGGGGTTAGTGTTAGGATTTTTTTAAGGGTGCATTGGGTGGGTTTTTTTTTTTAAGTTAGGGCTTTGGACCTGCAAAAGAGCTAAATGCCCTTTTAAGGGCAATGGGGAGCTTAGTTTTTTTAGTTAGTATTTTATTTGGGGGGTTGGTTGTGTGGGTGGTGGATTTTACTTTTGGGGGTGTTTGTATTCTTTTTTACAGGAAAAATAGCTGATTTCTTTGGGGCAATGCCCCGCAAAAGGCCCTTTTAAGGGCTATTGGTAGTTTAGTTTAGGCTAAGGTTTTTTTTTATTTTGGGGGGCTTTTTTATTTTGATAGGGCTCTTAGATTAGGTGTAATTAGTTTAAAGATCTGTAATTTGTTTTTTATTTTCTGTAATTTAGTGTTTGTTTGTTTGTTTTTTGTAATTTAGCTAATTTAATTTATTTAATTGTATTTATTGTAGGGAACAACCTAGCAGTATACTTTCATTATTTAATTATTTTTACCCATTTTTTTGTAATTTAAAGGGACATTCTGGTCAAAATGGAAATTCACATTGATGAATTACATATTTGAATAAAAACATATTTGTAATAAATATACTTTGGCAAAAATGCTTCTCTTAAAAGTTATCAATAGTTTAGTGTGATAATTTTCCTCTGCATGTGCATGTGGAGTAGAGCTAGATATTCTCAGTGCACCAGCATTTTAAATACTGCAACTGCTCAGAGAGCCAATGGGGCTTGTTTCATGTCAACAATTAGCAAACAGAGTCATTATCAGATGATACAAGCAACTTGGGCTCTCTAAGCAAGTGCTCTGTTAAAATGCTGGAGCATGGAGAATACTTAAATACACTGATGACATAGCTAATGCTTTTATTAGAAGCATTTTTGATAATGTATATTGCAGAAATGCTACTATTCAAAAGTGGAATGCAACCGTGTGAATATCAATTTGGACTGAAACGTCCCTTTAAGCCATTAAAAACTGAAAGGTCACAAAAGCTAAACCTTGCCACTTTTCTCTGCTAATTTGCAAATGATCTTATCTTTTCTGCTGAAAATGATTTGTTAACACATTGATAGTAACAAGCCCTGTCTTCTCCACTCTCAAGTCCAGATTGTCTCCCCAAAAAGAGGAAAAACAGTTGCACAAGGTATTAATCTGTTCTAATATATATATCAGACTCTTCTGATATTTTAATCTACTACAAAATATGTATAGTCTGTTTAATTTTAAATAGATCCCACATCATATACTAAAAAAAATACATGTGTTTCTAAATGTTGTTCCTTTTTTTATATTGACTACATCTAACTGCAAAATGATTCTGCTGACACAGAACAGATGTCATATTGGTACCTTTAGCAGCACAGGTTTATCCTTTCTACCAATCTCTGAAGGAAAAGCCAGAAATAGAAAATAAGGGATTACATCAATTGTAATGTGAAGCCCATAATTTATATTCTATGTAGCACAGAGACACAATGTATATAAACACAGCAATATCAGCTGGCAACAAAAATATACTGATAACATTTCACACATTGTTCTAATAAACTCTCAGAAAGTTTGTATTTAAAGAGTATATTTAGAGCTTGTGTGATTGCTTTCTCTATTAACACATCATCAAACATGGCCACTTTATTTTTGTATTAGCTGAGTGAATTGCTAAGTGCTTGTTTTCAACACAATAAAACCAGCTTGATTATGGACAGTGCAATGTGATCTAATATGCACAGTAGGATATTTCAGCATATGAATAGAGCGCTGCTTTTCAAACCTGTCCTCAGGCCTCCCCAACAGGCCAGTTTTTCAGGATTACTTTGGATGAGAGCAGGTAACATACCAATGGCTAGATTAAGAGTTGTGCGTTAAGGTAAAAAAGCAGCGTTAACAGGTCCTAACGCTGCTTTTTAACGCCCGCTGCTATTACGAGTTTTGCAGCTTTAGGTGTACCGCACACTTTTTTGGCCGTACCGCAAACCGACTTACGTAAACTTCGTAAGCCCTTTTTTCAGTGGGACTTCCATAGTGCCAGTATTACGAGTTTGTCCTGGGAGGCCAAAAAGTGAGCGGTACACCCTCTACCTCCAAGATCCGTAACGCTTTTTAAAGTCAGTAGTTATGAGTTTTACACTACAACGCCCTGTAGCATAAAACTCATAACTAAAGTGCTAAAAAGTACACTAACACCCATAAACTACCTATTAACCCCTAAACTGAGGACCTCCCGCATTGCAAACACTAAAAGAAAATTATTAACCCATAATCTGCCGCTCCGGACATCGCCGCCACTATAATAAACATATTAACCCCTAAACCGCCTCGCAAACACTAGTTAAATAATATTAACCCCTAATCTTCCGCCCCCAACGTCGCCTCCACTATATTAAAGTGTCAGTAAACCTAAAATATAATGTTATATAATTCTGCACATCGGGCCAGCTGTATAGTCACAGCCTGGCCCGACCGCGCCATAACATTAAGTGCAGCTCGCTCCTGCTCTGTCTGACAGTGTTAGTGTTATGGCGCGGTCAGGCCGGGCTGTGACTATACAGCTGGCCTGATGCACTGTGGAATAAAAACAGACCCGCTCAGCAGAGTACATTGTAGCTAGCTTAGGGTTTATTTTTATTTTACAGGCAAGTTTGTATTTATTTTAACTAGGTAGAATAGTTATTAAATAGTTATTAACTATTGAATAACTATTTAGTTAAAATAAATACAAACTTACCTGTAAAATAAAACCTAACCTAAGTTACACTAACACCTAACACTACACTACAATTAAATAAATTCCCTGCATTAAATACAATTAAATAAATTAAATTAAATTAGCTAAATTAAACCCCCCCCCCCCACTAAATTACAGAAAATAAAAAACAAATTACCGATCTTTAAACTAATTACACCTAATCTAATAGCCCTATCAAAATAAAAAAAGCCCCCCAAAATAAAAAACCCTAGCCTAAACTAAACTACCAATAGCCCTTAAAAGGCCCTTTTGTGGGGCATTGCCCCAAAGAAATCAGCTCTTTTTCACCCCCCAACAGTAAAACCCACCACCCACACAACCAACCCCCCAAATAAAATACTAACAAAAAAAACCTAAGCTCCACATTGCCCTGAAAAGGGCATTTGGATGGGCATTGCCCTTAAAAGGGCATTTAGCTCTATTGCAGGCCCAAAGCCCTAACCTAAAAAATAAACCCACCCAATACACCCTTAAAAAAATCCTTACACTAACCCCCGAAGATTCACTTACCGGGAGAAGTCTTCATCCAAGCGGCAAGATGTCCTCAACGAAGCTGGCAGAAGTGGTCCTCCAGACGGGCAGAAGTGGTCCTCCAGATGGCAGAAGTCTTCATCCAGATGGCATCTTCTATCTTCATCCTTCTGGCGCGGAGCGGGTCCATCTTCAAGACATTCAATGCAGAGCATCCTCTTCAAACGACGGCTTCTTCGTAATGAATATCTCTTTAAGTGATGTCATCCAAGATGGGGTCCCTTAGATTCCAGCCAATCGGAATTAAGATGATCCAATCAGCCAATAGGATTGAGCTTGCATTCTATTGGCTGATTGGAACAGGCAATAGAATGCCAGCTCAATCCTATTGGCTGATTGCATCAGCCAATAGGATTTTTTCTACCTTAATTCCGATTGACTGAGTGAATTCTATCAGCCAATCGGAATCTAAGGGACGCCATCTTGGATGACGTCACTTAAAGAGATATTCATTATGAAGAAGCCGTCTTTTGAAGAAGATGCGTGGGTGGTGGGTTTTACTGTTGGGGGGTGTTTGTATTTTTATTTTTTACAGGAAAAAGAGCTGATTTCTTTGGGGCAATGCCCCGCATAAGGCCCTTTTAAGGGCTATTGGTAGTTTAGTTTAGGCTAGGGTGGGTTTATTTGGGGGGGGGGGGGGCTTTTTTATTTTGATAGGGCTATTAGATTAGGTGTAATTAGTTTAAAGATCTGTAATTTGTTTTTTATTTTCTGTAATTTAGTGGGGGGGTTTGTAATTTAGCTAATTTAATTTATTTAATTGTATTTAATGTAGGGAATTTATTTAATTGTAGTGTAGTGTTAGGTGTTAGTGTAACTTAGGTTAGGTTTTATTTTACAGGTAAGTTTGCATTTATTTTAGCTAGGTAGTTATTAAATAGTTAATAACTATTTAATAACTATTCTACCTAGTTAAAATAAATACAAAGTTGCCTGTAAAATAAAAATAAACCCTAAGCTAGCTACAATGTAACTATTAGTTATATTGTTGCTAGCTTAGGGTTTATTTTATAGGTAAGTATTTAGTTTTAAATAGGAATAATGTAGTTAATGATAGTAATTTTATTTAGATTTATTTAAATTATATTTCAATTAGTGGGTGTTAGGGTTAGGGTTAGACTTAGGTTTAGGGGTTAATAAATTAAATATAGTGGCGGTGACGTTGGGGGCAGCAAATTAGGGGTTAATAAGTTTAGGTAGGTTGTGGTTACATTGGGGGCAGCAGATTAGGGGTTAATAAATATAATGCAGGTGTCGGCGATGTCGGGGGCAGCAGATTAGGGGTTAATAAGTGTTAGATTAGGGGTGTTTAGACTCGGGGTTCATGTTAGGTGTAAACATAAAATGTGTTTCCCCATAGGAATCAATGGGGCTGCGTTACTGAGTTTTACGCTGCTTTTTGGCAGGTGTTAGACTTTTTCTCAGCCGGCTCTCCCCATTGATGTATATGGGGAAATCGTGCATGAGCACATACGACCAGCTCACCGCTGACTTAAGCAGCGCTGGTATTGGAGTGCGGTATGGAGCTCAATTTTGCTCTACGATCACTTCTTGCCTTTTAGCTCCGGGTTTGTAAAAACCCGTAATACCAGCGCTGCAGGTAAGTGAGCTGTGAGAAAAAACTGCTTATTAGCACCGCACAGCTCCTAACACAAAACTCGTAATCTACCCGCAAGTTTACTAATTAGCTGATTATTTTACTCCAGTTCCTATATCCTCAAAATGTGGCCTGTTAGGGAGGCCTGGGGACAACTTTGAAACACAGTTTCTAGAGTGTTGCAGGGTCAGTATTAAGATGATTATATTATGCCGCCTGCTTCTCTCAGGACAGAGGAAAAGCCATGATTTTCATGAGTTATCAGGAAAAACAGGCAAAATAACTAATGTACATTGCAAAATGTATTATTAAAAACAGGGATCTTTTGTGCACTAAAATTTCACATTTTAAACTGTTCTTTTGTTTCCTGTTATGGGAATTACATGTTTTACTTGTGTGTCATGAATTATGTAAATCTAAAATATATTTTCTGTTGCAGCATCTACAATCCAGATTTCCATGTACATTGGTTTAACACATTTTTAGTTTACAGCCAGATTGCTCTATTAATACACATGTAAAATTGATGTACACAGGGACACTAATACATTATATTTTCTTATCCTAAATGGAAAATAAAAATGGAAATGTTTAACAAACATGAGTCATCTATAAAACATACTTTTAAACCCAGGCTGTAAACATAATTTTCTTGCCCTTAATTTGCCAAATTGGCTTAATAAATAACTCTGCAAAAGTATATTTCTAGTTACTATTGTTTGAGAAGCTAAGATATGTCTAAATCAGCTAGGGAAATGGCACATTTACAATCAATATTTACATTACAAAGACATGCCTTTACTTCAGGAAATCATTTTTTGTCTTCACGATAAGGCTGTAAAGCTTCAATTCACCTTTTAAAGGGACATTGAACCCAAATATTATCTTTCATGATTAAGGTAGTGCATGCAATTTTAAGCAACTTTATAATTTACTCCTATTATTAATTTTTCTTCATTCTCTTGCTATCTTTATTTGAAAAAAATGTAAGTTCAGAAGCCGGCCTATTTTCGGTTCATAACCTGGGTTGTGCTTGCTGATTGGTGGCTAAATGCTGTCCAGTGATCTGAACCAATAATTGTCTGGCTCCTTAGCTTAGATGCTCTTTTCAAATAAAGATATCAAGAGAACAAAGAAAAATTGATAATAGGAGTAAATTAGAAAGTTGTTTAAAATGGCATGCTCTATCTGAATCAATGACAGAAAAAATGTGGGTCTAGTATACCTTTAAGGCTTGAAGATTACAATAAATGTCTCATTTAACGTTAAAGGGATACTAAACCCATTTTTTTTCTTTTAAGCTTTAGATAGAACATGTAATGTTAAACAACTTTCCAATTTACTTCAATAATCAAATTTGCTTTGTTGTCTTCATATACTTTGTTGAAAAGCATACCTAGGATAACTTCATGAGCAGCAACACCCTTCTGGTAATTAGTTGCTGATTGGTGGATGCACATATATATGCCTCTTGTTATTGGCTCACCAAATGTATTAATTCTAGATCCCAGTAGTGCCTTGCTGCTCCTTCAACAAAGGATACTAAGATAAAACAGCAAATTTGATAATAGAAGATAATTGCATGGTTGTTTAAAATCCTATGTTCTATCTGAATAATTAAAGAAAAAAGTTGGGTTTCATGACCCTTTAAATAAAGGGACAGGAAACCCAAACTCTTTCTGTCATGATTCAGATAAAGCATTCAATTTTAAACAACATTCTAATTGACTTCTATTATCTAATTCACTTCATTCTTGTGATATCCCTTGCTGAAAAGCATATCTAGATAGGCTCAGTAGCTGCTGATTGGTGGCTGCACATAGATGCATCATGTGATTGACTCACCCATGCACATTGCAATTTCTTCAACAAAGGATATCTAAAGAATGAAGTAAATTGGAATGTTGTTTAAAATTATATGCTCTATCTGAATCATGATATACACATTTTGGGTATAGTGTCCCTTTAATTTTGCTACACTGTAACCACAAAAGATGTCTGTACCTGTTTTGAAAGGAAATACATGACATACAAAAGAATATACCAACGAAGTAGCTTTTGTAATATAATCTAAATGGTAATTTATTGTCTAAAAATATTCATCCATCAATATTTTGTAAATTTTATTTAAGAAAACTTTTCATGCTTTAAGCACTCCATATACTGTAATATCTCCCAATACAGAGTAAAACACGCTTCACTCTGCAGGTACTGTACTTAATGTCTTTGGGAAGCTTTCAAAGATGATCTTTGAGGTTCTAATAGAAATTCAGATATGAACAGTTTTGTTAAGTACCAGCTAAAGTGATCATTGTTGAAAATAAGCTGAGAGATTGATTTTTTCTGCATCAAACAAGGCTTTGAACAGCAGAAATTCAAATTAAAGAGAAAAATCAATTGTACTCTGCACAACCAAAACTCCTTACAATGGATCTACTAGCTTTTTTCTCAGAGTGAAAGGAAATTGGGCAGAATAGGGTAGTGGTTTTTTTTCATTCTTCAAGGAACTTCAAGGTGAATAAGAAGCTATTGGTTAAGGCGCTGTGATCTCCCTATACCTTTGGACAGACGCACAGTGAGTCTAGAGCTAATAGTTATACCTGCTATGCTTCTGGCAGTTAAGTCAGTTGCATAATGTTTCTGACATTTCAAGTATTTAACTAGGGCTCCAGTTAACCCCCGAATGAAAAAGAAAACTACCCTGATGCATGACAAATGTCATATCTAGAATTTGGGGCGAGATTACATATGCGGCGCAGGCTTCAGCATAACTGCTGAAACCTGCGCCATCCATAATTTAACCTCGAACATCGGGGTATCACATATACGGCGCCGGCAATTCATAAAGTGCTCTAAGTCGGATAAACTAGGGATGTCCAGAAATGAACGTAAATAAAAATTTCTGGAGTTGCCAGTGACTTTAGAAACTGCTGACACCTAAGAAAATAAAGCAAATGTCAAATCTCCTGTAAAAGTCTAACCCGACTCCCAAAAATAAAGCCCACATGTAAAACCCCTATATCCGCAATCCCCCCCACATTGCAACTAATAATTAAAGTATTAGCCCCTAAATTGAAAACTCCCCACAATGCAATAAGCCTAATTAAACTATTAACCCCTAATCCACCATACACCCACATCACAATCTACCTAATAAAAGTATTAACCCCTAAATTGAAAACTCCCCACAATGCAATAAGCCTAATTAAACTATTAACCCCTAATCCACCATACACCCACATCGCAATCTACCTAATAAAAGTATTAACCCCTAAATCCGCCAACCCCAACACCGCAAACTACCTAATAAATGTATTAACCCCTAATCCACCATTCACCCACATCGCAACAAAATTTATAAATCTATTAACCTCTAATCCGCCAAACCCACACATCACAATAATCTTAATTAAACTATTAACCCCTAAACTGCAAAACCCAGACAACGCAAATAACTAATTAAATTACTAAGCCCCCTAACCTAACACCCCTAACCTAACACCCCCTAAATTAACCACAGTTACCTAAATTAAAAAATACTAAGTTACAAACAATTAAAATAAAAAAGCTAACATTACTTAAAAATAATAATAAAAAAAAATTAAATTGATCTAAGATTACAAAAAATAAAAAAAATCTAACATTACATTAAATAATAAACCAAATAATCAAAAATAAAAAAATTAAACCTAATCCCTATGAAAATAAAAAAGCCCGCCCAAATATAAAAACACCCCATAATCTAATGCTAAAAAAATAAAACGGACGCCTTCTTGGATGACGTCACTTAAAGGAACTGTCATTCAGTAAGAAGCCGTTGTTTGAAGAGGATGCTCTGCGGCGGATGTCTTGAAGATTGACCCGCTCCACGTCAGATGGATGAAGATAGAAGATGCCGTCTGGATGAAGACTTCTGCCCGTCTGGAGGACCACTTTGCCCGGCTTGGATGAAGACTTCTCCCGGCTTCGTTGAGGACTTTGGCCCGGTTGGATGAAGACTACTGCCGCTTCCTTGAGGATGGATGTCCGGTCTTCAGAACAGTAAGTCTATCTTCAGGGGGTTAGTGTTAGGTTTCTTTAAGGGTGTATTGGGTGGGTTTTAATTTTTAGATTAGGGTTTGGGCCGCAAAGAGCTAACTGCCCTTTTAAGGGCAATGCCCATCCAAATGCCCTTTTCAGGGCAATGGGGAGCTTACGTTTTTTTAGATAGTATTTTATTTGGGGGGTTGGTTGTGTGGGTGGTGGGGTTTACTGTTGGGTGGTTGTTTGTATTTTTTTTACAGGTAAAAGAGCTGATTACTTTGGGGCAATGCCCCGCAAAAGGCCCTTTAAAGGGCTATTGGTAGTTTAGTTTAGGCTAGGGTTTTTTTATTTTGGGGGGGCTTTTTTTTATTTTGATATGGCTATTAGATTAGGTGTAATTATTTTAAATATCTTGTAATTTGTTTATTATTTTCTGTAATTTAGTGGGGATTTTTTTTGTACTTTAGCTAATTTAATTTAATTTATTTAATTGTTGTTAATGTAGTTAATTTATTTAATTATAGTGTAGCGTTAGGTGTTATTGTAACTTAGGTTAGGTTTTATTTTACAGGTAATATTATATTTATTTTAGCTAGGTAGTTATTAAATAGTTAACTATTTAATAACTATTCTACCTAGTTAAAATAAATACAAACTTGCCTGTAAAATAAAAATAAACCCTAAGCTAGATACAATGTAACTATTAGTTATATTGTAGGTATCTTAGGGTTTATTTTATAGGTATTTAGTTTTAAATAGGAATTATTTAGGTAATAATATTAATTTTTACTTAGATTTATTGTAATTATATTTAAGTTAGGGGGTGTTAGGGTTAGGGTTAGACTTAGGTTTAGGGGTTAATACATTTAGTATAGTGGCGGCAACGTTGGGGACGGCAGATTAGGGGTTAATAAATGTAGGTAGGTGGTGGCGATGTTAGGGATGGCAGTTTAAGGGTTAATAGTATTTAACTAATGTTTGCGAGGCGGGAGTGCGGCAGTTTGGGGGTTAATATGTTTATTATAGTGGCGGCGACGGGGGTGGCAGATTAGGGGTTAATAAGTGTAGGTAGGTTGCGGCGACATTGGGGGCGGCAGATTAGGGGTTAATAAATATAATGCAGGTTTCGGTGATGTCGGGGGTGGCAGATTAGGGGTTAATAAGTATAATGTAGGTGGCGACGGTGTCCAGAGCAGCAGATTAGGGGTTAATAAATATAATGCAGGTGTCGGCGATGTCGGGGGCGGCAGATTTGGGGTTAATAAGTATAAGATTAGGGGTGTTTAGACTCGGGGTTCATGTTAGGGTGTTAGGTGTAAACATAAATTTTATTTCCCCATAGGAATTAATGGTGCTGCGTTACTGAGTTTTACGCTTCTTTATTGCAGGTGTTGGACTTTTTCTCAGCCGGCTCTCCCCGTTGATCCCTATGGGGAAATCGTGCACGAGCATGTACGACCAGCTCACCGCTGACTTAAGCAGCGCTGGTATTGAAGTGAGATATGGAGCTAAATTTTGCTCTACACTCACTTTTTGTCTTTTAACGCCTGGTTTGTAAAAACCTATAATACCAGCGCTGCAGGTAAGTGAGCAGTGAGAAAAAACAGCACCGCATAGCCTCTAACGCAAAACTCATAATCTAGCCGTTCGTTTGTAATTTAGTATTTTTTAATTTAGGTAATTGGGATTAATTTAGGGAGTTTTTGGTTAGGGGGTGTTTGGTTAGTAGGTTTTGTAATTTAATTAGTTATTTGCATTGTGTGGGTTTGGCGGATTAGGGGTTAATAGATTTATTAGGTTTGTTGCGATGTGGGTTAATGGTGGATTAGGGGTTAATAGGTTCATTAACTTTATTGCGTTGGTGGGGGTGGCGGTTTAGGGGTTAATAGTTTTAATAGGTACTTTGTTATATGGGTGAATGGCAGATCAGGGGTTAATAATTTATTAAGGTATATTGCGTTGTGTGGGGTTGACAGATTAGGGATTTATAGGTTAATTAGATATTTTGCGATGTGGGGGTTAGCAGATTAAGGATTAAAATAGTTTATTAGTTATTGCTATGTGTGGCAAGGTGAAAATTGAGTAAAATGTTTCCATTTTCACCGCGTAAGTCTTTGCGCTGAATATGTGATACAGATTTGCGATTTGCAACGCGGTTCTATGTTACCTTATGGGAGAAAAAATTTCGGGTGACGGGTGAAATATACTTGCGGCATTAATATGCGGCATTGTATATATGATACCAAAAACGCATAACAACCCGCTGTCACCAGCTTTTGTGGACGACGCCGCAGGTGTTTTTTTAATGTCATTAAATTAATTATTGACCTGGTTTTATTTAAAAGGGGATATTTTAAAAAGCATTATTTTTTTTTTTTTTTAAGCTAATGTCATGTTCATCAATAGCTTAAGTTTTTCTTATTGGCCAAAAATCTTCTATACTATAGACTTGAATAAACACGTACATGCTTGCTTTTAGTTTAAAAGTGAAACAAATCCTTTACTTAAAGGGACAGTCTACACCTTAGTCATCTTAAAGTTTTACATTAGATTAAGCTGTTAATAGCCTCCTGCACATTTTCTATATCATGCAACAGGACTAGTAAAACAGTTTCTTTTAAATTAATATTCTTTCTGACCACTTTAAAATGGCTGCCAAGCTCGGCCCACTGATGACATCTTAATCTGGGCTGCACATGGTGTCCAATCACAAAAGGCTCACTAGTTGGATTTAACAGACTGTCAATGTAATTTAGCAGAGTGCCTAGATGTAGGTTTAGAGTTTACTAGTTTAATTTAGTTTATTGCAATGTGGGGGCTTTCGGTTTAGGGTTTAATAGTTAATAGTTTACTTTAGTATATTTTGTTGTGGGGGGCTTGCAGTTCAGGGGTAAATAGGTTTATTATAGTGGCGGCAGTGTAGGGCTTAATAAATTTAGTATAGTGGGGGCGATGTGGGCGGACGGCAGATTAGGGGTTAATATTATTTGTGATGTGATTTCAAAGTGGCCAGAAACAATATTCATTTTAAAATAACTTTTTCACTGTTCCTACTGCATGATATAGAAAAGGGTGCAGGAAGCTATTGGCAACTTTATCGAAGACTTTAAGATGACTAAGGTGTAGACTGTTCCTTTAAAAGGACATGAAACTAAAAATGTAACTTTCATGATTCATATAGAGCATTTAATTTTAAGACATTTTTAAATCACTCATATTATAATTTACTTTCGCCTAGATTATGAGTTATGCGCACTATAGGGAAAATAACGAACGCAAGAAAAGTTGCATTATTTAACCCCCTATAGCGCAGCCATTACAAGTTTTTCAAAACCCGGCTTGTGCGTGCGATATGGGGTTTTTAAGCTCTGTTTTGACGTGCTCGTTCATGCTTTCCCCATAGACATCAATTGGGAGAGCGGGTCAGAAAAAAGTCTAACACCTGCGATTGTGGAATGAAAAGATCTGTAAAGCAGCCCCATTGATGTCTATGGGGAAAAAGAAACTAACGTTTAAACCTAACACCCTAACATAAAGCCCGAGTCTAAACACCCCTAATCTGCCGCCCACCGACATCACTGACACCTACCTAGAGTTATTAACCCCTAATTTGCAGCTCCCGATATTGCCGCCACCTAAATGAATCTATTAACCCCTAATCTGCCGCTCCTGATATCGCCACCGCTAAACTAAAGTTATTAACCCCTATTCCGCCGCACCCAACATCACCGCCACTATGATTTAAAAAGCTCTCATTTTATTGGATTACTCATCATCCAATATAATGAGAGCTGCTTAAATCCTATTGGCTGATTTGAACAGGCCATAGGATTTTAGCAGCTCTAATTCCTATTGGCTGATTCAAATTTTCAGCCAATAGGATTGCAAGGGACGCCATCTTGGATCGCGTACCTTGCATTGAAGATTCAGTGTACGGCGGCGACCATATGAAGAGGATACTCCACGCCGCATGTCTTCAGGATGGACCCGCTCCGCACCGCCGGGATCAAGACAGAAGATGCCGTCTGGATGAAGATTGAAGAGGCCGTCTGGATGAAGACTTCTCACTGCTTTGATGAGGACTTCACCGCCGGGATGAAGATTGAAGAGGCCGCTTGGATGAAGACTTCTCACTGCCTGGATGAAGATCGTTCAAGCGGAACTTCAAAAACTATAAGTGGATCTTTGTTTTTTGTTTTTTAGTTTAGGGTTTGGGCATGTAAAAGAGCTAAATGACCTTTTAACGGCAATGCCAATCCAAAGTTATTTTTTTTATTTTGGGGGGTTGGTTGGGTGGTGGGTTTTACTGTTGGGGGGGGGGGTCTTTGTATTTTTACAGGTTAACCCCTTAAGGACAAGGCCATTTTTCAATTTCTTTCCCTTAAGGACCAGGACTATTTTTACATTTCTGCGGTGTTTGTGTTTAGCTGTAATTTTCCTCTTACTCATTTACTGTACCCACACATATTATATACCGTTTTTCCTCGTCATTAAATGGACTTTCTAAAGATACCATTATTTTCATCATATCTTATCATTTACTATAAAAAAATATAAAATATGAGGAAAAAAATGGAAAAAACACACTTTTTCTAACTTTGACCCCCAAAATCTGTTACACATCTACAACCACCAAAAAACACCCATGCTAAATAGTTTCTACATTTTGTCCTGAGTTTATAAATACCCAATATTTACATGTTCTTTGGGTTTTTTTTCAAGTTATAGGGCAATAAATACAAGTAGCACTTTGCTATTTTCAAACCATTTTTTTTTTTCAAAATTAGCGATTTACATTGGATCACTGATATCTGTCAGGAATCCCTAAATATCCCTTTACATGTATATATTTTTTTTTAGTAGACAACCCAAAGTGTTGATCTAGGCCCATTTTGGTATATTTCATGCCACCATTTTACTGCCAAATGCAATCAAATAAAAAAAATCACTAACTTTTTCATAAACTTTAGGTTTCTCACTGAAATTATTTACAAACAGCTTGTGCAATTATAGCACAAATGGTTGTAAATGCTTCTCTGGGATCCCCTTTATTGAGAAATAGCAGACATATATGGATTTGGCGTTGCTTTTTGGTAATTAGAAGGCCGCTTAATGCTGCTGCGCACCACACATGTATTATATCTAGCAGTGAAGTGGTTAATTAGGTAGCTTGTAGGGAGCTTGTAGGGGTAATTTTAACTTTAGTGTAGTGTAGTAGACAACCCAAAGTATTGATCTAGGCCAATTTTGGTATATTTTATGCCACCATTTCACCGCCAAATGCGATCAAATAAAAAAAAAATCGCTAACATTTTCACTAACTTTAGGTTTCTCACTGAAATTATTTACAATTAGCTTGTGCAATTATGGCACAAATGGTTGTAAATGCTTCTCTGGGATCACCTTTGTTCAGAAATAGCAGACATATATGGCTTTTAAATTGCTTTTTGATAATTAGAAGGCAGCTAAATGTCCCTGCGCACCACACTTGTATTATGCCCAGCAGTTAAGGGGTTAATTAGGTAGCTTGTAGGGTTAACTTTAGCTTTAGTGTAGAGATCAGTCTCCCATCTGACACATTCCTCCCTGACCCCACAGAAACAGCTCTATTCCCTCCCCCATCCCACAATTGTCACCGCTATCTTAAGTACTGGCAGAAAGTCTGCCAGTACTAAAATAAAAGCCTTTTTTTTTTAAAGCATTTTTTTTTAAATACATTCATAGTTTCTGCAGTGTAGGTTCCCCCTAACCCTCCCCACCTCCACGATCCCCCCCAAACAGCTCTCTTTACCTCCTCCTCTTCCTATTTGTGGCCATTTTAGGTACTGGCAGTACCCAATTTCTTTAATAAATTTGCTTTTTTAATTTTTTTTTTCATTTAACCCCATTTTTCTGTAGTGTAGCTGCCCCCCCTCAATATAGTACCTCCTACCCCTCCCAGATCCCGCCCACCTTGCCGGAACTAGTCCAGCGATGGGCCACCCACCCACCTCCCTGCAGCTGCTCCCACCCACCAACGATCGTCACCATCGCTGGCCGATGCAGAGTGGCCCTCTCTGCATGGGTGTGCCAAAAAAAGATATTGCAGTGATGCCTCAATATCGAGGCATCACAGCAATACCTTGAAAGCAGCTGGAAGCGATCAGGATCGCTTCCAGCTGCTTTAATCCCCTAACGACATACAGGGTACGTCGCTGGTCTTTAAAGACCAGTTTGTGTATGACGTACCCTGTAAGACGTGTGTCATTAAGGGATTAAAGAGCTGTTCAACTTGGACAATGTCCTACAAAAGGCCCTTTTAAGGTCCATTGGTAGTTTATTGTAGGCTAGGGTTTTTTTTATTTTGGGTGGGCTTTTTTATTTTGATAGGGCTATTATATTAGGTGTAATTCTTTTTTATTTTTGATAATTTTGTTTTGTTATTTTTCGTACTTTAGTTTTTTTATTTTTTGTAATTAGATACTTTGTAATTTTTAGAGTAGTGTTAGGATTTTTTTTAATGTGTAGTTTAGTTTAATTTAATTTAATTGGTAGTTATTTTAATTTTAGTTTAATAGTTATATTAGTTTAATTGTTAGTTTAAACTTAGTTTTTTTAATTAGGCAAGTACGTTTTAATTTAATTTAAGATAGGGAAATTGTAAATTTTAATCTAAAATAAGGGGGGTGTTAGGTTTAGAGTTTACTAGTTTAATTTAGTTTATTGCAATGTGGGGGCTTTCGGTTTAGGGGTTAATAGTTTACTTTAGTATATTTTGTTGTGGGGCTTGCGTTTTAGGGGTTAATAGGTTTATTATAGTGGCAACGGTGTAGGGCTTAATAATTTTAGTATAGTGGGGGTGATGTGGGCGGATGGCAGATTAGGGGTTAATAATATTTAAATAGTGTTTGCGATGCAGGAGGGCACCGATTTTGGGGTTAATAAGTTTATTATAGTGCTGACGATGTCGGGGAGCGGTGGAATAGTGGTTGATAATTATTTTTAGTGGCGGCGATGTCGGGAGCGGCAGATTAGGGGTTAATAAATTTAATATAGTATTTGCAAAGCGGGAGGGCCTCAGTTTAGAGGTCAATATGTAGTTTATGGGTGTTTAGTGTACTTTGTAGCAGTTTAGTTAAGATGGCGTTATGGATCTTGACGTTTTTGGCTGTAACGACAGTTTTTTTATAGCCAGAACACAAAACTCGTAATGGCAGTGCTATAGGAATCCCATTTAAAAAACACAATTTTTACGAGTGCGGTACTGACGTTGCGTCACAGGCTAAAAGGCTTGCAGTACACCTATATCGACAAGACTTGTAATGGCTGCAGTGCTGTTTTAACGCTGAAATGACAATTTTTTCAGTGTTAAAAGATGAACGCACAGCTCTTCATCTAGCTGTTCTTTTTGTATTCTTACCTAGAATTCTTACGGCTAGATTTAGAGTTTTGCGGCCAAAGGGGTGCGTTAGCTACGCATGTTTTTTTCCCCTCACAACTTTTAAATAACGCTGGTATTTAGAGTTCTCTGAAGGGCTGCGTTAGGCTCCAAAAAGGGAGCGTAGAACATAATTTACTGCCACTTCAACTCTAAATACCAGCGTTGCTTACGGTAGCGGCCAGCTTGAAAAACGTGCTTGTGCACGATTCCCCCATAGGAAACAATGGGGCAGTTTGAGCTGCAAAAAACACCTGCAAAAAAGCAGCATTCAGCTCCTAACGCAGCCCCATTGTTTCCTATGGGAAAACACTTCCTAAGTCTGCACCTAACACCCTAACATGAACCCCGAGTCTAAACAACCCTAACCTTACACTTATTAACCCCTAATCTGCCGCCCCCGCTATCGCTGACCCCTGCATATTATTATTAACCCCTAATCTTCTGCTCCGTACACCGCCGCCACCTACATTATACCTATGTACCCCTAATCTGCTGCCCCTAACATTGCCGACCCCTATATTATATTTATTAACCCCTAATCTGCCCCCCCCAATGTCGCCGCTACCTTACCTACACTTATTAACCCCTAATCTGCCGACCGGACCTCGCCGCCACTATAATAAATGTATTAATCCCTAAACTGCCGCACTCCTGCCTTAAAAACCCTATAATAAATAGTATTAACCCCTAATCTGCCCTCCCTAACATCTTTGACACCTAACTTCAAGTATTAACCCCTAATCTGCCGACCGGACCTAGCCGCTACTCTAATAAATGTATTAACCCCTAAAGCTAACCCTAACCCTAACCCTAACACCCCCCTTTAGTTAGTTAAATATAATTTTTATCTAACGAAATAAATTAAATCTTATTAAATAAATTATTCCTATTTAAAGCTAAATACTTACCTGTAAAATAAACCCTAATATAGCTACAATATAACGAATAATTACATTGTAACTATTTTAGGATTTATATTTATTTTACAGGCAACTTTGTATTTATTTTAACTAGGTACAATAGCTATTAAATAGTTATTTACTATTTAATAGCTACCTAATTAAAATAATAACAAAATTACCTGTAAAATAAATCCTAACCTAATTTACAATTAAACCTAACACTACACTATCAATAAATACATTAAATCAATTAACTACAATTACCTACAATTAAATCAACTAAACTAAATTACAAAAAAACCAAACACTAAATTACAAAAAATAAAAAAATTACAAGAATTTTAAATATCAAAGCCCCCCAAAATAAAAAAATGCCCTACCCTATTCTAAAATAAAAAGTTAACAGCTCTATTACCTTACCAGCCCTTAAAAGGGCTTTTTGCGAGGCATGCCCCAAAGAAATCAGCTCTTTTGCCTGTAAAAAAACCCCATACAATACCCCCCCAACATTACAACCCACATACCCCTAATCTAACCCACCCAAACCCCCCCTTAAAAAACCTAACACTAAGCCCCTGAAGATCTCCCTACCTTGTATTCACCCAGCCGGGTATCACCGATCCGTCCAGAAGAGGTCCTCCAGAGGGTCCGAAGTCTTCATCCGATCCGGCCAGAAGAGGTCCTCCAGAGGCTCGGAAGTCTTCATCCAGGCGGCATCTTCTATCTTCTTCCATCCGGAGCGGAGCGGGTCCATCTTGAAGCAGCCGGCGCGGATCCATCCTCTTTTAACGACGTCCTAAGTCCGAATGGAGGTTCCTTTAAATGACATCATCCAAGATGGCGTCACTCAAATTCCGATTGGCTGATAGGATTCTATCAGCCAATTGGAATTAAGGTAGGAAAAATCTGATTGGCTGATTGAATCAGCCAATCAGATTCAAGTTCAATCCAATTGGCTGATTGGATCAGCCAATCAGATTGAGCTTGCATTCTATTGGCTGTTCCGATCAGATTATTGATAGTGTAGTGTTAGGTTTAATTGTAACTTAGGTTAGGATTTATTTTACAGGTAATTTTGTTATTATTTTAACTAGGTAGCTATTAAATAGTAAATAACTATTTAATAGCTATTGTACCTAGTTAAAATAAATACAAAGTTGCCTGTAAAATAAATATAAATCCTAAAATAGCTACAATGTAATTATTTGTTATATTGTAGCTATATTAGGATTTATTTTACAGGTAAGTATTTAGCTTTAAATATGAATAATTTATTTAATAAGATTTAATTTATTTCATTAGATAAAAATTATATTTAACTTAGGGTTAGGGTTAGACTTAGCTTTAAGGGTTAATACATTTATTAGAGTAGTGGCGAGGTCCGGTCGGCAGATTAGGGGTTAATACTTGAAGTTAGGTGTCAAAGATGTTAGGGAGGGCAGATTAGACTTTAATTCTATTTATTATAGGGTTTTTGAGGCGGGAGTGCGGCGGTTTAGGGGTTAATACATTTATTATAGTGGCGGCGAGGTCCGGTCGGCAGATTAGGGGTTAATAAGTGTAGATAAGGAAGCGGCAACGTTGGGGGGTCAGATTAGGGGTTAATAAATATTATGTAGGTGTCGGCGATGTTAGGGGCAGCAGATTAGGGGTACATAGGGATAATGTATGTGGTGGCGGTGTGCGGTCGGCAGATTAGGGGTTAAAAATTTGTATTAGAGTGGCGGTGATGTGGGGGGGGCCTCGGTTTAGGGGTACATAGGTAGTTTATGGGTGTTAGTGTACTTTATAGCACAGTAGTCAAGAGCTTTATAAACTGGCGTTAGCCCAGAAAGCTCTTAACTCCTGACTTTTTTCTGCGGCTGGAGTTTTGTCGTTAGAGTTCTAACTCTCACTTCAGCCAAGACTCTAAATACCTGCGTTAGGAAGATCCCATTGAAAAGATAGGATACGCAATTGGTGTAAGGGGATCTGCGGTATGGAAAAGTCGCGGCTGGAAAGTGAGCGTTAGACCCTTTCCTGACTGACTCTAAATACCAGCGGGCAGTAAAAAGCAGCGTTAGGACCCATTAACGCTGCTTTTGACGGCTAACGCAGAACTCTAAATCTAGGCGTTAGGTAGGTACAGGTAGGCAAAGCACTACTTTGAACTGGTGATTAGTGACTAAACACATTTATCTCTTGTAATTGGCTCACCAGATGTGTTCATTTGGCTCCAAGTAGTACATTGTGCTCTGGAGCTAAATTTAAGTATATATTTATTCATAATCAATTAAAATCATTTGATCTACAAAATTCCCATAGATTTTAATGGTGTTTTTAATGCTGATACTAGTAGATTAGTTTTTCTAGAGGATTGTGGTCAAATTCATAGTTATATATAAGCAATACTGCAATAATAGAATACTTTCTTTTTTGCACTTCCATGTCCCTTTAACTGCTTTTATTCAAAAATGTTTTTACCATGTTTAAATAGTTTATAGTGAATTCAATAAATTTTTTTTTTTAGTTTAAAGGTATACGGAACCCATTTTTTTTTTCTTGGTTCAGATAGAGCATGCAATTTTAAACAGCTTTCTAATTTACTCTTATTGTCATTTTTTCTTTGTTCACTTGGTATCTTTATTTGAATGTCAGCTTATGAGCAGGCCCATTTTTGGTTTAGCACCCTGGGTAGTGCTTGCTGATTGGTGGCTACATTTAGTCACCAATCAGCAACCACCACAGCAAGCACATTCCTGCTTTTTCAAATAAAGATACAAAGAGAACGAAGAAAATTGATAATAGGAGTAAATTAGAAAGTTGCTTAAAATTGCATGCTCTATTTGAATCATCAAAAAATTATTTGGGTTCAATATCCCTTTTATGTTCCCTTAATTAGAAATATTTATTTTATTTTATTAAAAGATGTGAAAGGGGACGTGTAGACCTGATTTTATTCCTATTATCATTACCATTATTTAACCTTGGCATTTCCCATGATGCTGACCTAGAATGCAGAGTGCCTAAGCATCATAGGAAACATAGTTCCAAAACATCTGGGGTGCCAAGGTTATCCATCACTGCACTATAGTCTATAGTGCATGGGCATGAAATACACAATCAATGACCGTATTCATAGTGATACATTTTAGATACAGTAGCATGTTAAATAAGTGTTGACAATACAAATTGATAAGGGGAGGGGCCTGTTCCTAACAGCATAGAATGTAGAGATTTTAGGGGTTAATCAAAATGCAGTTGTTTTCTTGTTTGAGCTTGTAGAATAGATCATTATTAGAACAACAATGAGATGAGGGTTTATTTTGATGGGGGTAATGAGTAACTTTTAAGGGAGTAGATAATAGTTGTTTTTTTTTAAAAGGTGAGTTTGTAATTGTGACGGATACCCCGGCTACCCCGACTGTGTAGCTCCGCCAAACGGGTCCTGCTTCCTAACTGCCAACTGCAGCTATGTAGCTGGCAAGTGACCACAGTCTGTAGCCACCCCTGATGCCTGACAGCACCAGTAGTCAGGGTCCCACCCTGTGGCAGACTCCAGCTACCCAGACTAGGTTGCTCTGCCAGAGGGTCCTTCCTCTGCCTGGAACAGGCTGCTATGTAGCCCAGGAACGTGATTATTGCTGGAGCAAACCTAAATAACTAGACATACTAGCATTCAGGTGAAACAGGAACTGATTTTATTGAAAACACACACTCCTTTTATACACACAGCTCATCTTGATAAGTCGCTGAACAATGCCCCAATTTTCCCGCAATTCCCTCCCCTCCAGACAGGCTGGCACCTCCATATAAGCCACAGTCCCAGGACACAGGGGTGACGGTTTCGGGGTGATCCTGGTGGATCTGGTGCTTCCAGGGTGTCATTTTAAAGCTCTCGGTCCCCAGATGCCACAGTCCAAAAATCGGCATGATTCATTCCTGGGGACCGGAGTTAAAGTCCATTGAATTTATGAGGTTGGGGGTGTCCAAAACCCCCGGTTCCCAAAGGAGCTCCCCTCCGATAATTCCCTCATCTCTTGTCCTCCCTAGGGGCTACCATTCCCCAAAAGAGCGGAGTTCTGGGGCAAAGGGCTGCTGGAGCAACTAGGGGTAAAGTTAGCGGGTGTCCTGCTGTCCTGTGGCCAACCTGGAGTTCCAGGAGCCCAGCCATCCTGAGACGGGTTAAGTGGGTGTCTGTTGTGAGGCAGCCAACCAGGAGTTGCAGGAGCCCATCCAGCCTAGGAGGGTTTCCCCGGGCATAGACCAGCTCTTCTCTTAACACCAAAACCAAGCCAATGCAAAGCAAACAAACAGCTTCCAGAGATGGTGGTTGCTCTGAGGAGCCCAAAACTACTGAGAAACAGGGGTGAGGTTGTAGGGGGTAGGGGTTTAACCCTTGCAGCCCGGTATCCATGACATCTCCCCACCTTCAGTTTGGCAGACCCGGCTAGACCCTTAACGGGTCACCCTGGGGCTGTCCGACGGTGGCCCTCCACTTCTCGGTTGCTGGGAGAGGTTATACCATCTCTCCTGAACTTGGAGCATCCTGGGGGGTTCATGCTGGCGTTTATACCCTGTGCCCTGGGTGCAGGGATAGTCACAAAAGGCAAAGTCCCAAACAAGTTTGCTAAGGCCGGCTCCCAAACAATTGCTGTCCTACAAGTTCCAGTGTCCTTAAGTTCCATGGCCACACTGCCTCTCTCTGTGACACTCTGTTTAGTACCAGCTGTATTCCCACCCCAGACCGGAGGGGGAGGTTGCTCCTTGGTGGGGCAGGCAAAGCTCGGGTGCCGAAACATGTGGCACCAACTGCATAAGCTTTTATCCTCCTTGCTCAATGCAATGCCTGCCCCCGGTGAAAAATACTCTGGGACAAGAAAAGGGTAGTGACCCTGCCAAGCTACTGAGGGGAGAGACCATCTGTCTCTTCTCCCAAGAAAGAGGTCTACCGCTGGGGAGGGAGGTCTGCTACCTCCGCTCCATGGGAGACTTTGCTGCCGCTGGAGAGGGAGGGAGACCGGCTGTCTCTGCTCCCTGTATGGGATTCTGCCGCTGGGGAGAGAGACCAACTGTCTCCTCTCCCAGAAAGAGATTTGGCCGCTGGGGAGAGATATCGACACCCGTCTCTCCCTGCAAGGGCTTCTCTGTAAGGGGAGGGAGGACTACCTCCACTCCCAGGGGATGGTTCTGCAGGGGGGAGAGAGACCGACTGTCTTCTCTCCCAGCTCCTGGCTCAGCCGCTGGGGAGAGAGACCAACTGTCTCCTCTTTCGGGAAGGGGTTCTGATTATGGGGAGGGAGGACGACTACCTCCACTCCCAGGGGATGGCTCTGCAGCTGGGGAGAGAGACCGACTGTCTCCTCTCCCTGCTCCTGGCTCTGCCGCTGGGGAGGGAGACCGACTGTCTCCTCTCCCAGGAAGGGGTTCTGCATACATGGAGGGAGGATGACTACCTCTGCTCCCAGGGGATGGCTCTGCCACTGGGGAGAGATACCAACTGTCTCCTATCCCTGCTCCTGGCTCTGCCACTGGGGAGAGAGACTGACTGTCTCCTCTCCCAGGAAGGGGTTCTGCTGCTGGGGAGAGTTATCAACATCCATCTCTCCCTGCAAGGAGTTCTCTGTAAGGGGAGGGAGGACGAGTTCCTATATTAATATTTAAGTTAGGGGGGTGTTAGGGTTAGGGTTAGACTTAGGTTTAGGGGTTAATAATTTTTATAGGTTGCGGCGGTATAGGGGGCAGGATAGGGGGTAATTTGTAGGGGGGGCAGATTAGGTGTTAATAAGTTTAATATAGGTGGCGGCAGGATCCGGGAGCGGAGGTTTAGGGGTTAAACAATTTATTTAGTTGCGGCGAGTTCCAGGATCCGCAGGATAGGGGTTAATACATTTATTAAAAAATGGAGATAAGGGAGCCATTTACCAATGTTTTAGCTCTGTGTAGTAATATCAAACTAGAGGTGCAGACCCTATATAAGTATTGTAAACTATTATAAATAGGGAGAAAATAAGGAAAAGTAGTCCTTATAAAAATACACATTTAAAGAGACAGAGATATAAATATCTCAAGGTATCAACCTAAGTATTAATATAAATAGAGCAGAGTGTGGAGCCAGGTGGAAACCCAGAATAAAGACTTGACAACTAGCATGCTTGCAAGGCACTCATAATTTTATTATTTACAAAAAGCAACAAAATTCTTAGTAAAGGTCATGTGACCATAAAGGTAATTTGAAACAAAATTGAATAAAAAATATGAGCTAAAAAGCTAAGTGAGACGTCTCATAGGAAAATAAAGTGTTTAAGAAATGAATGGCTAAATATAATAGTGACAATGCAACACCTCTATTAGAGGACAACCCCAAAAGAAAGAGTAATATAAGGGTAATATTGTCATAATAATATAATGAGGATCTATGCAGTTCACATAAACATTGAGCCAGAGTAATACAATCACAAGAATACTTTAGAATGCATATTTTTCAAATTGGAGTGAAATATAAACACAGGAAAAAGCTTTGCACAATCATATGCAGCATGCAACTATACCAAGTCTTAAAACACAACACCAACATCAGAGGACAGTCCCAGTTACAAAAGTATATTGTAAAAATGTAAAAAAAAAATGTAATACATTTATTATGGGTGGCGGCGGTATAGGAGGGGCAGGATAGGGGTTAATACATTTATTATAGTTGTGGCGGGGTCCGGGAGCGGCGGTTTAGGGGTTAAAACATTTATTAAAGTTGCGGCGGGGTCTAGGAGCGGCGGTTTAGGGGTTAATAACTTTATATAGTTGCGGGGGGCTCCGGGGGCGCCGGTATAGGGGGTAGAACAGTATAGTATAGTGTGAGTGCTTAGTGACAGGGGTATTAATAAAGCTGTAGAAAAGCCGAAGAGCAGCGAGATCGATGTGTGATAACTATCACAGTCCGCTGCTCATCGCCCGTACTTGGTGCGCGGCTTTTGGACAGCTTTTTTAATAACTTTGGCGAGCGTATTCAGGTTCGCGGCGGCGATGTGAGGCGAGCTTAGGCGGGCGTATTGGGGCCGGCGATGGCAGGTACGTACGGAGCTTGATAACTAGTGGCCCTAGTCTGTTAATTCTACACTCATATTCCTTTGGGATAAAAGCATGTGATGGGAAATCATGATGTGTGTTTATGTATGTGAGCGTTTGCATAATGAGCATGTTTGTGTAGGCATATGTGTATGTATGCGTGTATTTTTTGTTTGTGTGTTTGTATATACAAGTGTGTGTATGCATATGTGTATGTATGCGTGTGTGGTTATTTTTGTGTTTGTTTGTATATATGAGCATGTGTGTATCTGTATGTGTATATGTGAATGTATATAGGGAGTTGGGGGCTGTGGGAATGATATATGAAGGATTATGTTTCAGTATTTTCACAACAGGATATCAGTTTTCAAGTTTCTATGAGACCTGTAAATATTCTCTTAATTAGTTTAGATTATTTGCTGTCCAGAGAAAATAACTTCCTTTTCCCTGTGAGTTTACATATTGACTGAACATCTTGTGTTTCACTATGTAAATTGTCCTCTTTTTTAAAGAACTAAATAGATAGCATGTGTACTGTTATATTCCTAGAAATATACTATATTAAATTCTGTCATGTTTCTCTTTATATATAAAACTATCCTAAACATGTTTTTTCAATACACTACTATACCAAAAACTGTAGACAGATCCAGTACATGTTTTAACCACACAATAATGTATTGATTTATATCCTTTTTCTTTTATTCGACCAGTCTCAAGCCAAACAATACTTAAACATACAATACCACTGAAATATGATCAATAGCTTTTCAGTTTATTCATTTTTATTAGATATTTGATTTCTGATTTTAAAACCTGCTTACTTTAAAAGGATTGAGCAGATTTATGTTGCCTTCCAAAAAAAGAAGTGCATTACTTCCAATAAATACTTTTTTTTTACAATTTCAGATCTGACCTGTAATAATCTGACATCATGGCAGTGAATTAAGAGGGAAGACTTACAGTGCGTGTGAGTCACACCCTTGGCTTGTTTCCCCAGGAGAAAGACAAGATTCAATTCTGGGTCAACAAATTTGCAACTACGATCATAAATATTCCACTGAAAATAACAGACTGCAATCTTAAAGGGCCGGCTGGGGAAAATGGAGTTCCCCAAGGTTCACCATTAGAGTTTTAACATGATTAGGACTATATGGATGCAAGTAACAGAAGTTTGGCTGAATTCAACGTTGGTCAATTAATGTCAAAAGATTTATTTATTTTATGTTTTCTCATAGCCAATGGCTGACTTTAAAAAAATAACAATAATACAAGGAATTTGCTGATATTGCACACACACCAGTGATAACGCTGCAATCTTTCTCACCAGCGTCATATATCTTGTCCTCAAGTTTGAACTGTGTAATAAAGAAATGCTTTTTTAAACTAATGATTCAAAATTTTGAGTGGAAAATGCTTGGGCCTAGATTACTAGTTTAGCACAAAAATATTAGTGCTATTGGGAATTAACACCACTTGAGCACAATCATAACTATTTAATTTATACAAGTCCAAATATGTTTTTTTTATTTCTCTAACATCTGCATGCTGGTGTGCTAAATCTTTTATATAGACTTCTATGAGGTTGTGCAGTAAAATTAATGTTGAATATCACTCGAGCGCTAAGCCGTTCAGCAAAGAAATCCACTTAAGTAGTAGAGTTCTTCATGTAGTTCTGTGCTATATTTTAATAACACTTCATGCATACATACATACACACACACACATATATATATATATATATATATATATATATATATATATATATATATATATTTATATATACAGTATCTCACAAAAGTGAGTACAGCTCTCACAGTTTTGTAAATATGTTGTTATATCTTTTCATGTGACAACACTGAAGAAATGACACTTTGCTACAGTGTAAAGTAGTGAGTGCACAGCCTGTATAACAGTGTAAATTTGCTGTCCCCTAAAAATAACTCAGCACACAACAATTAATGTCTAAACTGTTGGCAACAAAAGTGAGTACACCCCTAAGTGGAAATGTCCAATTTGGGCCCAATTAGCCATTTTTCCTCCCCGGTGTCATAGGACTCATTAGTGTTACAAGGTCTCAGGTGTGAATGGGGAGCAGGTGTGTTAAATTTGGTGTTGTTGCTCTCACACTCTCTTATACTGGTCACTGGAAGTTCAACATGGCACCTCATGGCAAATAACTCTCTGAGGATCTGAAAAAAAAAGGTTGCTCTACATAAAGATGGCCTAGGCTATAAGAAGAATGCCAATACCCTGAAACTGAGCTGCAGCACGGTGGGCAAGACCATACAGCGGTTTCACAGGACAGGTTCCACTCAGAACAGGCCTCGCCATGGTCGACCATAGAAGTTGAGTGCACGTGCTCAGCGTCATATCCAGAGGATGTCTTTAGGAAATAGATGTATAAGTGCTGCCAGCATTGCTGCAGAGGTTGAAGGGGTGGGGGGATTCAGCCTGTCAGTGCTCAGACCATATGGCGCACACTGCATCAAATTGGTCTGCATGGCTGTCATCCCAGAAGGAATCTTCTTTAAAGATGATGCACAAGAAAGCCTGCAAACAGTTTGCTGAAGACAAGCAGACTACGGACATGGATTACTGGAACCATGTCCTGTGGTTCGATGAGAACAAGATAAACATATTTGGTTCAGATGGTGTCAAGCGTGTGTGGCGGCAACCAGGTGAGGAGTACAAAGACAAGTGTGTCTTGCCTACAGTCAAATATGGTGGTGGGAGTGTCATGGTCTGGGCCTGCATGAGTGCTGCCGGCATTGGGGAGCTAAAGTTCATTAAAGGGAACCATGAATGTCAACATGTACTGTGACATACTGAAGCAGAGCATGATCCCCTCCCTTTGGAGACTGGGCCACAGGACAGTATTGCAACATTATAATGACCCCAAATACACCTCCAAGTTGACCACTGTCTTGCTAAAGAAGCTGAGAACGCAACGTCAGTCCCGCACACGTAAAAATTATGTTTTTTCATGGGACTTTCATAGCGCAGCCATTACAAGTTTTTAAAAAGCTTGTGTTGCGGGAGGCGGAGCTTGGCCCAACAAAGTAATGGCCGCAAGATAGAATAGCTCTTGGGCCTGAATCCCCCAGACGGACATCCCTAATGGCATAAGCAGGGGTAGAACATCACTATCTGACCCAGAGGGGCCAGCTGACGGCACGGGGCATGAAACGGTCGTCCGGTGAGCACTAAATGCGGACTTACACACCAGCTCCGCAATCAGTTGTGCTCTAAGGTCTAAACACCAAGCCGGCTGTGTGCACTACAAGAGAACTGGAGGACGTCGTGACCCGGAGCGGATAATACCAGAGCACTAAATCCTGCATCACCGGCTCCACAGGACCAATGCACAGGCATTAAGGAGGCATAACTACATTACCTTGGGACCGGCGCAGCCGAGACCGCAAATGAGGGGCACGCAGGACTCCACAAAATCACCGTAACATAAGTGAAGGGGTATACAAAGTACCAAATCCACACTCAAACCCCATCCGATCTTCCTGCTTGCCACACAAAAAAAAAAAAAAGAAAGCAAAGCAAAAGCAATTTAAAAGTCCCTAAAAAAAAAAGAAAAAGGGAGAAAAAAAAAGCACGCACACACAGCAAAAATGAACTGCTCTAAAAGGCCCTTATTCAAACGCACATGTACAGGTAGTTAATAACACACAAAGCCCCTATTTAAATCAGGTCCGCAAGACCTCGCTGAATACGGAGAGCAATACGCTCTCCATATTCAGCATTGCACCAGCAGCTCACAAGAGCTGCTGGTGCAACACCCCCCCCCTGCAGACTCGCGGCCTATCGGCCGCCAGCAGGGGGTGTCAATCAACCCAATCGTACTCGATCGGGTTGATTTCTTTCGATTCCTGTCTGCCTGCTCAGAGCAGGCGGACAGGGTTATGGAGCAGCGGTCTATAAGGGGACTTAGGGAAATGAAGAGAGAAATAAGAAGGCACAAAAAAAGGGGGACATACCGCCAACGCACTAAACATCACATGAAAAGGACAGACTGCAGACAAATCAAAAAGTGGGACCAGAAAAGCATGGCACATTACAAAGCAACTGGAAAGCTGAGACAAACTTAGCCCCCTCATAAAGCAACAATAGGTCCCCACCAACAATTATAATCATATATATTGTAAAATCAAAACTGTGGTGCCCTTCGTGTCATAGAGACAGAAAAAGCAAGAAGAAAGCAGACTCTTAAAATTTAAAAATTAAGTCTTGAAACATGTCAAGGTCAATAAACCTGGTTATGCCAGCTAGAAAACAATCAAAATCTGACACACCTGCCAGAGCCATTTATTTACTTATCAGTATATACCATATGTAAGCACACTGTTAAGGAATTTACATTGTTATTTATTGTTGCATACATTACTGAACCTTCCCCCCCCCTCAATACGCCAACCACACAATAACCAGTGTAAATCATACACAAAAGTTTCTCATGGAATAGAAAAAGGAATTACTAAGCCCACTGGTCCATTTAGGCTGTCTAGTAAACCCAACATGAAAAATACCAACACACATACCACCCAATCCACAAAACTATGATGCATAAGACACCCTCGGCACACCCAATAAACATCACAACAGTCAATGTCAAAGGGTTCAATATACCTCAAAAAGGTCATAATACTACACGACTTACACAAACAAAAAGGATACATAATCCTACTCCAGGAGACACATTTTAAAAAAGGAGCAAAACCAAAATGGCACCACCATATATACCTCACAGGATATTTCTCAACCGGCCCCACCAAAAAAAGCGGAGTAGGAATACTAATCAGACAAAATGAACCATTAGAAGTCACACACATAGAAAAAGATGCAGAAGGGAGGACACTCATTTTGACAGGCCTACTTCATGGTCGACCTATCACGATTGCAAACGTATACTTCCCAAACAAGAAACAAATTGCGTTTATGCGTAAGCTCTCTGGGAAAATATTAGACAATACCAAGGGCACACTATTTGTAGGAGGAGACTTCAACGTCCCTCTTAACCCAGAAATGGACACATCAGGGGCTCCACATGTATACCAAAAAGGGACATCAAACACATCAATAACCAAATCCAATCTTTAGCCCTACATGATGCATGGCGCACGCTACACCCTACTATCCGGGACTTTACATTTTATTATCATCCGCACAAACTATACTCTCGGATTGATTATATACTGACAGACTCAATAGACCTCACACTTATCAAACGCATATCAATCCAATCCGCAACATCGTCAGACCATGCTCCAGTTCCTGCCAAATCATTTGGCCTGACAGCCCAGTAACTCCATATATATGGAGACTGGAGGACAATCTACTAGATTACCCCCTAATACAGACTAACATAGAAAAAGCATTAGTGGAATACTTTCATTTTAACACCACACCAGGCATGACATGGACCAACATATGGGAGGCACATAAATGTGTCATAAGGGGAGAGCTACTAAAACATAAGGCGAACCTTATCAAACAACACAGAATTAATAACGACTCCCTCCTTCAGGAACTTCAGCACCTAGAACAATCCCATAAACAGGACACAAAGAACACCGAACTTAACACTCGCCTTACACAAACAAGGTCGTAACTTAATGCGTTTCTACAACAGGAACAGCAAAAAAGGGCCCTAAATCTACAACAAAAATAATATGAACAAGGGAATAAGGCAGGGGAAGATACTCGCTAGATCACTAAAACGTAAACATCTCAAAACACACATTCACCACTTAAAAACCAGGACGGGCCAGACCAAGCATTATAGCACCTCTTTGGTTGGGGAATTCTGCACTTATTACTCTTCACTCTATAACATATCCCCAGATGCCGACAGCACTGATACATGAATAACAAAAGACAAGCCATATAAGATTATCTAGAAAAGATAAACCTACCCAAGTTAGATAATAACAAGTCAGAAATGCTAGACTCCCTGATTAATATCGCAGAAATAAAAGTATCAATCAAATCATTACCCACGGGAAAAGCACAGGCCCAGACGGGTTCAGCACCAAATATTACAAAAAATGTATTAATATCCTCGCCCCGAAATTGGTGTGCCTTTTTGACTCCCTGGAAAACTCAGGTGGTTTCCCAACATCGATGCTTGAAGCCCATATCACAGTACTGCCAAAGCCCGGTAAGACTCCAAACATTCCTGAAAACTTTAGGCCAATATCCCTTCTAAACACAGACATAAAGATTTTCACCAGAATACTTGCAAACAGACTAAATCCTCTCCTCCCACAATTGATAGCACCCAATCAAGAAGGTTTCGTCCCAGGCAGAGAGGCGAGGGATAATACCCTCAAAATCCTACAACGAATTGCATTAGCACATAATACACAACAGGGTTTGGCCCTCATCTCGACAGATGCCGAAAAAACCTTCGACAGGGTGGACTGGTATTTTCTCAGGGCCACACTGTGGGGAATGAACATAGGCAACAATTTCATAGGAAAAGTCTTCTTGCTCTATACTGACCCAACATCGACAGTCAAAGTCAACTCGGTCCTTTCAGAATCCTTTAAAATCAGAAATGGCACAAGACAGGGCTGCCCCCAATACTGTTCGCTATTTCAATTGAAGTACTGGCATGCAAAATTAGATCAAACAGTGACATCAAAGGCATAGCCACTAAAGAGACAGAATACAAACTAGCGATGTACACTGATGACATACTGCTTACATTGACAGATATTAATAAATCACTACCGATTCTACTAAAAACATTCAATGACTACAGCAGGCTATCAAACTTTCACCTGAACCTGTCCAAATTTGAACTACTTAACATAAATGCACCAGCACAAATTCTTAACAAATTAAGGCCCACATGGCCTATCAAATTTCAACAAACACAAATAAAATTCTTAGGTATTCTAATCACTTGCAATCACCATGTCCTATTTACAGCAAATTATAGCCTCTTACTAAAAGAAATAACTAACGACCTTTCAGGTTGGAAAAATAAAACCCTATCCTGGATAGGAAGGATACGTGTTATAAAGTTGAATGTTCTCCCTCGCATACTGTATGTCTTGAAGACATTGCCCATCACTCTAACGAAAGATTATCTTACCCAACTGCAAGACAACATAGAAACATTTGTATGGAACGGGATTAAACCAAGAGTTTCTAGAAAAACCTTGCATCTGCCAAGAGCGAAGGGAGGATTGGGACTTCCGAACATAAGGCAGTATAGATTGGCAGCATTGATACAACGGATAATAGACTGGAGCCACAACTCAAACTCCAAACAATGGATACAGCTAGATAGGGAGATATTACAGGTAAAAAACATGGGTTGGTTGGCCTGGCTACAAGCGAGGCACAGACCAAACACTGTTCGGGAGTTCCCATTGCTGGAAGAGCTTTTTCAGCAGTGGGATGCACTGATAAATACCAGCACACACATCACAACTAGACCTGCTCCCTTAACCCCGCTCTTTGCGAATCCGGATCTCCCTTTCTTGCCCCAGATCAAAACAGATCCAGCTCACCCCCCACAATTAAGAGAATATACCATCAAAAACATAATACAGGTATACCTCACTTTACAGCGCTTCACTTAACAGCAATTTGCTAATACAGCGCTTTGTGGAGCTGAAGTTCAACCTCCAAGGATTTTGAAACAGTGCTGTAAATCATTGTGAGATTGCGAGAAAAGTGACTGGCACCATTTTGCTATGCTTAGTTCACTCTGTTAACTGCATTGCAGTGCTATAGTCTGGCAAATTTTACTACAGTAATTGTCACTATTTTGCAGGTACAGCATTTATTGAATATTAATTGAATACTTGCTTTGCTAGTGTTAAACTAAACGTAGCACTATTGCACCCCTAATATATGTTAGTTCAAACATGTTTTTAAGATTTTAAACACTGAAAAGAAAGCTAAAACTGCCTTGTTTCACTTTAAGGCGGTTTTCACTTTACAGCGGGGCTCCGGTCCCTAACCCGCTGTATGAGCGTGGTATACCTGTATCAGGGGGAAAGGTGGGTCCACAAATAGAGTTGGTGAATACGATAGTAGACATCCCACTAACATGGTTCTTAGATGCACAGCTATCCCATTACCTGAACACACATAAACTGAGGCAGAATATGACGAGACAGCTAACCACCTTCAAGACATTATGCACATCCACACATTATCCCCGACATACCATCTCAACACTATATAATATACTGCTGGCTTCTGACAAGGAACAACTTCCATCCTATTGCCAGAAATGGCATAGGGAACTAAATATAGATATCACCTATGAAGACTAGTTGTGGATTTTCCAAAACCACAAAAAAGCTTCAGTGTCTGCTAAGATACAGGAAACAAATTTTAAATACATGTCGCGACGGTACCTCACACCAGTGAGAATCCAGAAAATCTACAAACATGCCAGCAATTACTGCTGGAGGGGATGTGTGGAGATTGCAGATATGTATCATGTGTGGTGGGGATGTGAAAGACTGGGAACCTTCTGGGGAGACGTATTTACGTACATCAACAAAACACTAGACACGACACTGCCGAGAGACTCGAGCATACTATTGTTTCACAACATCCCAACTTTAAAAGACGAAACAAAACAAACACTACTTTACATTATGCTTAACAGCGACAAAACATTGAAACCCCAAATCCACAGAGGTGCCAAACATTTTGATGTGGAAACAGCAGGTTGAACATCAACTTATTATGGAAAGGTACCACTTTCTCAAACTTGGCAAACTAGATATACATGAACTCATGACAATGCGATGGGACACACACAAAAACAGCTGACAAACGCTGGGACAAACCCAAGCAGTGGTTCCCTCAAAAGGTGACACACAACAACATTAAGTAAGAATAAAAGCCCTCAATGTTAAATATCTCACAAAACACACATGCTAGACAAGAAGAACCCTGGAAATACACATACACCATAAAGCCTTAACCAATAACACCTCCCTCCCCCACATCCTTCCTACCCACCCCAACCCCCTTTATTAACAATATTTTGCTAAGCATCCAGGTAACACAGGATGAGAATTAATAAATAATATTGGAAAGATATTTGTTGATAGGGCTGGTTCTCTTAGGAATTGTATTAAGATGCACTAATGTACCAGCTCTATATATAAAAATGTAAAGTTTGATATACCAGAAGCTCTTGCCACATCCACCCACTTGTGCTCTACAGATACACACTCTTTGGTACAAAAGTGGCCAAATCATCTTCCACAGGGTATGGATGGTGGCAACACCCAACCTCATTAAGAGCAACGATCTGAATAAGACTTGGCAGCCTACGCCTTCCAAATGCCACTATATTTCCTGTATAACTTTCTAATGTGGGAATTTTTTTTGTTTTTTGTTTTAAGGCTCATGATGTAACCAGAGCCAAGTTTGTATATTTGACTATATTGCAATAAAGCTCTTTTTTTTTAAAAAAGCTTGTGTTACACCCTATAACGACAAGATCCTCACCACTATAATAAAGTCAATAACCCCTAAGCCACTGCCCTCCCGCATCGCAAACACTATTTAAATATAATTAACCCCTAATCTGCTGTTGGCCCACATCTCCCCCACTATACAAAAGTTATTAAGCCCTACACTGCCGCCACTATAATAAACCTATTAACCACTACACCGCAAGCCCCCCACAGTTAAATATACTAAATTAAACTATTAACCCCTAAACTGGAAGCCCCCACAACAAAATAAACTAATTTAAACTAGTAACCCCTAAACCTAATGCCCCCCTAACTTTATATTAAAATTACAATTTTCCTATCTTAAATTAAATTAAAACTTACCTGTCAAATTAAAAAAACTAAATTTAAACTAACAACTAAACTAATATAACTATTTAACTAATATTAAACTAACTACCAATAAAATAAAACTAAAATACACATTTAAAAAATCCTAACACTGCTATAAAAATTACAAACTATCTAATGGCAAAAAATACTAAATTACAAAAAATAACAAGCACTAAAGTACGAAAAATAACAAACAAAATTATCAAAAATAAAACGAATTACACCTAATCTAATAGCCCTATCAAAATAAAAAAGCCCACACAAAATAAAAAACTCTAGCCTACAATAAACTTGCCTTTTTTAGGGCATTGTCCGAAGATAAACAGCCCTTTTACCTGTAAAAAAAAAATACACAGACCCCCCATACAGTAAAACCCACCACCAAACCAACCCCCCAAAATAAAAAAAACTAACTCTAACAAAAACCTAAGCTACCCATTGCCCTGAAAAGGGTATTTTTATGGGCATTGACCTTAAAATGGCATTTAGCTATTTACATCCATGCCCAAACCCTAAACTAAAAAAAAAAAACACCCAAAAAAGTTTAAAATTCTTAACACTAACCCCCGAAGATCCAGTTGTTGAATTCCCACTAGAAGGATCTTCATCCTGACAGCTCCAACTTCATCCAGGCAGCCCCATCTTCATCCAGACTGCTCCATCTTCATCCAGGCGGCATTTTCTATCTTCATCCCGGCGGCGTCTTCTATCTTCATCCCGGCGGCACGGAGCGGGTCCATCCTGAAGACATACGGCGCAGAGCATCCTTTTCATAGGGTCGCCGCCGTACACTAAATCTTCAATGCAAGGTACGCAATTCAAGATGGCGTCCCTTGCATTCCTATTGGCTGATTTGATTTTGGAAATTCAAATCAACCAATAGGATGAGAGTGACTGAAATCCTATTGGCTGTTCAAATCAGCCAATAGGATGAGAGCTACTGAAGCTCATCCTGTTTTGAGCGAATTTTGATAATTTGTTTGTTATTTTGTGTAATGTTTTTTTTTTCGTTTTGGGGGGGTTTAGAATAGCCATTTTTTATTTTTAATGGGCAGCAAAATGCCCATAAAAATGCCCTTTCAGGGCAATGGGTAGATTAGGTTTTACTTTATTTTTATTTTGTGGGTTTGGGGGACGGGGGTTTGTATACTGTTTAGGAGTGTTTGTTTTTCTTTTGTAGCAAAAGAGCTGTTAATTTTAGGGCAATGCCCTACAAAAGGCCCCTTTAATGGGTCTTGGTAGTTTATTATAGATTAGGCTTTTTTTATTATTAAACAGAATATTAGAATAAGAATCATTTTTATTGTTTTGGATAATTTCCTTGTTATTTTTTTTTATTTTCTGTAATGTTAGGTTTTAGTGTAAGGCAGCTTAGATTTTATTTCACAGGTAAGTTTGTATTTATTTTATCTAGGTAGTTGTTAAATAGTTAATGACTATTTAATAACTAGGCTACCTATTTAAAATAAATACAAACCTACCTGTGAAATAAAAATAAAACCTAAGCTAGCTACAATATAACTATTAGTTACATTGTAGCTAGCTTAGGTTTTATTTCACAGGTAAGTATGTATTTAGTTTTAAATAGGTATTATTTATTTAATAATTGTAACTTTAATTTAGCTCTATTTTAATTATGTTAAAGTTAGGGGGTGTTAGGGTTAGGGTTACATTAGTGTTAGGGTTACATTAGGGTTAGGTTTAGGGGTTAATATAGTTTAATTTAGGTTGTTGCAATGTGGGGGGCTGGCATTTTAGGGGTTAATAGATTTATTTAGTGGTAGTGATGTGGGAGGCCAGAGGTTTACGGTTAATAACTTTATTTAGTTGTGGCGATGTCAGGGAGCGGCGGAATAGGGGTTAATAGATTTATTATAGAATGGGCGATGTTGAGGTGCAGGGGAATAGGGGTTAATAAATTTAGTATAGTGGCAGCAATATGGGGAGTGGCAGATTAGAGGTTAAAAGAGTGATTTTGGTGGCGGCGATATTGGGAGCGATAGATTAGGGGTTAATAAATGTATGTAGGTGGTGGCAACAGGGGCGTATTACCGCCTAGGCAGACAAGGCACGGGCCTAGGTTGGCAGCTTGGGAGGGGGCGGCAATTTTTCTCACTCTACAGTCAGCGTGAGAAACTAAATAAAGCAACTTGGAAAAAAGGTGCATTACCTGATCCACTATACAACAGCCGCACTGCCTATTGAGCAGGAGACATACTGTCTTGCATACAGGGGCTGTGAGACTGAGTATTCACTTACAGTCGCTGTATGCAGGAGAGACAGGTGCTGCTAGCTGCCTGCTATAGATCCTGAACAGGGGCCTCCGGGATCTGTGCTGGCTGGTAGGAAGTGAGAAAAAGACACTGTACTCCTGCTCCCTCATCACTTCCTCCCAGCTTGACAGCTTCCTATGTAGCCACACGTGCTGGAAGAGGGCTAAGAGGGAGGTAGCAGCAGCAGGCACACAGGAAGGCTGGTGAGAAAAAACATGCATTCTTTAAAATAACAGGTCAGGAGAATTCCAAGTAAACAGCGGTTCTGAGGATCTGTCTCTTCAGATTGATCTCTCATTCTGCTCCCCAGGGAATAAATCAAATCTTTATCTCAGAGAGGTCCGTTAGCTTGCTCCTACAGTTGTGCTCTGAGGGATCTGTGCTCTGCACAGAATTATTAACCTTATCCTTGCCTGTTATGCTTGCATGCAAGGATAAACATATTCACTGCATTATCATTTGTTTATTGCCCACCTAAATCAGAAGTTATAAAGTTTTTGTGTGTGTGTAAATCTGTGTATGTGAGTGTGTGTAAATGTGTGAATGTATGTGTAAATACATGTATGTGTGTTTGTGTGTAAATGTGTGAATGTATGTTTGTGTGTGTGTGTAAATATGTGTATGTGAGTGTGTGTCAATGTGTGAATGTATGTTTGTGTGTGTGTAAATATGGTTATGTGTGTATGTGTGAATGTATGTTTGTGTGTAAATGTGTGAATGTATGTTCGTGTGTTTAAATATGTGTATGTGTGTGTGTTTGTGTGTGTGAATGTATGTTTGTGTGTGTTTAAATATGTATATGTGTGTGTGTGTAAATGTATGTTTGTGTGTGTACATATGTGTATGTGTGTGTAAATGTTTGAATGTATGTTTGTGTGTGTGTAAATATGTGTATGTTTGTTTGTGTGTAAATGTATGTTTGTGTTTGCGTGTAAATATGTATGTGTGTGTGTAAATGTATTTTTTGTGTGTGTGTAAATATGCGTGAATGTGAATTCTAACAACATTGGGAAATAATTGTCCCTTCCTTGTGTCCTAATCTTAAAAAAAGTCACATTATACCCCAATCAAAAAATATTATGGCTGAAAAACATCCTAAACCCTAGGGGGGTGGGGGTGGGGGAGGTGGGGTTCTGCAGAATTTTGAGTGCCTAAGGCAGCACAAAACCTAAATACGCCAATGGGCGGCAATGTTGGGGGCAGCAGATTAGGGGTCTTTAGATGTGGGCTCATGTTAGGGTGTTAGGTATAAACATAAAAAAAATCCCCATAGACATCAATGGGGCTGTGTTACGGAGCTTTTCATTCCGCGATCACAGGTGTTAGATTGTTTTCTGACTCGCTTTCCCCATTGATGTCTATGGGGAAAAGATGCACGAGCACGTCAAAACAGTGCTTATTTTTGGTGAGGTATGGAGCTCAATGCAACCATATCGTCCGCACAAGCCGTCTGTTTCAAAACATGTAATGGCTGAGCTATAGAGGGTGAAATAATGCTACTTTTGTTGCGGTCGTTAAAAACCCTGTAGCGCACAAAACTCGTAATCTAGGTGTTTGTCTTTTAACTGATCTCATACATGTTTTTAAATCTGAATGATTGTGCAATGCATCATATTCTATGATTACAGTTAGCAGAGAACCAAACCCAGTTAGATCTTTTTTTATTTCGGATTTATTGCTCCGTTTTTTAAGCCAACTAATAAAAGATTTTGCTTCAAACATCAGTTATGAAATGACACTATTAGGAACTATTGATAAATGTAATAAAACTACATTGGGGACCTAAATGATGCAACACAATGAAATCAAAATTTGCTTTTCTAAATGTGGTCAAATATATATTTAGAATGGGAGCTAAGATCAAACTCAAAACTCAAAGCTACTAAACTAGATTTTTGGCAGTAGGCTAGAGTAAGTCTTTGGTCTTTTTCAACTAGAGATGAAAATGACTGGATAATGTTTGAGTTTGCACTAATATTTGATCATAGATCAAAAGCAGTCTGACATCCTAATGCAAGTAGGAAATATTTATACTATAAGAACTGAACAGTTATTAACGTCTGTGTCTCTATCACTTTGTTCCTTTCATATTTCTCTCACTTTTTCTGTCTTGGCACAGACATACAGGAAACATCTTCCAGGTTTTTAACTCCTATTCATTTAGTTTTTCTTAAAAAACTTAGCAAACGTCTGGTCTATGACAGCTGTGGCATCCATCCATGGTGAAGATCAGGGATTCCTCCTAAATATGTCAATGAGAGCATAATGCGTACAGCCAAATGAATTGTTGATGTTAATAACTCCTTCCAAGAACCAAATTACATAATGTCACAAGGAACAATGTGAGATGTGACTGAATTCTTGTAGGAAACTCAGACATTGCACAAGAGGTGGTACTGTCTAAATTGTGATTTAAATCATAAATGTACTGGGACAAAACTGAAGAGAATGAAATAACCTTGTAGTTATATGTTGGAATTTTTGTTATTTCAATTAATTTAGAATTGATTACATTTTTAAACTTTTTACATTTTTGTAACTGTTAACGTATGAGATGTAAGGAAATGTATTAACATTTAATGGTAGAGCACATTTGTAAGCATATTTCACAAAATCCATCTCTGGTATTTCTTTTCACTCTCTTCTTATCCATGTACAGTAGTTGTCATTATTATTATTGTTGTACTTGTTTTTAATTCTTGGTCTTTTTAAATGTTCAACAAAATAGGAAACCATATTGTTTTTGTATTACTGCAACATTTGCTTGTTCGCTTTCTTCTTATAGCATATTGCCATGGAATATGGTGCTCAATCAGTTATAAATATGCATGGATTGGTGGGGGATAAAATGCTTGCATTACATTATAAATCTTAGAAAACTACTAACAAGTTATCCTAGTTTCTTATGTTTATTCTTAAAAAAAAATTTATAGCCCAAACTGCCCCATTTTTTCCGATGGGGATATCGTGAACAAGCACGTTTTTACAGCTTACCGCTACCGTAAGCAACGCTGGTATTGAGGGTTGAAGTGGAGCTAAATTAGGCTCAACACTTCCTTTTCTGAGCCTAACGCAGCCACTCAGACAACTCTAAATACCAGCGTTGTCTTAAGGGTGCATTGGGAAAAAAGCAGCGTTAGCTACGCAGGTCTTTACCGACAAAACTCTAAATCTAGCCGTTTCTATTTTAATGCTTATTAAAGTAATACATTTAGAGGCAAATTATAAGTGTCAAGCTAATGATAGTGTGGGTTGTGATATGTGATATCACTGGACATCACTAACATTAGCATGCAACTTGATATTACAAGTCCATGGTAAATCACGATAACCAGTGAAGTATTAGCACGGCCGACATTGCTTTAGTGCAACCTATACTTTCGATGGATATCAATAACGCAATTACTTGCATGTAGATTACAAGCTAAATGTTATAGTTTGCGCTCGAGCTAAAGCCAAAACTGCATTAAAATATTTAGCACCATTGGAGAGCTGAAGTAAAATGTAAGGGTTGTTTCACAAAACACATAAAAAAAGACATTAAAATAAAGTATTACACTCATGTATACACTTTAAATAAAAATCTATAATTTGAATATTAATAAAAGGTTTTAAAAAGGTTAAAAAGGGATATGGTATATAGTAAGGTGTTTGGCTGGAAAGGGCTCCAATATATATACATCTAACCTTTATAAATATATATATATATATATATATATATATATATATATATATATATATATACATGTATATTTATGTGTTTATATGTGTATATTTGTATGTGCACATATACATACATATATACAAATATAAACACATTTAAACACACGTATACACATATACACACACACACATATATATATATATATATATATATATATATATATATATATATATATATATATAGTCAAAAAAGGTATTTAGTAAAGGGACTTCTGTGTATAAATATTTGTAACGCCACCATGTGGATATCTATTCCACTCAACCCCTTATGCAGGTTTAAAGGACAAATCACTCTGGAAAACCGCAATATCCAAAATTCAAAAGCACAAACATCCCCTCAAGCAACACCAGCAGGAACAAAAAGCATCATTGAAGTAAACAGGTGAGTTCCATGTAGGGCAAACATTAAATACTGAATACGTCGCCCTCCAATAGGCAGTACAGTGTTGCCACAGGATATCGATAGCAATACCCAAACAGCTAGTAGATGTGCGACTCACCCTTCTTGCTTGTAGTTTCAAACTCGTACCTTGAGAGTCCTGCTGTATGCTTCGTGACCCACGGCGTCTAAGACAGTCTCGATGCCTCTATCCAGCCGGTTCCGGTCATGTGATGGGCGTCGGCCGTCACAGCCAATGGGATGCTTAGCCTACCAGGAGGCTTGCAGGTTTCAGCGTCGGAGGGGATGCCCAATATCGTGAATATTAGGGGGAGTGGAGTAGAGGCACGCTCCTGGTGCAGCCCAGAATGCTGGCAAAATAGACATCAAGCGAAAAAAAATTGATATCCAGGCTGCATTTAAAAACCAATGTCTTTATTAAATTCCACTTGGGATAAAAATGCAATAAGAAGAAAGGGGGATCCAGCATAACAGTGTTACCAAAGTTGTTCCGCTAACATGTTTCGGTAAAGACCGTAATCATAGCTGATTGGAAACTGGTGTGCTGGCTATTTAAAAGACAAAATCAACACTCATTGGACAAAATTAAGACCAATAGAATAGGTACACTGTTAAGCATAAAGCGTAAAAAAGTGAAAGAACTAATACACCCTAACATGTTAGTACATATGTATGTACACTCATATAGCACATAACAATATAAAAGATATAACATCAGTGTGTGTGCTGTAACCAATACAAAAGAAAGGAATAAAAATGAAATGAACACATGAACTAATGAATGAATGATTGAAGGCAAACATTAGGGGCATGAAATACTCTCATAAATCGAATATATGCAAATGTTGAAAAGTATATATATACACAAATATAGAAGAAGTAAAAAACACATATCAAAAGTGCACAGGCCATCTAGCATATAGCAATATAGTTAAACTAATATATATATATAATCTTGCATACAAAAGCATACATGTATATATGGAGAAGATGTATCTCTAAACAAGCCTATACTATATGTATATATAGATAAAAGCGTGTTATAACGCTGAAACAATATACAGCTAGATAAATGTGGCCAGCTCAAATAACTACAACTCAAACACAAGAAAATAGATAACTGTGCTATATTATATCCCTGTTGTAAATCACAATTGTATTTAACACAAAACCCTATCCAATATGAGTATAAGACCTCAGATGCGTATCAATATACACGGGTAACAGTGACCTATATAGGGAAATGGAGTAATTATGAATACAACTGCTTTAAAAGATAATATATTCAGTAGATACCGTTAAATGAGTGTAGTGTGGTGTAAAAAGTACAGAGCAGTACAGATACACTGCACTTAAGATATGTATAAAAGAGCAGGAAAAAAGGAGGACACTATCTTAAAGGGATGTGATTAAAATTTAGAGGAAACCTTAAGGATATAAACTCAAGGATATAAACCATCAGGAAAGATGCTGGGCAAGCGTGTGAGGTAATATGGATTATTTCCAATAATTAATTAGATCAAATTCAGAGTTTAAACCCTCTGGTACTCTAGTACGCAATTTAAAAATCCAAAACATCTCACATCCATATTACCTCACACGCTTGCCCAGCATCTTTCCTGATGGTTTATATCCTTGAGTTTATATCCTTAAGGTTTCCTCTAAATTTTAATCACATCCCTTTAAGATAGTGTCCTCCTTTTTTCCTGCTCTTTTATACATATCTTAAGTGCAGTGTATCTGTACTGCTCTGTACTTTTTACACCACACTACACTCATTTAACGGTATCTACTGAATATATTATCTTTTAAAGCAGTTGTATTCATAATTACTCCATTTCCCTATATAGGTCACTGTTACCCGTGTATATTGATACGCATCTGAGGTCTTATACTCATATTGGATAGGGTTTTGTGTTAAATACAATTGTGATTTACAACAGGGATATAATATAGCACAGTTATCTATTTTCTTGTGTTTGAGTTGTAGTTATTTGAGCTGGCCACATTTATCTAGCTGTATATTGTTTCAGCGTTATAACACGCTTTTATCTATATATACATATAGTATAGGCTTGTTTAGAGATACATCTTCTCCATATATACATGTATGCTTTTGTATGCAAGATTATATATATATATTAGTTTAACTATATTGCTATATGCTAGATGGCCTGTGCACTTTTCATATGTGTTTTTTACTTCTTCTATATTTGTGTATATATATACTTTTCCACATTTGCATATATTCGATTTATGAGAGTATTTCATGCCCCTAATGTTTGCCTTCAATCATTCATTCATTAGTTCATGTGTTCATTTCATTTTTATTCCTTTCTTTTGTATTGGTTACAGCACACACACTGATGTTATATCTTTTATATTGTTATGTGCTATATGAGTGTACATACATATGTACTAACATGTCAGGGTGTATTAGTTCTTTCACTTTTTTACGCTTTATGCTTAACAGTGTACCTATTCTATTGGTCTTAATTTTGTCCAATGAGTGTTGATTTTGTCTTTTAAATAGCCAGCACACCAGTTTCCAATCAGCTATGATTACGGTCTTTACCGAAACATGTTAGCGGAACAACTTTGGTAACACTGTTATGCTGGATCCCCCTTTCTTCTTATTGCATTTTTATCCCAAGTGGAATTTAATAAAGACATTGGTTTTTAAATGCAGCCTGGATATCAATTTTTTTTCGCTTGATATATATATATATATATATATATATATATATATATATATATATATATATATAGTCATGGCCAAAAATATTGGCACCCCTGCATTTCTGTCAGATAATGCACCACTTCACCCAGAAAATGGTTGCAATTATAAATGTTTAGGCGTTCAGTTTATTTCTTTTGTTTGTATTAGTATGACACAAAAAAGTGGTAGCACACCCCTTGGAAAAAAATAACTGAAATCTATCACTGTAACCATCAACGAGTTTCTTACACCTCTCTACTGGAATTTTGGACCAGTTTTCTTTTGCCAACTGCTCCAGTTCTCTCAGATTGGAAGGGTTCCTTTTCCCAAATGCTTTTTTGAGATCTCTCCACAGGTGCTTTATGGGATTGAGATCTGGACTCATTGCTGGCCAGTTCAGTACTCTCCAGCGCTTTGTCTTAAACCATATGTGGGTGCCTTTTGAGTTGTGCTTTGGGTCATTGTCCTGCTGTAAGACACATGACCTCTGACGAAGACCCAACTTTTTGACACTGGGCCTTATATTTCACCACAGAATTCTTTGGTAGTCTTCATATTTAATATTGCCATGCAAACAGTCAAGACATCCAGTCCCTGAAGCAGCAAAGCAACCACAAAACATCAGTGAACCTCCACCATGTTTGACTGTATGGGCTGTATTCTTTTCTTTAAAAGCCTAATTTCTTTTTCAGAAAATAGTAGAATGATGGGCTTTACCAAAAAGCTGTAATTTAGTTTCATCTGTCTACAGCACATTCTCCCAAAAGGATTTTGACTTCCTCAGGTAAGTTTTGCCAAACTCCAATCTGGCTTTTTTATGTTTCTGTGTCAGCAGCACCCTGTGCCTAAAGGTCAACATGAATTTGTCTGGAAGTTGATCGAGGTTCTTTATCCACCATTTGAACAATGCTTTGTTGCAATCTTTGATCAATTTTTCTCTTAGATTAGCTACAGTGCCATGGGCTGTAAACTTCTTGACAATGTTGCGCACAGTGGACACAGGAACATTAAGAACTCTGGAGATGGACTTGTAATCTTGAGATTGCCCATGCTTTTCCAAAATTTTTGTTCTCAAATTTTTTGTTCAAAATACAATAAAAGTTACTTTGGTGATCTTTGTGGCACATATTCATTCTTGCCATTATTCTTTGTTCCCTAAGGTGTTTCACTGCTGCAATTTCCAGGAGGATTTTTGCCTTCCCATTACATTTTCATGGAACTTTACAAGGCTTTTCTCAGAAATACAGTTATCTACATTTTTGGGCAGGGGTTGTAATATTTAAGCAAGGTTCTCAAAGTGTTTGGGCAGGATATTTCTCTTGCACTTTCAGAGGCTTCTGGCATACCTCAGCATAACATAGTTTCCTGGGCTTCTAAATGTTTACTCCAGTAGGCAATAAAGAAGTTCTTTATTATCCTTTTCTTTGGAAAGTCCTTCAACAACATCAGCCATTCTGCTCTCAAGAACAGGTTCTGCTGGTGTGATTTCTGCACTTTCCAGTAATGGAGAAAAGTTAGATGTCAATAAGTCAAACTTTGGGGTGTGTGTTACTACATTAATTGAGCATTTTGATCATCATCTCTCCATCCTTAACCTCTAAATGTATTTCTCTTTCCATTATCAGCCATATCTATACCATTATTTTCCGTGACTCTGAGTAGTGACTGTACATCTTTAAGAGAAAAAAACTTGGTGTTGGTTTCCTAATAATGAAGTAGTATGCCTCTCAGTTGAAAAAATCCTTGAATTAATTATGTGTATAGAAATATCTGTTAATCCTACTGGACTCACTATAGAGCTACTATCCACTATCTGATGGGAAGTGTTTGTGAATTTTCGAAGCTGAGATTTTACTCTTTGTCAATGGAATGGTCGACCTATACTTAATGAATCAACATTTGTTTTATAAGATAATGATGAATTAAAACTAACAAATCTGCCATTTAAGAATGGAGCCAGTGGAGTCTCAAAATATGGTTCTGGGCTTGGAGACCAGGTCTGGGTTCCCTATGACTTGCTCCCTTCTGGTTTATACCTGAGTCACTGCACAACATTCTAGATCTAGATATATCTTCAGCAAAGAATAACAGGAGAATGAAGCCAATTTGATAATAGAAGTAAATTTTAAACCTTTCAAAAATTGTATTCCATATTTGAATCATGAAAGAAAAGAATTGGGTTTCATGTCCCTTTAAATGCACCATAATTGCTGCTTAGACTGTCAAGGAAGGAGCTCCCCTAGTCGTAGCTGATGTATCCACTCTTCTCGCTCTCTTTCTCTTTCCCGCTCTTCCCACATCCTTTGTCTTTTTTCTCCTGGTTTGTGGAGGCTTCATTGAACACTTGTCAGATTAGTTCCAGGCTTGGATTTGGCCCGTATAAGGCCCGACAGTTTCTTACTTCTCTGCAGAAGTCGTTTTCTCCAGAAACAATGGAGCTGCTGCTCTCTTGTTCAATCTCCATCAGGTTAACAATAAACAAGGCATTATGCTTGTTGACAGTAACCTTTCCTCTGACTTCTAGCATATCCTTCAGGGTTGCCTTCTTCAGATGGCCGTAGAGCTGCTCCATGTACTAGTTTCCTGCAGATCAGATGCAGTCTCCTGATGGAGACTGGGTCCCGGTGGTGTTTTGGACTCCCTTAAAAGAGAAGGGAAAATCCCAACCCTACCACCACTATAACAGGACCTAGTGGATTGCACCCCGATTGATGGCCAGATCCACCCCGCTCTGCTGTTCGCCCTTATCCAAGTACAGCCAGAGAGCTACAGGGACCAGGCTACTCGACTAATAGCCCTGTTTGCATTGATTAAGCTATGTATTTAAGAAGCTCTTCCCCCCATACAAACACAAGACAAGGCATAGTGCAGTAGTAACACACTTTAATGGTCAAGACACAGGATTTATATACAGTACAAGGTATAAAATGACAGCATGCAAAAGCCGATCACAAACTGCCCCCTGCTGTCCCCCTGTGTGCCCAGATCCTGCCAGAAGATAAGGTTTCCCAGCATAACATTTAGCCCCATCCCCTTTTATGTCTGGTAGCTTTAATGGCAAAGCGCCTGGCTTCTAGAAGGAGCACCCCCAAGTATTTTGTATAATTTTAAAGCCAGGATTTTTAGAGTTTTACTAAAATACTTCCAGGAGCTAGGAAAATGGAGCTTCTGTGATGGGATGTGGCACAGAGTTTGCTTTACATTAATAAAAGGTTAAAATTGAAAGAAAACAATTAAAGGGACTTGTGGCTAGGAACAGTATTTTTAACCCTTGAGTGGCTGGGCTGTAGAGAAGAGGCAACCGGTTTTGTGTCACAGAAAACTAATGTAAATGTTTCACTAATTTTCAGTATTTATTTTGTTTAAAACTACATAAATACCAGATAGCAAAGCAGTCGAATATTTGGAAAATGTATTTTTCAGAATAATTAGTCAACATTTTTACCTGTGCACATGTCTATTAGATACAATTATTTTTATAATTTTTATTATTAAAAATAATAATAATAATTGTAATTATTGTTGTTATGGTTATTATTATTATTATAATTATTTTTAAAGCTCTTTCAAATAACCTATCTCATTTTTTTCTATTATAGTTATATGTATTTAATCTATTTGTAAATAAAATTACTGTGAAAAGAATGGAAAAAAATTATATATATATTTATTTATTTTTTAACAAAGTACTTCAATAATATGTATGACTTTTTAAAACAAATGCTGTGATCATTTTTGTTATCAATTTTACAACTGGAACAGAATTTACCTCTGGTGAAATGTGTAAATACTTTATGCGAGGAGCTTCAACATTAATCATGTTAACAAAAAATATGAGTAATTAATAATTGTAGCACACTAACAGCTAGATTCCAAGTTGTGCGTTTCTCTTTTAACGCTAAAAATATGGTATTTTCAGCGTTAAAACAGCAATGCAGCCATTTCAAGTCTTGTCGGTATTACTGTACCTCAAGCCTTTTAGCCTGTAACTCAACCTCAGTACCGCACTCTTAAAAATTACGTTTTTTAATGGGATCCCCATAGCGCTGCCTATACAAGTTTTGCATTCTGGCTAAAAAAACAGCGTTACAGCCTAAAACGACAAGATCCGTACTGCCATCTAAAGGCAATAGTTATGAGTTTTACAAAACTGTTACATAAAACTCATGACATAAACTTGCTACAAAGTACACTTTAAGCATTTGAATCAGCCAATAGAATGAGAGCTGCCTAAATTCTATTGGCTGATTTGAACAGCCAATAGGATTTTAGCAACTCTAATTCTTATTGGCTGATTCTAATTTTCAGCCAATAGGAATGCAAGGGACGCCATCTTGAATCACATACCTTGCATTAAAGATTCAGTGTACGGCGGTGACCGAATGAAGAGGATGCTCTGCGCTGGATGTCTTCAGGATGGACCAGTTCCGCGCCACCGGGATCAAGATAGAAGATGCCATCTGAATGAAGATTGAAGAAGCTGCCTGGATGAAGACTTCTTGCCGCTTGGATGAAGATCGTTCAAGCGGGACTTCAAAAACTGTAAGTGGATCTTCAGGGGTTAGTGATAGTTTTTAAAGGTTTTTTTCGGTGGGTTATTATTTTAGATTAGGGTTTGGGCATGTAAAAGAGCTAAATGCCCTTTTAAGGGCAATGCCCATCCAAATGCTCTTTTCAGGGCAATGGGGGCTTAGGTTTTTTAGATCATTTTTTTATTTTGTGGGTTTGGGGGGGTGGGAATTTGTAATGTTAGTGGGTTTTTGTATTTTTTTTTCAGGTAAAAGAGCTGTTTAACTTGGGGCAATGCCCTACAAAAGGCCCTTTTAATTGGTAGTTTATTCTAGATTAGGTTTTTTATTTTGGGGTGTTTTTTTTTTTAGATGGGTATTAAAATAGGCATAATTTTTATTATTTTTGATAATTTGATATTTTGTGTAATGTTTTTTTTTTCCGTTTTGGGGTGGGTTTTATTTTTAGATTAGGGCTTGGGCAGCAAAAGAGCTAAATGCCCTTTTAAGGGCAATGCACATAGAAATGCCCTTTTCAGGGCAATGGGTAGATTAGGTTTCACTTTATTTTTATTTTGTGGGTTTGGGGTTGGGGGTTTGTATACTGTCAGGGGGTGTTTGTTTCGTTTTTTGTAGCAAAAGAGCTGTAAATTTTAGGGCAATGCCCTACAAAAGGCCATTTTAAGGGCCCCCAAAAGGCCATTTTAAGGGCCCTTGGTAGTTTATTATAGATTAGGGTTTTTTATTTTTGGGTGTTTTTTTTATTTTTAAAAGGGTATTAGAATAGGAATCATTTTTATCATTTTAGATAATGTTTGCTATTTTTTGTAATGGTAGGTTTTTATTTTTTGTAATTTTCGTGTCTGTTATTTTTTGTAATGGTAGGTTTTAGTGTAAGGCAGGTTAGGTTTTATTTCACAGGTAAGTTTGTATTTATTTTAACTAGGTAGTTAGTAAATAGTTAATACCTATTTACTAACTAGTCTACCTAGTTAAAATAAATACAAACTTACCTGTGAAATTAAAATAGACCTAAGCTAACTACAATATAACTTTTAGTTATATTGTAGCTAGCTTAGGTTTTATTCAGTTTTAAATAGGAATTATTTAGTTAATAATTGTAACTTTAGCTCTATTTAAAAATGTTTAAAGTTAGGGGGTGTTAGAGTTAAGGTTACATTAGGTTTATTGGTGTTAGGTTTAGGTTTAGGGTTAGGCTTAGGGTTATGTTAGGGTTAGGTTTAGGGGTTAATATAGTTTAATTTAGGTTGTTGTGATGTGGGGGCTGTCGTTTTAGGGTTTAATAGGTTTAATTAGTGGTAATGATGTGGGAGGCCAGAGGTTTAGGGGCAAATAACTTTATTTAGTTGCGGCAATGTCGGGGAGCGGTGGAATTGGGGTTAATAACTTTAATATAGTGGCAGCGATGTTGGGATGCAGGGGAATAGGGGTTAATAACTTTAGTATAGTGGAGGTGATATCAGGAGTGGCAGATTAAAGCTTAATAGTTTTATTTAAGTGGCGGCAATATTGGTGGGCAGCAGATTAGGGGTTAATAACATTAGGTTGGTGTTTAGACTTGGGGTTTGTGTCAGGGTGTTAGGTTTAAACGTTAGTTTTTTTTCCCCATAGACTTCAATAGGGCGGCGTTACGGAGCTTTTCATTCCGCGATCGCGGGTGTTAGACTTTTTTCAGACACTTTCACCCCATTGATATCTATGGGGAAAGCGTGCACGAGCACGTCAAAACAGCGCTTGTTTTGTGTTCGGTATGGAGCTTAAAAACCCCATATCGCACGCAAAAGACGGGTTTTGTAATGGCTGCGCTTTAGGGGGTTAAATAACGTCACTTTTCTTGCGTTCGTTAATTTCCCTATAGCGTGCATAACTCGTAATCTAGGTGTAACAGAGATAGATCTGCACTGACTTAATATGATATATTTCTCTTCTTTTGATTGACGGAATTCACACAGATTAAATGAAAATAAATATGGTAGGGGATAAAACTATGACACTGGGAAATTCCCAATCAATAGAAATGTATTCTGAGTTTTGCAGTTTTTATGAAAGATCAATGTATTGACAGCAGGAAGATTGATATAAAGATAAAAAAGGATCTATTTAAAAGTTATTTTTCACCTTGTCTAAGTTCTGCTACAAAACAGCAGTAATCAGTAATCACACAGCTGTGATGGATAGGTAAGTAATGCATTGCTCATCCAATTTCCTAACAAGAAACTTGTGACATGATAAAGAAATGTAAATATGTTAAGAATAAGACGTAAAAATATGTATTGATTTAATTGTTCAGAAACTGATGCTTTTAAAATTACATTACTTTTAAAATTTCAGTTCCCTACAAAAGGTTTAATTATGCATAGTAAGAAACTAAACCTTGCAGTATATGTTTAATTATAATATGTTTTGGTTTCTTTTCCTGCAATTTGCCTGGTTAAATTATTGTTTCCCCTGCCCTTAGAGAGTCTGGAATGGATCCTACAGAATCTGATTTATACCTGTACACATTTGGTCATAGAAAAAGAGATGCGATAAACATAACGAAGGCACTGTATATACATAGAATGCAAAACAATGCAGCACTACAAAATTGACATGTGTGACGCTAAAAAAAAAATTTGTTTCGTTTTCATTAGTTAAATAAATAATTTTGGTTTGGCAAATTAGTTTAGTTAAGTTTAAAAAAATAAATTGTTTCAGCAAATAAGGGAAGGTAACAAATAGTTTGTTCACATTCATTATTTATTCATTTGCATTATTCTATTCTGAAGTTTAGAATAGAATATTGCATATGAATAAAGAATGGATCAGAAAAAATGATTTAATTGAACATAACTAATTTGCCGGCGATTGTTAAAACAAAATTATCTAAAACCACTGCCGCCACCCACATCACGACACTAAATAAAGCTATTAAACTCTTACCCGCCATTCCCCGACATTGCCAACACTAACTAAACACAAAAAAAACCTATTAACCCCTAAACCGCCATTCCCAAACATCGCCAACACTAACTAGACCTATTAACCCCTAAACCGCAGTTCCCAAACATCGCCAACACTAACTAAACCTATTAACCCCTAAACCGCCATACCCAAACATCGCCAACACTAACTACACCTATTAACCCCTAAACTGCAGTTCACCGACATCGCCGAAATCAGATAAACCTATTAACCCCTAAACTGCAGTTCCCAAACATCGCCAACACTAACTAAACCTATTAACCCCTAAACCGCAGTTTCCAAACATCGCCAACACTAACTAAACCTATTAACCCCTAAACCACCATTCCCAAACATCACCAACACTAACTAAACCTATTAACCCCTAAACCACAGTTCCCGGCATTGCTGACACTAACTAAAGCTATTAACCCTATATCCCCCCAAATCGCAACAACCTAAATTAAACTAAAATAAACCCTAAACCTAACATCCCCTAACTTTAACATAATTAAAATAGACCTAAATCAAAGTTGCAATTATTAACTACCTATTTAAAAATAAATACAAACTTACCTGTGAAATAAAAATAAAATCATAGCTAGCTACAATATAACTATTTACTAACTACCTAGTTAAAGTAAATACAACATTACTATGGGGTTGGGGGGGTGGGGGTTTGTAATGTTAGGGGGTATTTGTTTTTATTTTTTGCAAAAGAGCTTTAAACTTTAGGGCAATGCCCTACAAAAGGCCCTTTTATTATAGATTATTATTATTGTGATTTTTTTTAAAGGGGTATTTTTATTTTTGGATAGTTTCGTTTGTTATTTTTTTGTAATGGTAGTTTTTTATTTTTTGTAATTTTAGTGTTTCTTATTTTTTGTAATTGTAGTTTTACTTTTTTTGTAATGTTAGGTTTTTTATTTTTGTAATGTTAGTTTTTTTTTTTGTTAGGTTTTAGTAGTGTAAGCTTAGGTTTTATTTTTATTTCACAGGTAAGTTTGTATTTATTTTTAAATAGGTGATTAGTTAATAATTGTAACTTTAATTTTGGTGTATTTTAATTATGTTAAAGTTAGAGGGTGCTAGGTTTAGGGGTTAATCTAGTTTAATTTAGATTGTTGCCATGTGGGTGGTGGTGGTTAGGGGTTAATAGGTTTAGTTGTGATGTTGGGAAACTGCAGTTTAGGAGTTAATAGGTTTAGTTAGTGTTGGCAATGTTTGGGAACTGTGGTTTATTAGTTTATAGGTTTAGTTAATGTTGGTGATATTTTGGAACTATGGTTTAGGGGTTAATAGGTTTAGTTAGTGTTGGCGATGTTTGGGAACTGCGGTTTAGGGGTTAATAGGTTTAGTTAGTGTTGCTGATGTTTGGGAACTGCAGTTTAGGGGTTAATAGGTTTATCTAATTTCGGCGATGTTTAGGGATTAATAAGTTTAGTTAGTGTTGGCGATGTTTGTTAACTGCGGTTTAGAGGTTAATAGGTTTAGTTAGTGTCAGCGATTTTTGGGAACTGTGGTTTACGGGTTAATAGGTTTAGTTCATGTCGACGATGTTTGAGAACTGCGGTTTAGGGGTTAACAGGTTTAGTTTGTGTCGACGATGTTGGGGAACTGCAGTTTAGGGTTTAATAGGTTTAGTTAGATTTGCCGATGTTTGGGAACAGTGGTTTATGGGTTAATAGGTTTTGTTTGTGTCGGCAATGTCGGTGAACTGCGGTTTAGATTAGAACAATGAAAAATTCAGAATATAAATAAAGAATGGATCCTATAATTTAAAAGGCCAAGTGTTTTTGTCTGAAGCTGTCATGCACAATAGAGACTGCACTAGGACAAACACACCTGGCCTTCTACAAACTGACCTGCAGCTGATCTCCGCAGCTAAAATGGTGGGCGTGATGTGGGCGAGCCGTGACAGGACGGGGACAGGTGTGACAAGGGTGAGACAGGGCAGGTGTGACGGGGCCGGGTGGGACCGCAAGCACAAAATAGAGGGAAAAAAGCAAAAGAGACGGGGGAGAGAGAGCAAAAGAGGGGGAAGAGAGAGAGAGAGCAAAATAGGGGAGAGAGAGCAAAAGAGAGGAGAGAGCAAAAGAGGGGAGAGAGAGCAAAAGAGGTGGGAGAAAGAGCAAAAGAGGGGGGAGAGAGAGCAAAAGAGGGAAGAGAGAGAGCAAAAGAGAGGGGGGAGAGAGCAAAAGAGAGGGGAGAGAGCAAAAGAGAGGGGGGAGAGAGAAAAAGAGAGGGGAGAGAGCAAAAGAGAGGAGAGAGAGAGCAAAAGAGGGGGAAAGAGAGCAAAAGAAAGGGGGAGAGAGCAAAAGAGGGAGGAGAGAGAGCAAAAGAGAAGGGGGAGAGAGCAAAAGAGAGGGGAGAGAGCAAAAGAGAGGAGAGAGAGAGCAAAAGAGGGGGAAAGAGAGCAAAAGAGAGGGGGAGAGAGCAAAAGAGGGAGGAGAGAGAAAAAGAGGGGGGGGGGGGAGAAAAAGAGAGGGTAAGAGAGCAAAAGAGGGGGAGAGAGAGCAAAAGAGGGGAGAGAGAGAGCAAAAGAGGGGGGAGAGAGAGCAAAATAGAGGGGGAGAGAGAGCATAAGAGAGGGGGAGAAAGAGAGCAAAAGAGAGGGAGAGAGCAAAAGAGAGGGGAGAGGACAAAAATGGGGGGAGAGAGAGAGCAAAAGAGAGGGGGGAGAGAAAGAGAGAGAGAGAGACAAAGAGAGGGAGAGAGAGAGCAAAATAGAGGGGGAGAGAGAGAGCAAAAGAGAGGGGAGGGGAGAGAGAGCAAAAAAAGGGGATAGAAACAGAGAGCAAAAGAGAGGGGGAGAGAGAGTGCAAAAGAGAGGAGGAGAGAGCAAAAGAGAGGGGGGAAAGAGAAAGATCAAAAGAGAGGGGGGTTAATAGGTTTAGTTTATGTTGACGATGTTTGAGAACTGCTGTTTAGGGGTTAATAGGTTTAGTTTGTGTCAGCGTTGTCGGGGAACTGTAGTTTAGGGTTTAATCGGTTTAGTTAGTTTTGCAGATGTTTGGGAACAGTGGTTTAGGGGTTAATTGGTTTAGTTAGTGTCGGCTATGTGGGGGAACTGCAGTTTAGATTATAACAATGTCAAATTAAGAATATAAATAAAGAATGGATCCTATAATATAAAAAGCCGTGTTTTTGTCTGAATCTGTCATGCACAGTAGAGACTGCACTAGGACAAACACACCTGGCCTTCTACAAACTGACTAGCAGCTGATCTCCACAGCGAGAACGGTTGGTGTGACGTGGGTGGGCCATGACAGGGGCAGACAGAGCAGGTGTGACGGGGCCAGGTGGGGCCGGGTGGGACTGTGAGCACAAAATAGAGGGGAAAAAAAGCAAAAGAGATGGGGGAGAGAGAGCAAAAGAGAGGGGGAGAGAGCAAAAGAGGGGAGAGAGAGAGCAAAAGAGGGGAGAGAGAGCAAAAGAGAGGGGAAAGAGAGCAAAAGAGGGGGGTGAGAAAGCAAAAGAGGGGGTAGAAAGAGCAAAAGAGAGGTGAGAGAGAGCAAAAGAGGGAAGAGAGAGAGCAAAAGAGAGGGGGGAGAGAAAAAGTGAGGGGGGAGAGAGTGCAAAAGAAAAGTATTTTTGCTCCATGACTTCTATGGGGAAATATGTTATCACGCAGGCAATATTCTAAGTAAGGATTTTACGCACAAATTTATAATACGCCCCGACACATGCATAAAGCTTACTTTTAGTGGAGTTTACGATCTAGCGGGAGCATTAAATACCGCTCTACTTATAATCTGGCCCAATTAGGTAAGAAACACCTTTGTAATGCAATGCTTAACTTCAGGTATATATTATTTATAAATAAATATAATGACTATAATATTTATTTAAGTGAAATGACAAAAATATGTTCAGTATTGTAATTTATTTTCTGTTGCAGCACAGATTTACACCATTACAACAAATATCAGTTAATGTCATTAAAATATTTATTTTGAATGTATATTAAAGCATTAGTAAAGAAACCATGTCACACAGAATTTACAATTTATCTTCAAACAACTATACAAGCATACAGGTATGTGAGGTTGAAAGGACAAGCTCACAAGAAAAGAAGGGCTTTGAAGTACTTTTAAGATCTAATAGAATGCATCTTTTAAGAGGTGACTTTTGAGATGAGCTATAAAGGTGGTGAGATTAGAGAGATGTCTGATATTTAGTAGCTGTACATTCCAGAGGTCCAGACCAGTCACTGGAAATCAGCCATGATTTAATTCTTGATGTAAATAATGTAGGTTAGAAGACCTTCCTTAAAGGAAAGGTACAACATTTTTAAAGGTTTTTTCAAGCAATACTGTTTATTAATTAGTGTAAATAGCTTTATATTCACTTAAAGGGACACCAAACTCACCACATTATTGTATTTCTTCAAATTATTGTGGTTTAAAAGAGTGGTGTACAAGATATAGGGACATTAAACACTATGGGCTAAATTACAAGTGGAAGGCTAAATATCGCTTGCGAACAATCGATATTAGCGCTCCACTTTGTAATAACAGAGCACGATAATATGTGCTGGTATTACAAGAAAATCACAATGCGACAGCTACGAAGCATTGCGCTCATTAAAGCGCGCTACCATGGCCTCCTATGGGAGCCTCATTCTGATGCCGTCAGTGACAGCATCAGAACTTTGCGCAGTGAACGGGTTAAGTAGAGCAGTGATGGACCGCAAATATAAATATATATGTAAATGACTATATACATATATATTTATGTGTTAATATTTGCATATACACATATGAACAAATAAATATATACATATGAATATAAGCATATACAGTACTGATCCCTGACTGGGAAAACCCTTTTCGGTTGGCCGGGCTCCTGGAACTGCCGGCTGGCCGCAAGCTAATCTCTGACCGCCTAACCCCTCTCCGACTGGCCGGGCTCCTGGAACTGCCGATCGGCCACATCACCCCGGACACCCACTGACCTTTACCCCAGGTCGCTCCAGTGGCTCTTTGTCCCAGAGCTCCACTCTTTTGGGTATTGGTAGCCAGAGGTGGAGTGATCGCCGGAAGGGAGTTCCCTTGGGAACCGGGGGTTTTGGACACCCCCACCGCCATATCTTTACCAGGCTGTAACTCCAGTGTGGCATCTGTGGACAGAGAGCTTTCCAATGACACCCTGGAAGTGCCGCTGCTCCCACCCCGAAACCGCAACCTAAGTACTGTGGGGAATCTATGGGACTGTGGCTCCTATGGAGGCGCCAGACTGCCTGGACGGATGGGAATGGTGGGAGATCTGGGAGTCAGATAAGACCCATTCTGTGTGTATACAAGCAGAGTGTGTTTCTCAAAAAAGTCAGTTCTTATTTCACCTGAATACTGGTCTTGTCTGGTTATTTGGGTGGGCTACTTGCTATAATCCCTTTCCAGCTATACAGCTGCAGGTTCCGGGGAGGAAGCAGGACCCTTTGGTGGAGCTACCCAGTCTGGGTAGCCAGTATCCATCACAAAACTATAAGCCCTATATACATAATAATGGGCACTGCCTTTATGGAACCTTGTTACCTTGCATGTATCTAAGGAAAATCTTCTGCACATGTCCAAAAAATTCAGCACTGGAATGTAGTGATAGATTTCAACATGGCTGCACCCATGACTAGAGGGAGGCAGGAAATAACTTCAGTACTATGCTTATAAAATGTGTTTCTTGTCCCTTTAACTTTAAACTAATACAGCTGTATCACATGCATACATCCTACTACTGCTCATTGGTAAATAGGTACTTCCTGTTACAGTTCTCTGAAAATTATTAGGAATTGCCCATAAGCCAGTTAGCCTAAGTAGAAAGTTCACAACTGAATTATATATATTATTTTCAATGTATTCACATTTTTTTAAAGCAAAATGCCATCACGTTAAAATACTATCCTTTCATATTAATGTAGTGCAGTGTCCTTTAAGAGGAACACAGATAGTTCACATTTTGCAGCATGCATCTGAAAAAGCATAACTATAATAATTCACTCTATAAAAAGGTATTAAGTATGGGCTATGTTTGATTATTATAATTTACATCAAGAATCTATATGCTTATCCTGGACATGAACAAATGTATTATCTGGTCAATATAAAGGAAAGTTTTATCCATAGTCATTAAAAGCAGCACCACTGTTCATAAAAAAACATAAGAATTTCTTTATCAAGGTTGTTAACCCATAGCAAAAGAGAAACATTGTGGGCTACATACAGACCTTGGTCATGCTGATTACAAAATAGATCCACCGACATTTTAATGCCCTACAGACACTAGTCTTTTGAACTATAAACACATGTTTCATGCACATTAACGCTATATAACAGTGGTGGCCAACTTAACAACACATGGGGGCCGCAGATCAATATTTTAGAAGCCTTAAAGGAACATTAAACACTAAGGGCTAGATTACAAGTGGAATGCTAATTTATCGAGCCTGTAAATGGGCAAATGGGCAAATTCGACTGTTTATGGACATGCGATAAATAGCCAGCTGGTTATTGCTAGTGTGCACTCGCGGTAGCAATTAGCACTCAGAATATTAACCAGAAATCAGATCTCTGGTTAATTTTCTAAAAGTGCCCAAATTTACCTCATATTTTAGTATTGTTTTTTTTTATTAAAAAAAATGCTATTTTTTTTAATAAACAAAACCGTATGAAGCAGTTTTTAGGGGTTAAAGCTGGCGGGTGTGTTAAAGCTGGCGAGTGTTTGAAAAAAAAAAAAAAACGGCACTAAAAAGTGTCTTTACATTGCGGTCTAATGGGACTATGTTATCCCTGTAAATATATATGTATATTCTTATATACATATATTTTTATATGTATATACACATATAAACACATACATATATGTATATTTTCATATATATTTTAATCTGCTGCCTGTCGCTGCACGACTTAACCCTCTTCGATGTGCTAGGTTCTCCCCTAATCTGCCCCCACTATACCACCACCACCTACATAACACTTATTAACCCCTAATCTGCCGTCCCCAACGTCGCCGCCACTATATTAAATTTATTAACACACTAAACCTAAGTCTAACCCTAACACCCCCTAACTTAAATCTAATTTAAATAAATATAAATACAATTCCTATCATTAACTACATTATTTCTATTTTAAACTAAATACTTACCTATAAAATAAACCCTAAGATAGCTACAATATAACTAATAGTTACATTGTAGCTAGCTTAGGGCTTATTTTTATTTTACAGGAAAGTTTGTATTTATTTTAACTAGGTAGAATAGTTATTAAATAGTTAATAACTATTTAATAACTACCTAGCTAAAATAAAGACAAAAGTACCTGTAAAATAAAACCTAACCTAAGTTACAATTACACCTAACAGGTAGCTCAGTTGGTAAATGCCCTGACTACAAAAAAAGCCTGTTTAAAAGATCCAAGATCACAGGTTCAAATCCCGGCAGGGCTGACTCAGCCCTTCATCCTTTCAAGGTCGATTAAATTGGGTAATAATAAAAGCTATTACTATTCAGCTGCCGATTTGGTTAATTCCGAGAGCAAGCGCTTTGAGTCCCACTGGGAGAAAGGCACTATATAAATACTAGTTATTATTACACTATAATTAAATACAATTAACTAAATTAATTAAAATAACCTAAATTAAATTAAATTATCTAAAATACAAAAACAAACAAATACTAAATTACAGAAAATAATAAAGAAATTACAGAAATTTAAACTAATTACACCTAATCTCTCAAAATAAAAAAGCCCCCCCCAACCCCCCCCCAGCCTAAACTAAACTACCAATAGCCCTTAAAAGGGCCTTTTGTGGGGCATTGCCCCAAAGTAATCAGCTATTTTTACCTGTAAAAAAAAATACAACCAATCCCCCCCAAAAAAAACTAACTAAAAAAACCTAAGCTCCCCATTGCCCTGAAAAGGGCATTTGGATGGGCATTGTCCTTAAAAGGGCAGCTCTTTTGCAGCCCAAAGCCCTAACCTAAAAATAAAACCCACCCAATACACCCTTAAAAAAACCTAACACTAACCCCCTGAAGATCGACTTACCGGGAGACGTCTTCATCCAAGCCGGGCAGAAATGGTCCTCCAGACGGGCAGAAGTCTTCATCCAAGTCGGGAAGAAGGTTCTTTTAAGTGACGTCATCCAAGAAGGCGTCCCTTAGATTCCGATTGGCTGATAGAATTCTATCAGTCAATTGGAATTAAGGTAGAAAAAATACTATTGGCTGATGCAATCAGCCAATAGGATTGAAGTTCAATCCACTAATTATTTGCATTCTATCCATTTAACAGTCATATTCTAATTATTCAGAAGCCACGTTTAAAGCAGCTTTTTGCATGTTTTTTTATGTTTTTAATAAAGCAGGCTTGATATTTTGAAACCCTTTTTTTGCCTATTTCAAATAGCACATATTAGTTGTTCATACCACTATTTTAAATGTTTACACATTTGTTCATGTTTAGTTGATATGTTAAAAAAAGATCAGATCCTGGTTAAATTAAAAGTTAAAACCTTTCCTCTTTCTACTATTTAAAAAAATAAATAAACATGTATGAAACCTAAGTAAGAACAACAGTGTTTTAATTACGAACTGTAATGAAGTATGTAGCCATTTAGAAATATTTATTATAAAACTATTCAAAAAAATCATTAAACCCATCAGACAGCTTCTATAAAGTTTATGAAAAAAACTGAAAAAGGATGTTGAAAAATATCAAGGGCGCGATTACATATACGGCGCTGGTTTTGGCGCAAGCGTGGGAACCTGCGCCGCCAGTAATTTGACCTCGCACATGGGGTTTAACACATACTGCGCCGTTAGATGCTAAACTGGCGTAAGTAGGACAAACTGGCGAACTTCTGAAATGTGCGCAAATGCACATTTTAGTAGTTGCAAGTAATTTACGCCAGTATTTTGTTGTTGTATCCTCTCTTGGCTCCTGATGAATCAGCAGTTGAAGCTGGCCCTGCCCCACATGAACCAGCAGTTGAAGCTGACCCTGCACATCCAGCAACAGCAGATGCAGGTGACCCTGCCCCACAAGCACCTAGAAGCCCTGCTGTTTAAGAGCCTGTGGATGCATTGTATTCTCCCCTGGGTGAGGAATACATTGCACTCCAGAGGAGGCTCATAACAAGCACCGAGAGCATACAAAGAGGCCAAGAGAGGTTCTTCAGGAACCATGAAAGGTTCATCAGGAGCCAAGAGAGGATACAACAACATAGCATAGAGCTACAGAGGGACATGGCAGCATCATTAAGTGCAAGTGTTCATAACCAGTCACAGATGATGCAAATTCTTTCTGATATGCAGATGCAAACGGACAATAGATGGATAGAACAAAATAAACTCTTGGGCGTGTTGGTTGAGCACTTTACACACCTGAAGGACACTGCCTCCAGCCTATCATCTGTGGCCAGCACACCAGCAGAAACAGCAGAATCTTCTCAAACCAGGAGAACAAGGCAATCCACTACAGTCACCTCAGCTTCCTCGTCCAAGAAGCCAAAAAATAAATAAATATTCTTATAGTTCACCATAAATCTTGTCCTCTTTTATTTACCATATAATTGTCATCCACACCCATGTGAGGTGTGTTTTCGTACACTAATATTGTTAAAACATATAATATGACCTGTGTGGAAATGGCAATAAAAATAGGTAATATTATCAGTTTATGACATATTCTTGTACTATAACTCACATCCACAATAGTTGTTTATTAAGGGTACATATAGTAATATTCACTAAAAAATCAATGTATCTCACATCCAATATAAGTTGACAAATGGGTATATATAATAGTGATGTTACTGATAGGGTGTGCATTATCAGGTGTTTTAAGGCTGCAGGTGAGAGGTTGTGTTGTCTGTGATTAGTTTGACACAATTGCAAAGAGGTGGCCTTAAAGAAGGTCTTAGAAATTATCATATGAGCCATCCTAGTTTCAGCTTTCAACTAAGAATACCAATAGAACAATGCAAGTGTTAGGATTAAATCTGAAAGTAGTTTGAAATAACATGCCCTATTTGAAACAAGAAGGTTTTCTTTGGACTTGACTGTTCCTTTATATATTTTGGCATCAATGCCAAGCTGTGTTGAATAAACTACACTCCAGTGGGTTCTAAAGAGATGAAGGTAATACAATTATGATTTCACATTGTTCTCTCCTCCAAGTATTGTTGATTGTTTTGAGAACAAATTTAAAGTAAATAAGCAAGTATATGTCCACAATGTGATAAAGTGATGAGATCTGATTCTACCTACAAGCTCAATCCATTTGATTATGTTGTGGCATCAAACAACAAAATCAGCTATTTCAAATACACAAATAAACCTTAAATAAACAATATCATAGTATACTGTCCCTTTAACCTTGAGATGCTTCCAGGGAGTTACGTTGCTTTTTTAGTCAGTACAAGGGTTGCTGCCCCTCAATATGTGGCGAGATGAGAATGGAGTAGATTTTCTGAAGTCCTTACGCTGTATATTGGATACCAAATTGCGCGGCTGTTCTATGTTAGTCTATGGGGATAAAAATTACGGCCGAAGGGTGAAATATACGTTCGTAACTTGAATGCTACGCCGTATATGTAATACCAAAATTGTGTAAAATCCGGCGGCGGCGGCTTTTGCTGGCGACGCCACATATGTAATGGAGCCCCAAGTGTCTAAACTGATTTCCTTATCATTTATGTGTGTATATATATATATATATATATATATATATATATATAGTATCCAAAGAAAGCAGAGCGCAATAAGTCTCCTCAGTTGATAAAAGCTCACATTTATTTGAATAGAGTAAAAGCATAACAGCCAAAACAAACAGCTGTAAAAGCAGACTGTTTAAAACAAACACATTGAAAGCGGTCAAGACCTCACGCAGACATGTTTCGTGCGTTTACGCACTTGGTCACTAATTTTAAATGTTAAATGGTTTTGAATAGCTTATAAAAACAATAATATAATTTTGTAGTCCTTTAGAAATGCTTTTAAAAATGCCCCATAAGCGTCAATGGTGTATTTTGTTATATTCCAATCTGGATGTTTATCCCAGGACTTACAAAGTAGGGTGCATCTGACATGTGCAGCACAGTCACTTTATTTTTTTAGGTGTGAACTTATGAAGCTCATTGGCTGTTTGTTTATATGCAAAGTAAAAACACATCACATCGAAATGGAAATGTATGTTTAAAGTTTATCCCTTTAAGAACTCCACACCTTACTAGGAACATATTCATTTAACTCACCTGATGGAACTTGGTTAAAAAGAAACAACCTAGACTTTGTCATAAAAATTCCTAGTTATATAATATTTTTATTAGCTTTCATTTATACAGAGCTCAGATCAGCTGCTTGGAACTGAGTCCATAAGGAAATATCCCCCTCTCTTGTCCTTTGCCTTCTGGCTGCCTGTTCAATACCTGTCAGAGTTGTCAACACTTGGCCATAATTACTTATGCAAATATCTTCAGCAACATTAATCATTTCTTCCATTCTGAATCCATCAGGTTAAGGTCTTTTTTGCTGAATTGCTTGGCTTGTAAGTACTACACAAAAGTTTATTTCTCCTTCGTACAAACAAGCCAAAGCAGACATTTTTCTCTACTACTGTAGATTATTATAATGCATCATTGCTTTAAGGGTTTTGTGGGATATTTTGTATAGTCTTTTTTCTTTTATTTAATTTAATATTATAATTCTTCTTCATATTATTTTATATTAATAATAATATAAATAAAATAATGCTATCAAGCATATTTTTATGAAAGAAAAAAAATATATTGTGTTGGGTGGGGTGTGGATGACAAAAATTCAGAAGACGCATCTAAAATTTATAATAAGTATAAATATATCTGATGTTTTGATGACTTAAGTCTACAAAAGGTCGGCAAACTTTTTTTTTATAATTTGATCAGTGAAGGAACTTTACACAAAATGTTCTAGCCTTCAACCCTCGGGTCATCTATTATGAAATGATAATGAACAACAGTTCTTTATAGTTAAAAAAAAAAACTTAAGGTAGATTTTATCAGAACATAATAGATAATGTTTCAGATCCCCTTATGTCAAGAAGAGGTCAGCAATGTTGCTTTTTATATTGTTCTAATAAAAGCTATATTTAAAGTACTGAAAAATCAAGACTGCCCTTGATAACTGTTCTTTTATGCTTCTTACATTCTGGATCAAAGCAGAGAGGTCTCCGGTTAATGTTGCAACTGGCATATTCTGCACTATTATTCTTTTAAAATCAGAATTGTACAATCTAAAAGCTAAGGGCTACAATATTTTTTTTCATTTAGCTCCACAACTCCCTCTAGCTCTGCAGCACAGTGTTAAGTGCTCATTCTCTATGTAATAAATTCCTATCGTTTGGGTCTGAATGCATAGACATAGTCTTGCAGAGCTATTTGCAAACATTAAATGTTTATTTGAATATGTGTTATATACAAAAATATGTTCTATAAAATACATCTAAAGGTTGCATACCTCTTTTCTACATTTATTTTTTCCCAGGACATATTTGAAAACGAGAGAAATCTCAATGTATCCTTCCTGGTAAAATATTTTATAAATAAATGAATACATTTTACAGATATTCTCTGATATATCTTTATTATTAGAACTAGTTGGTAAGCCTGCCCAGAGTGCAGTCTATGAGGGATATTTATCAAGCCGTCAACCGCAAATACGCTGGAATTCCGCAGTGTAATTGTGGCGAGTCTGATTTGACCCATTTATCAAAGCCTACAGACCAGCAAAAGTTGAAATCTGTGACGTAACATGCAATCCGCCGGTCTCAATCTGACACAGATCGATGTGTACGTCATTACAGATGTTCCGAAACAAAATTTGGCACTATCTGACAACTTTTGCAAGTTATCAAATTTCTAACAGGTACACTTGCCACTATTCCGGCCCAGCATACCTTGTTTTCAATACGCCACCCTGTAGGCCGTGGATTCCATAGGAATCAATGGGAGTCAGAAAGCAGCGAAAGCTATGTTCGATGCTGCTGGATATCCCATTGATTTCTATGGTAGAAAACAAATTACATTTACACCTAACACCCTAACATGTTCCCTGTGTCTAAATACCCCTAATTTGCCACCCCGACATCGCCGCCACCTACATAATGTTATTAACCCCTATCCTGCCGCTCCCCAACACCAACGCAACTAAATAAATATATTAACCCCTATCCCACCGCTCCCTGACACCGCCACAACTAAATAAATATATTAAACCCATCCCGCTGCTCCCCGACACCGCCACAACAAAATAAATGTATTAACCCCTATCCCGCCGCTCCCGGAGCCGTTCTGCGCCGGATGGATGAAGATAGAAGATGAATGAAGACTTCTGCCCGCTTGAATGAAGACTTCTGCTCGCTTGGATGAAGACTTCTGCTGGCTTCGCTGAGGACTTCAGCCGCATGGATGAGAATGGATGTCCGGACTTCGAAAACTGTAAGTGGATCTTTGGGGGTTAGTGTTAGGTTTTTTTAAGGGTTTCTTGGTTGGGTTTTAATTTTAGGTTAGGGACTTTGGACTGAACAAGAGCTATATGCCCTTTTAAGGGCAATGCCCATACAAATGCCCTTTTCAGGGCAATGGGGAGCTTAGGTTTTTTAGATAGGTTTTTATTTGGGGGTGTTAATTGTGTGGGTGGTGGAATTTACTGTTGGGGGGTGTTTGTATTTTATTTTACAGGTAAAAGAGCTGATTTCTTTGGGGCAAAAGGCCCCTTTAAGGGCCATTGGTAGTTTATTGTAGGCTAGGGTTTTTTTTTTTTTTTTTTTTTTGATAGGGCTATTAGATTAGGTGTAATTAGTTTAAAAATGTGATAATTTATATTTTATTTTATGTAACTTAGTGTTTTCTATTTTGTGTAACTTAGTGTTTTTTATTTTGTGTAACTTAGTTGTTATTTTTTGTAACTAAGTAATTTTTAATTGTAGATTTAAATAACTTGAGTAGGGTTAGGTTTTTAAATATGTAATATAGTTAATTTAATTGTTAGTTTAATGTAATTTTAGTATAATAGTTAGGGTAATTTAATTAATAGTTTAACATAGTTTAATTTAATTTTTGTAAAATAGGGTAGGTTAATTAATAGTTTAATGTAATTTTAGTATAATAGTTAGGGTAGGTTAATTATTAGTTTAATATATTTTAATTTAATTTTAGTATAATAGCTAGGGTAGGTTAATTAATAGTTTAGTATAGTTTATTTTAATTCTAAAGGTAAGTTTACATTTATTATAAGATAGGGATGAGTTAATATTTAATGTAAAGTTAGCGGGTTGTTAGGTTTATTTTTTTATTTTGTGTAACTTAGTGTTTTTTATTTTGTGCAACTTAGTGTTTTTTATTTTGTGTAACTAAGTTGCTATTTTGTTGTAACTTAGTAATTTTTAATTGTAGATTTAAATAACTTGAGTAGGATTAGGTTTTTAAATATGTAATATAGTTAATTTAATTGTTAGTTTAATGTCATTTTAGTATAATAGTTAGGGTAGGTTAATTAATAGTTTAATTTAATTTTAGTATAATAGTTAGAGTGGGTTAATTAATAGTTTAATATAGTTTATTTTAATTCTAAAGGTAAGTTTACATTTATTATAAGATAGGGATGAGTTAATATTTAATGTAAAATTAGCGGGTTGTTAGGTTTAGGGGTTAATAGCTTAATTTAGTTTATGGCGATGTGGGGGGCTGACGGTTTAGGGGTTAATATGTTTAGTAAGTGGTAGTGATGTGGGAGGCCAGGGGTTTAGAGGTTAATACATTTATTTAGTTGAAGAGGGGTCCAGGAGCGGGGGGGATGGGGTTAATAACTTTATTAGAGTTGCGGTGGGCTCTGGGAGTGGGGGGATAGGGGTTAATAACTTTATTAAAGTGGGCAGTGGGCTACGGGAGCGGAGGGTTAGGGGTTAACAACTTTATTAGAGTTGCGGTGGGCTCTGGGAGCAGTGGGATGGGAGTTAATAACTTTATTTAGTTGCGGCGGGGTCCGGGAGCGGCGGGATAGGGGTTAAACATTTTAGTATAGTGGCGGTGTTTAGTGACAGGGTATAAATAAAGTTGGGAAAAAGGCGAATAGCAGCGAGATTGATGACTGTTAGTTAACAACAGTCCGCTGCTCATCGGCCCGTACTTGGTGCCGCGGCTTTTTGACAGTATTTTTATAAATAAAGAGAGCGTATTTAGGTCCGCGGCTGCAATGTTAGGCGAGCGTATTGGTGCCGGCGAATGCAGCATAGTTTACGGCTTGATAATTCGGCCTTTATGTGTTGTTTATGAAAATATTTTTTTTTAGCCTAATCCCTATAAAAATTAAAAAGCCCCCACAAAATAAAAACACCCCCAATCTAATGCTAGACTACCAACAGCCCTTAAAAGGACTTTTTGTAGGGCATTCTCCTAAGTTAAAAAGCTCTTTTGCAGTTACCAAAAATTCTAAGTCCCCCCTAATAGTAAAAACCCACCACCCACCAAACCACCCAAAATAAATAAACCTAACACTAAAAAAACTGAAGTATCCATTACCCTGAAAAAAGGGCATTTGTATGGACATTGCGCCTTAAAAGGACATTCATCTCTTTTGCTGCCCATCCCTAAACTAAAAAAAAAAATATTTAAAAAAATAACCTGTCTAACCCCCAAAAAGGAAAAAAATAAACCTAATTTTAAATTAAGCTAAAGTTACAAAAAATAAAAAAAAGTTAAGATTACAAAAAATGAAAAAGCTAACTTTACAGAACATAAAAAAACAAATTACCAAAGTTTAAAAAAATTATACCTAATCCCTATGAAAATAAAAAAGCCCCCCCCCCAAAATAAAAACACCCCCTACTCTAAGAATTAACTACCAGTTGCCCTTAAAAATGCTTTTTGCAGGGCATTGCCCCAAGGTTAACAGCACTTTTATTATAATACACAAAGTCACCCCTAACAGTAAAAACCCCCACCCACCAAAACCCCCAAAATAAAAAAAAAACCTAACACTAAAAAACCTAAACTAATTTGTTGGGCATTGCCCTTAAAAGGGCATTTAGCTCTTTTACAAAATGCCTATCCTAATCTAAATAAAAAAAAATATATATTTAAAAAAAACCTTAGTCTAACCCCCAGGTTGCTACTCACCGTTCTTGATTTCCAGCGGAGAAGGTCCTGTCCCATGCGGTGAAGTCTTCTTCCAAGCAGTGACTTCTTCTTTTTTCTTCTAGAAACATCCAGCGCGTAGCGGAGGGCAGAGCTAAAGACCGATGGCCGCGGAGCTGAAGACCGGTGACCCTGGAACTGAAGACTGGCGACCCTGAAACTGAAGACCAGCGACCGCGGAGCCATGGAGCGTGGAGGATTCTCTTCTTCCGATCGCCGCTGTACACTGGATAGTGAATTCAAGGTAAGCAATTAAAAATGTCATCCCTTGAATTCCTATTGGCTAATTTGATTCTTCAAATTCAAATCAGTCAATAGGGGGAGAGCTACTCAAATCCTATTGGCTGTTCAAATCAGCCAATAGGATGAAAGCTTCCAAAATTCTATTGGCTGATTTGAATAGCCAATAGAATTTCAGTAGCTTTTATCCTATTGGCTAATTTGAACAGCCAATAAGATTTGAGTAGCTGTCATCCTATTGGCTGATTTGAATTTGAAGAATCAAATCAGCCAATAGGAATTCAAGGGACGCCATCTTTAATCACGTAAATTGATTCACTATTCAGTGTATGGAAGCGTTTAAAATAAGAGGATGCTAAATGCTCCATGGCTCGCCGGTCTTCAGTTCCAGGATCGCCAGTCTTCAGCTCATCATTCATCGGTCTTCAGCTCTGCCAACCGCTCCGCACCAGATTGTTCCTGGAAGAAGAAAGAAGAGGTTGTCGCTTGGAAATAGACTTCACTGCATGGGACAGGACCTTCTCCACCGGACTTCAGGAACGGTGAGTACCAACCTGGGGGTTAGACTTAGGGTTTTTTTAAAAATAAAAATAATAATTGGGGGTTTGTTTAGATTAGGGTGGGAATATTGTAAAAGAGCTAAATGCCCTTTTAAGGGCAATGCCCAACATACCCCTTTTCAGGGAAATGGGTAGTTTTCGTTTTTTAGTGTTAGTTTTTTATTTTGGTGGGATTGGTGGGTGGGGGGTTTTACTGTTAGGGAGGACTTGTGTATTTTGAATGTAAAAGAGCTGTTTATCTTGGTGCAATGCCATGCAAAAAGCCCTTTTGAAAGCTACTGGTAGTTTATTCTTAGATTAGGGGGTGTTTTTATTTTGGGGGGCTTTATTATTTTCTTAGGGGTTAGATTTAATTTGGTAAACTTTGGTAATTTGTTGTTTTATGTTCTGTAATATTAGCCTTTTTTATTTTTTATAATCTTAGCTTTGTTTATTTTTGTAACTTTAGTATTTTTAGTTTAGGTAATTTGTGTTAATTTAGGGGGTGTTAGGTTAGGGGGCTAATTAATTTAATTAGTAATTTGCATTGTGGGTTTTGGCAGTTTAAGGGGTTAATACGGTATATAGGTTTATTGCGATGTAGGAGTTTTGCGGTTTAGGGATTAATGGGTTTATTTTGTTTATTGCGATGTGGGGATTTTGCGGTTTAGGGGTCAATAGGGTAATTAGGTTTATTGCTATTTGGGGGTTATGCAGTTTAGGGGTTAATAGGGTAATTAGGTTAATTGCAATGTGGGTGGTTGACAGTTAAGGGATTAAGGGGTTAATTACTTTATTATTTTGTGATGTGTGGGTTTGCGGTGTAGGTGTTAATACTTTGTGTAGGAGGTTCAGGTTTTTTTCTTTTATACTTAGTGTGGGCTTTGTTTGTTTTTTTGCTTTTTGTAATGCTCCATTTGCCTTCGCTTCATCCCAGTGGATTTCGAAAATGGCAGGGTGGCACCACCCTGCCATTTTCGGAATCCACCTGGATGCAGCTTTGCCGACGGCGACGGACATTACAAATGCAATTATAGTATAGATAATGACAAGCAAAAGTAATATTCCTTTACCTTCAATATCAGTCCTATAGCTTGGCATCCGAAGGGCTGTAATCATTATTTGGTGATATATCTATAATATATTACTTACTTATGAAACTTTGAAAGATATTTTTACTAATAGAGTTTACATATCTCCCAACTTTGAAGACCATTTGAAGACCATTCCATTTAATTACAATTCTCTTTGGAACTGCAACTCAAAGTTTTTTTTCTTTTCATATTTGAACTAGTTAAAAAAAACTCTGCAATAACCCATTTAACATTTGGCTTTTCAAATGCATTTGTGACCCAAGATGCATATTTGTATAGCCACCAACAACCAGCTTTCTCGCAGTCATGCATTGCTGTCCTTGAGCCTAAAATTGGGTGCTCTAGCTGAATTATGACAGTTAAAATTTTACTTGTATGTCTATAATTTTCTTTTACATTTTTAGTTCACATGTCAATAAACCAGATTTTTATATTTAACCCCTTGAGTGCTAACGACTGCTCTGAGACGTCGCTTTTTATTTGAGGGGGGCTTTTTTATTTTTATAGGGATTAGGTTTAACTTTGTAATCTTTGGTAATTAGTTTTTTTATTTTCTGTAATGTTAGCCTTTTTTATTTTTTGTAAATTTAGTATTTTTTAGTTTAGGTAATTTGTGTTAATTTGGGGGTGTTTGGTTAGGGGGTGTTAGGTTAGGGGGCTTAGTAATTTAATTAGTTATTTGCATTGTAGGTTTTGGCAGTTCAAGGGGTTAATAGGGTACATAGGTTTATTGCGATGTGAGGGTTTTGCGGTTTAGGGGTTAATGGTTTAATTATGTTTATTGCGATGTGGGAATTTTGTGGTTTAGGGGTTAATAGGGTAATTAGGGTAATTAGGTTTATTGCTATGTGGGGGTTTTGCAGTTTATGGGTTATTAGGGTAATTAGGTTTATTGCGATGTGGCTGGTTGACGGTTAAGGAATTAAGGAGTTAATTACTTTATTATTTTGTGATGTGTGGGTTTGCGGTGTAGGTGTTAATACTTTGTGTGGGAGGTTCATTTTTTTTTGTTATACTTTGTGCGGGTGGTGTTTTTTTTGTTGTTGTTGTAATGCTCCGTTTGCCTTCGCTGCATCCTGGTGGATTCAGAAAAAAAATTCGGAATACACCTGGATGCAGCTTTGCCGATGGCGACGGACATTACAAACGCAATTATAGTATAGATAATGACAAGCAAAAGTTATATTCCTATACCTTCAATATCAGTCCTATAGCTTGGCATCCAAAGGGCTGTAATCATTATTTTTCATTTGGTGATATATCTATAACCTATCACTTAATTATAAAACCTTGAAAGATATATTTTTTTTTTTAATAATAATTTTTTATTGAAGTTTCAACAAGGAAAACAAAACAATATAAACTGCAGAGTTTGCCCACTTACAAAGTTAATATTCAGAGTAAGACACAATTTTGCAGCATGTAAGTTATCTATACAGTTAATAATGGGGTAGCTGTCCCCAAACTCAGAGTAATTCAATATGAGAGCTTGCAAGGATAAACATAACAGTAACGGTATTAAACGACCTATGACAATGAATTGGTATCTATGCTATATCCAGAGAGGTGTCGAATTCAAGCTTGGGCAAACTAAGGTAGAACTTCATTTTTTATTTTAATAATCGAAGTCTGTTCTCCACACCTATAACATGTCTTAAAGTGGGAATTCTTATCATGATGTGGGGAATTGGCATCAAAAATGACCAAGAGTAGGTCATAGAGAGCGGGAAAGAAGAGGTGTATCAGTGGGCAAGAGCCACTCGAATTATGGAGGGGGAGGGGGAGGGGAGGGAAAAAGCGAGGAGGGCGGAGCCGACTGTGACAGAGCTGTGGGATGGTCTTATTTGTGAGACTATGTACTCTATATAAACAAATAAAAAAGTGATTGAAATGAGAATTAAAGTTAAAATAGGGAGCTGAGTTAACCTTCTTATGTGTTATGTGCATCTGTAGGGCGTAGGTAGTCATATCTGTGGTGATAAAAGGAGGGGAGTGGAGGGTCAGGTGATTCTATTTGCACCCTAGAAAGAGTTACGTAGTGGGGAACAGGCGAATGACATAGCAAATGACATAGAACAGGAATATTGAAGTATGGGCGCCTTAACTAATTTACCAGTATAGAAGTAAATTGCTCTATTGTGATTTCACATCCCCTGGGGGACTTGAAAATGGATGATAACTAAGTTATAATCGCTGATTTGGTAGGTGTGCCCGGTAGTCATGAACACAAACTATGTACTTTATAGAGGGCTTTCACCATATATATATTTTGCTTGTTCCACTACATATATAACACGAAATGATGTACAGAGTAATATCTTATATAGGTAGGAGTAATTAAAGGAGGGGAACATCTACCCTGGCTTGACTGAGGTTTGCGTGAACAGCGAGAGAAATAAGTCATGATAGAGTGTCACAATTGGCGCAGTGCAAAGTGCATGGGTAGATGGCACTCCTTAATATTTTACTTGTCCTCAGGAGCTTTGTCCTGAAGGGGGCAGGTCGCTGGGATGTGCAGATCTAAATGCTGTCAATAAATTCCTGTTAAGTTAGGGAATGGTAGAATTTGTCCCTGTCAATATGTGTTGGGAAGAGGACAACTAGAAAGGGGGGCTAACGTAATTAAAGAGTCCGCCAAATAATTGTGTTGTGTAGATAGCTATGTGCGGTGTATACAGTGCTGCCTGCCATTTACATAAATAACCTTCATGACGTAGCTAGGGGCCTCAACATTATTTTTTATCCTGTTCTAGAAGTAACAAGGTAGTGTGACCCCCTGGGTGTAAACATAATCCGCTCCCAATGAACAAAGGGTATCTTTTATACTATAAGTCTCTTCTATCACAATTTATAATCTTCCAAAGTGTCTCAGTAAATAAACAACAGAGTTTGCAAAAGTGTTATAACAAAAATCACATAACTATTTAACATTTGAATCTATTGACGGGAAAAAAAACAAAAAAAAAAAAACAAAACATATTATTCCTGACAGGGGATTTAAGTCAAACAGCTTGAAATGATGTTGTGGGTAAAACAGCAGTATGCTATAAAGTCATAGAAAGTAAAGCATCTGCTCCTGCTGGACCCAGAAATAGCATTTGTTTATAATAGAACCGAGTCAACAAAATCCAAATACAGGGAATATCAATACTTGTACTTATGACGGGAGTTAGCAAGTCCAGGCAAGGATAGACCTCGCACTTGGCAGACTCAGCTCTCCTGTGAGAATGCCTTGTTTAGCCTATACCGCTCTTCAGAGCTGACCTGCCATGACATGGTGTTTGCGTAGCGCCTGACAGCTGCTCTATCTGAAGTGCATCCCGTAGGCAACTGAACTGTGTCGCGGGCCAGAGACAAGGCCTCCCTTCGCTATCCAGACAAACCCGCCAAATCTCATGAGACCTCCACATCGGAGGAGAAGGCTGCGTGGCTGCTGACGGCGGTACGTCCGGTGGGTTAACTTTAGGCAAGTAGAGCAGAGTCATGTCAATTTCGGCTCCCACCCTGATCGCCCGCTTCAGGACAGAGGCCGAGTTAGTGATAGTGGGATCGGGATTGACGTGGTGTTGTTGCGTTAGTGTGGAGAGGTCTCGATTGTTCTCGTCTGCCATCTTGTCACTTTGGAGTGGGTAGGTAACCGGGAGGGGCGTAGTATTAAGATTCTTCTCCGATTCAAAGGAATCCTCCCGGATGATAGACAGTTCTTGGGAGAGGATATTAAACTGTATATCCATGCGGCGCCTCAGTTTCACTAAGGCCTGTAGAATTAGATAATCCATTCTCATTGGAAATGTACAGGGTCAGGTCTAACTATGAGAAAAGCTGTAGTGGAAAGTTCAGGAGTAAGGAACTTTAGAAACTCAGGATTGAGAGCTCCGGTGCAGAGAAGGCTGATTTTTCTTGTTTGGAGCGAGTGTTGTATCTTCGCCTTCATTAGCTCTATGAATATTGTCCTGTTTTTCCACGAGTTACTTCCAAATAAAGTCCGTCAAGTCCCCAGATGTGTCTTGGTTCTTTTTTATGATCAGGAATATTATTTTAATAGGATAAAACAGCTTTTGTTGAGTTATTTGAGCAGGAGCTCCATGTACCTGCGTCTGCTCAGCTCAAGATCCGGCTCCGCCCCCCGAAAGATATTTTTACTAATAGAGTTTACATACCTCCCAACTTTGAAGACCATTTCATTTAATTACAATTCTCTTTGGAACTGCAACTCATAATTTTGTTTTGTTTTTTCTTTTTATATTTGAACTAGTTAAAAAAACTCTGCAATAACCCATTTATCATTTGGCTTTTCAAATGCATTTGTGACCCAAGATGCATATTTGTATAGCCACCAATTACCAGCTTTCTCGCAGTAATGCATTGCTGTCCTTGAGCCTAAAATTGGGTGCTCCAGCTGAATTATGAAAGTTAAAATTTTACTTGTATGTCTCTAATTTTCTTTAACATGGTTAGTTCACATGTCAATAAACCAGATTTTTATATTTAATTTAAGAAAAAGTAAAAAATACATTTAAAAATGTTAAACTATAAAACTAGTGCACAAACAAAATATGATTATTTTTATGTTCATTTATGATTGCAATGATGTTTTGATATTTAAACATGTTAATTTTAATCATGAATTACTATTATTGCACTAATTGTCTCTCATACTGTGCATTCCCTGAAAATCCTTGCAAAAAAGCCTACTTGAAAAAATTGTTTCTTATAGACTTTCATTTACAATTATATCATTTTTTAACTCAAGATTTTTGGAAATTCATGGGTCGATTTCAATTCTTTAGAACATGTTTTTTTTTGTTTTTTTTAAAGAATGTTGTAAAGAAAATCAGCATTAAAGTTTTTTATGATTTTTGTTCATAAACCATTTGATACGGTTTTCTAAAGGATTGGAATCAACTAATTTATAAGGCTCTACAATTGATTAAACAGAGATGTTATGTGATGTTTCTGTGACTGAATTCAAACAAACACTTTGAGATGAGGGCCTTTGATAGCTAAGATTTTGGGACCAAGATGCAGTCTGTGTGGTTGGCAGGGTACAGGGTAATGAGGTAGAAGTTAGGGTTGTCCAAGGAAGTGGTTGGAGAACCAAGGACAGAAAGGGCGTTGTCTGGGAGTGGCTTGCTGTTTTGAAGGAAATATTGAACGCTTCTAGGCAGGATTCAAGATTTTTCAGTTGTCCCTTAGTTAAGGAACCCAAAGTATGGCATAGGGATGGTTCTAGACCACCAAATTTAAGTGAGCAAAAATCTGATTACAAAGCAATATATTATGGCTACAAGGGGTATTGTAGGGGACCTCATCTTCTCCAACCTTTTTATACATTTACTTTTTTTTAATCAGTCCTTTACCTATGTCTTTGCTCTCCATAGGGTGCAATCTGAGGTTTTGCGGGGATACAACAGTAACAGTAAGTGCTAATCAAACTCCTTGCCTTCAGTTGATGACTCTTACACCCCATGGTGTCCATAGCTTTGCTGTGCACCTTTTTAATCAATTACTGTCTACTTTATTTCATATGTATATTTTTAACCTTTTTTTTCCACTTGTAAATTTCTGCAATATTTTATTTATTTAATTATAGATGACAGTGTTAAAAAGGACAGGCATGCAGCCAAATGATCTAAATTATTAATAGGCATGAGACAGAGATGAATTTTGGAGGAGAACCAAGAAGCCCAGTTCAATTGTTTTTTTATGTCTTTAAACAAACTTTAGACAAAATTTGAAGAAAAAAATATCTCTACCTCTTATCATGTTCCATCTACACCCTTTAATTCCCTCTTCTCACATGGATACAGTACATCAAGATAATATATAATTGGACAGTACTTCAGCATAACATTTTTATGCCTTATTGAAGATTTGTTTCTGGGATGCACTGAAAGCAGCTTAGGAAGAAAAAAAGCTCGACCTTTGTTCTCTTACTTCACGATATAATCCACTTTTGTGAATCAGAAGAAAGCTATAAACTGCAGTACATAACATAAAATATTTAACATGCTATGAGTGCTTGCCTAATGCTTTATTCACCTTCATCAGAGCTCAAATATAGATTGTTTTTAAAACTAAAAAGTAGAAAAACTATAGTATACTAAACTCTGTGGATGTATTTTATAACCACATTGATTTTTTATTAGATCAACTATAGGAAAAATGTGTAGTAGGGGCAGGTGAAGGTTGTGAAGTTTATTTTATTTTTATTTTTTTTATAATTTTAGAGATTTTTTTTTTTAAATAATTTCTAAATGTTTGCCCTAACTTTTGCTATTCATGGTTTCATATCATTCTTTAGACATGTACAGTGTTGGACACATTCAGATACCTCCACATTTTTGCAGATTCTGACATTTGACAGAAACCCAAATATAAAATTGAATTAAATGGTGAATGAAAAGGAGCAAAGGGTAAGGCGTTGATATCATTTGACCAATCAGTTCCTTCATTTGCTGTGATATACAGATGGAATGAACATTTATGTGTGCAACACCCCCTGTCCAATCCTTCTATTGTATTACTAATAATCAATGTTAGCAACAGCCATTCATTCACTAAATGCCACACAAGTTTTTCTGGTCTTCACCTAGTATAGGGAGGTGAGAGACTCGGGGGCCAATTTAACAAAGTGCGAGCAGACACCGATAAATGCCGCCAGTATAAATCTGCCAAGAAGATGTTAACAGCTGTTGAATGGCAGGCAGAGGTGGTGACTGTGTCACGTAGATTAAAAGTGTGGGACCAGTTTCACAGCATTGAAGATACTATTTGTAAATTGAGTGGTAAAGAAGTTAGCCAGCTCAGGGATAACCCAACATCTGCATGCACCACAAGGCTGAGTTATTGAGGGAAGAAAATGGGGCCAATGTAGTGACCCTAACTCTTCTTTTATTGAGTTGCAGTGTTGAAGAAGGCATTACAAAAGCTGTTAGAAACTCATGCACATTACCACTGACTTATGGAGTACTCTTGTCATATCCATGCTTTTTGGAAATGTATTTTTCCATGTTGTGCAGATTAATTAGTCCCAATTTTTGGTAAGCACCTATTGTTGTACCTAACAGAACTGCAAACATTTTTATGATATTTTAGTGGACTGGTTGGCAGTTTGAGGTGGAAGATTTATGTTATTTTGTCGTTTTTCTTTATTAAATTGTGTTGCTGGTTAGGTGTACTGAGCCTTTAAGGAGGCCTGGCAGATTATAATCAGCCTTAGCTGCAATAGTCTATATTTATATATGCCCTCTTTGTTTAGTAAGTGACTGCTTGTATATTTGGACTTTTTGTATTGTGTTAATATATTATGCTGTAGTTTTGTGTGTTGAGTTGTGTGTATACAATCTCTCTTTGTGCTGTGTTTTGGGGCTTTAAAATTAAATTTTATGATTTTGCAGTTTGTGTTTCTATTTGACTTCTGGTTAGAACTACTTCTGTATTTTAGACATTTTCTTGAAAACTTGTATTTTTTTAACCCTTAGTGCCTAGAGATTTCTTTATGTTTACAATTTGGATACGTATTTGTCTCTTGGTTTAGAATAGTTTTACCTTGAGGCAGTGATTAAAGAGACATAAAACAAGTTGGATTAGAGACAAAATATAATAATATGTACTTTAATTACTTTACCTGTAAATTTATACTGCAGTGCCTCACCATTAACCATTTCGTTTTAGTTTCTGAATTGTAAAACTCCCCCACACATTTCCTTCTAGGGCTCTATCTATATCAATTGTTCTTTTGGTAGAATGCAAAATTGCATAGGGATTATCTGCTGGAGAATACCTAGAAGCTTTGAACTCAATTGAAATACAATGCCTGTGTCTAAACACTGATAAGAGGGGTGGAGTTGGCTGTTCCAGGTAGCTAAGCTATGTAATTAATTTTGTTTATTTCAGAAAATTATTTTAAAATACCTGTTGTATGTCCCTTTAAGCTGCAGGAAGCTCTGATCATGGCAGGAGTGAGTCAGTAGATCAGCAGGGCTGACAATCATTACTCCTCCATGCTGAGGTGTTGGATGAGTAGCATACCACTGCCAATATATTGCAGATTCTTAAGATGATAGTGGCACAGCAGAAGGGAGAGCAGGCAAACACCAAGGTGGAGAGGCACTTTGCAGTCACCAATGGAGCAGCCAATATGGTAAAGGCTCTCCATAAGGGTGACTTTTGTAGTTTTACACTATTTGGATTATGTCCTCCACGTAGTCATAAAGGCTGCTATCCCAGAAGGTAATTCTAAGGTAGCAGTTGAATTTGACAGGTATAGAAGGATTACTGTGGCAATTATACCCTGTCTAAGTCTCTCTTTTCGTAAGGGAATTGGGTCCTGCATCACCTCCTGCCAAATTCACTATTCTCTGTGGCAATTGCACCCTGTCTAAGTCTCTCTTTTGGTATGTGAATTGGGTCCTGCATCACCTCCTGCCAAATTCACTGTTTTCTGTGGCAATTGTACCCTGTCTAAGTTTCTCTTTTGGTATGTGAATTGGGTCCTGCATCACCTCCTGCCAAATTCACTGTTTTCTGTGGCAATTGTACCCTGTCTAAGTTTCTCTTTTGGTATGTGTCTTTAGTCTGTGAAATATGTTATGTATTTACTTTGTTGTTATCTTGTCTTTAGCGATGTGATGTTCAAATCTTATAAATACTTAATTTCTACATTTATAAGTTCTCTAATGGTATAAACCCAGCCTCCTTCAAATTCTATTGTCTGTTTTTTTTTAATTTTCTCACCCTGAATCAAATTTTTCCAATTGGCCCTTTGACTGTCTTTGATCATGTCATTAACTAATTTGTTGGAATTAGCTGAACTTTCTGTCCTATAAATTTAACACTGCTATGGGGTAGCATTGCAGGGGTTAGCATTGCAGGTTTATATAGCAGTATTGTAACATCATCTGTTCCCATCTATTAAGTGAAAATTTATAAGTAAGTCACTAAGAATTGGGCAAAAGAATTACACAAGAATTAAGTGATCATTTATAAGTGAGGCACTAAGAAATGGCCAAAATAATTATACAAGAAGTGAACAAAGAGTGAACAAGGGACAAGACAAGTAATTTTGTAATGATAAAATAAAAACATTTGAATTCCTATATAGCCACTCTAAATACTTATCTCCTTCCAAGATAAGAAAAAATAATGTAGGTAATTTAGGTAAAAAACAGAGGACGCTAAAAAAGCAAATAGGAAACACTAATTATTAGATGTCAGTGGGTAGGATTTTTTAAAACAGCTAATTGATTAAAATGCTTCTTTCTCTCTATCACACATTAGCCACACTAGTGACACTAAATAAAAATGATCACAAATTTGATCTAAAATCCATACAAAATGAAACACTGGATCTCTTATAATTGTTTAAAGTTGATACAAGTAACAAATAAGTAGCAGATTCTAAAACAGATAATAAAAGATAATAAAAAATGTATTATAACAAATTAAAATTATACAAATTAAAATTATACATTAAAATTAATGCAGGTAAAAGACAATCTTGTCTAAATAAATATATATATATATGATCAATCAAAAAATATAGGCCTCTTTGAAATGTCCATTCAAACTTTTGTGCAGTGAACAGTTCTTTGAATGCTAGATCAACAAATAACTTAAGTAGATACATAGATGCTTGATTCTTTTGTATAATAACCTTGTGTGTGATAACCTTAATCACAGGTAGTTCATCATCAAGTGTAGTTTATCATCAAGTGTACATTTCATAAAATAATAAATCTTCGTTAGCTAACAATTATATCTTTGATTCCCCAAGTTGTTTTTCTTACGAGATATATTTTTCTTAACAATATTTTCTCACTGTTTTCTGTATTAAATCTTAATGGTGACTTTTCCTCATCGGACCTCTTCACAGAGGATGTCAGGTTTCACCTTACCTACCTGCAGTTCTGCTTATCTCCACCCACAAACCCTTTATATTCTGTTCACGCCCTGTTCCTAGTGCTTAGTAATTTTGTATGTTGTTAGTGATAGCTTCCTGCACTCTAAGCTCCACTTCTTCAGAGGATTAATCCTATCCAAAGTTTCTGAGAATTTAAATTCATCACCTACGGTATATCTAAAGTGCTCGTGCATATACGAGTTATCCAAAGAGACTTATACAATTTCAAGTTTTCATCTACTTACAGCGTGAACGCTGCACCGCTGATTTTTCAGTTCTAACAAGCTCACACCGCTAACGGATTTTATCAAGAGAAATTCTAAAGCATTACAAGCAAGGTTGCTACTTTTCCTTTTATCCAAACTTACCAATTTGCATCAATTGCAAGTTGTTATTTCAAGCTGATTACACGCCAACAAGTCGCTGCCGAATACAGCAAAGATACGGTGACGTCACCCGCCGACTCCCTTCAGCGTGATACACACCTCTCCAGACTGCCAGTCCATATTCACGTGTAGCGATACAGAGCTTCACTACAGATACCGCTTCCACAACTAAAGGTAACACAATCATCTACGAACTCTAAGCTTACACAGTACTAAAGGGCCTGCAAATTAATGTCACACTGTTACCGAGTACATCAAGTTAACCTTTGCAGCACTGTAGATTTAAAGTTATTTTCTACAGCCACATTTCCTCTCTGCATTAACTCATCACTTGCTGAAGCAAAGCAACAATCAACACCATTGTTGTTGCTATTTTACAAGTGAAACAATACCATTATTTAAGGTCTACAACTGTGATCTGATTCACTTTAACAATAAAGAAAAAGGTTTAAACATCTCCTGCACAAACCTGACAGAGGATTCCTGTCCCACAGGTTTCAATATAATTTGTATGCTGACAACACCCAAATCTACCTCTCTGCACCAGACCTATCTCCTTCCATGCTAACCTGTATCATTAACTGTCTCTCTCATATCTCATCTTGGATGTCCTCTCACAAGCTCAAGCTAAATCTCTCCAAAACTGAGCTCCATATTTTCCCCCCTTCTTCCATAATCTCCACCCCAGTTTTCTCTAAAACTGTTGATAACTCCATCATTACCCCTACCTCACATGCCCGATGTCTTGGGGTCACAATTGACTCAGATCTTTCTTTCACTCCTCACATTCAGTCCTTGGCTAAAGCCTGCCGTTTCCACCTTAAAAACATCTCTAAAATTAGACATTTCTTTACACAAGTAAGATTTTCATCCACTCTCTACTCCTTTCTCCACTCGATTACTGCAACTCCATCCTCTCTGGTCTCCCTAACTGCTGGCTAGCTCCTTTACAATCCAAAATGAATGCCTCTGCCAGGATCATCTTCCTTACATGTCGCTCTTCATCTGCTGCACCTCTCTGTCAATCTCTTCACTGGCTTCCTCTTGCCTCCAGGATTAAGCACAAAATCCTCACTCTAACATATAAGCCCTCAACTTCACTGCTCCCCCCCCCTACAACTCAGACATTGTCTGCAGATACTCTCCCTCCCGTTCACGTTGCTCTGCTCACAATCTCCTACTCTCCTCCACTCTTGTTATTTTCTCACATTTCCGTTTACAAGACTTCTCCAGACTGGCTCCCATCTTATGGAACTTCCTGCCTCACTTCACAAGACTATCCCCTATTTTTAAATTCTTCAAGTGCTCCCTAAAGACTCTACTATTCAGGGATGCATACAACCTTCACTAACCTTCTTAACTCCATTTCTATCCCCTTGAACCCCTTAGCATGTAAGCCTATGAGCCCAGCTGTTTGTAGATCACCTTCATAAGAGCGGACTAAAACAGTGCAACTCTTGGCAGGGCTCTCTACCCATTTGATTCCTATACATGTTTTTCTTTTACACAGCCTATGTTTATACAGGGAGTGCAGAATTATTAGGCAAGTTGTATTTTTGAGGATTAATTTTATTATCGAACAACAACCATGTTCTCAATGAACCCAAAAAACTCATTAATATCAAAGCTGAATAGTTTTGGAAGTAGTTTTTAGTTTGTTTTTAGTTATAGCTATTTTAGGGGGATATCTGTGTGTGCAGGTGACTATTACTGTGCATAATTATTAGGCAACTTAACAAAAAACAAATATATACCCATTTCAATTATTTATTTTTACCAGTGAAACCAATATAACATCTCAACATTCACAACTATACATTTCTGACATTCAAAAACAAAACAAAAACAAATCAGTGACCAATACAGCCACCTTTCTTTGCAAGGACACTCAAAAGCCTGCCATCCATGGATTCTGTCAGTGTTTTGATCTGTGCACCATCAACATTGCATGCAGCAGCAACCACAGCCTCCCAGACAGTGTTCAGAGAGGTGTACTGTTTTCCCTCCTTGTAAATCTCACATTTGATGATGGACCACAGGTTCTCAATAGGGTTCAGATCAGGTGAACAAGGAGGCCATGTCATTAGATTTTCTTCTTTTATACCCTTTCTTGCCAGCCACGCTGTAGAGTACTTGGACGTGTGTGATGGAGCATTGTCCTGCATGAAAATCATGTTTTTCTTGAAGGATGCAGACTTCTTCCTGTGCCACTGCTTGAAGAAGGTGTCTTCCAGAAACTGGCAGTAGGACTGGGAGTTGAGCTTGACTCCATCCTCAACCCGAAAAGGCCCCACAAGCTCATCTTTGATGATACCAGCCCAAACCAGTACTCCACCTCCACCTTGCTGGCGTCTGAGTCGGACTGGAGCTCTCTGCCCTTTACCAATCCAGCCACGGGCCCATCCATCTGGCCCATCAAGACTCACTCTCATTTCATCAGTCCATAAAACCTTAGAAAAATCAGTCTTGAAATATTTCTTGGCCCAGTCTTGACGTTTCAGCTTGTGTGTCTTGTTCAGTGGTGGTCGTCTTTCAGCCTTTCTTACCTTGGCCATGTCTCTGAGTATTGCACACCTTGTGCTTTTGGGCACTCCAGTGATGTTGCAGCTCTGAAATATGGCCAAACTGGTGGCAAGTGGCATCTTGGCAGCTGCACGCTTGACTTTTCTCAGTTCATGGGCAGTTATTTTGCGCCTTGGTGTTTCCACACGCTTCTTGCGACCCTGTTGACTATTTTGAATGAAACGCTTGATTGTTCGATGATCACTCTTCAGAAGCTTTTCAATTTTAAGAGTGCTGCATCCCTATGCAAGATATCTCACTATTTTTGACTTTTCTGAACCTGTCAAGTCCTTCTTTTGACCCATTTTGCCAAAGGAAAGGAAGTTGCCTAATAATTATGCACACCTGATATAGGGTGTTGATGTCATTAGACCATACCCCTTCTCATTACAGAGATGCACATCACCTAATATGCTTAATTGGTAGTAGGCATTCGAGCCTATACAGCTTGGAGTAAGACAACATGCATAAAGAGGATGATGTGGTCAAAATACTCATTTGCCTAATAATTCTGCACTCCCTGTAGAGCTGTGGAATAGGTGCTCTACAAATACCTGATAATAATAATAATACCTGCTAATAATAATAATAATAATAATAAGAAGAAGAAGAAGAAGAAGAAGAAGAAGAATTTCAGTCCACCTTCACCTCAGTGTTAAAGCCAGTCAGCTTCTTTTGCAGAAACATGAGAAGCCAGGGATTCCTGACCCCCGTCTTTATCAAATCATTCCTATTAGTTGGAACTCAACTTTTGGAAATAGTGGAATGTATTTTTGAGGAGTAGAGGGCTATCCCTGCTATGGCGTCTGATCAATTAATTTAGATCAGGGGGGGGGATGGCAGAGATGGGTGGACCATGATCGCTCAGTTAGTGACACTCCTCAAGACTTTTAGGCATGTCTATAATAACTTGAGCCAGAAAGTCATACCCTTGCTCACTCACCTCATGAGCAAGATTGATTCCTTCTTTGAAAATCATGAAATTGTTTCTAGTGGCGTGCTATGTAGTTATGTAGCCGCACTTCTTAGGAGGCTCAACGAGCATTTGAAAGATTGCATGCAGGAGCATCTGAAGAAATGCCCTGAACTTATGCTGTCCACCATGTGTGATCAAAGAATTAAGAGGAAAATTACTTTCTGAAGTAGTAGCCTTCCAACCTGAAGAGACTAACAGATTCAAAGAGTGTGTGCAGTCTAAGAAATGGGGGACATGCTATTGGAGGGATAAATTAAGTGGCAGGAGGCAAAAATGACTGCATCTTCTACCAGCAGCTGCAGTAGCACAAAACAGTGTAGCAGCTGAATTTTGGTCAGAGATATTAGATTGTTAGGGGAAACCCAATGAAGCCCCCTTGATAAAGTAGAGTAGTGACTCTAAAATAGTTAAAATATTTAAGGCGTATCTTTCTGGAACTCATTTGCCCCCTACAGCAGACCTTCTAAGCTATTGGGATGACAAGATGATTGTACGGCCTGCCCTGTCTATAGAAGCTCAATAACTCCTCTCTTGTTCTCAGTAACCGTTAACATACTGAGCACTTAGCACTCATGGAACAAATAGCATTTATCAAATTCAACCTTCCAAGGCTAGGTTACCTTTTCTTGAGCTTTGACGCAGATTGAAATGTTCTGCAATACTGCTGCTACTTTTTTAGAATCCCATGCATTTGCTGTGAAATACAATTTATTAAAAGGCCACCTCCCATAAAACCGCTACATGCTGCTGCCCTCCTAGACTCCACTGCTGCAGCTGGGGTACATTTACAAGTCTTCTTCAATCCTACTGCTGCTGCTTCTGCCATACCTGATCTGTGGTTGTTAGTCAATGCAAAATCCTTATGGGATAGCTAGTTGAGAGTGCACAGGGAAGCAAAACCCTGTCCTAAAAATGTAATCTCTAAAAAGTCTCATGCTCCAGGGCCATGCTCTTAATCATATGTCTGGTTTGCTGCTCTGACAAAATATTTTTCTAGATGAACCTTCTTTTTTTTACTGCCAGATCAGGATTTTGACCCTTACTTGAGATCTGTTTTTGCTTTCCTTCTACTGATTCTGGATATTGGTCGGTCTACCCCTTTATATTTTCCTTTTGTTCTGTTACTGGGTCCTGTTCTGGGATATCTTTATTTACTAGCATTTCATTGGTATACTATTACCTAACTATATTGTCATCTGATGCCAACTAGTGGCTACAAATTGGATCCAAGGGTAGGGCATTGACATATCATGGTTAGCTATCGAGAGAGCATGTTGCACAGATTCAGAACATGGATTCAAAGTTCCCTCCTGTCATTAACCTGTTGCAGTCACTTGTGCAGCACCCTACTACTGCTTCTACTTCTGCTAGCAGCCAGGAATAAAAGAGGGTACCTCTTATATGCACATCTTTACTGTTGCTGTCTGATTTAGCTCCTCCTAGATCCCGCCCTGCTGCTGTACAGGGAAGTTTCTAGAGAATCAGCACACAAAACATGCATGCACACATACAGGCACCCAAACATTTCCACATGCACACAAGCCACCCATAGACATCCACATGCAGACACAGGCACCCAAAGGTATTCATGTGCACACACATACACAGGCACCTATAGTCATCCACACACACACACAGGCACCCATAGATATCCTCATGCTCACACACACAAACACCCATGTGGACAATCAAGCACAAAAACATATACTCACACAACCACATTCATTGAACTAGAAGCTTTTAGATAACATTTTTATTAGATGAATCATTTTAATGCAAGAAGCTGTTGTATAAGAGTGAGGTTAATATCTGTTTTCAAAATACTTTTATTCTGGGATTTGAAGTTGATGCAGAGGGCTTTATAGTTTTTCTTTAAATTTAAAGATCAGCTCAATAATTTAGGAAACAGGAAAAAAAATTAGTATTTTTATAATAGAGTATTATGTGGAAAGAAATCCACAAATAAAAAAAAAAATGTTAAGCACCTAATATAGTACTTAAATAAAGATATTATTTAATATATAAGCAGTTAACCCATTGGGATGCATATATACATCATGCGGTACATAGCCCATCATACTGCATAATGTAGATCTAAGCCTGGCATGTTGGAAGTGATAGTGTTGGAAGACTTGCTTTTCCTGGGCTTGTAACATTTGCCTTCATATGGTAATGGATGACCAAAAAGCAATGGCAAAGCTTCCTCCTCACCTTGAGTTCTACACACTACACTCTGGGTGCTATAACACATATCTTATCCTTCCCCCACCTCTAGGTTGAGGGACCAGAGAGGTTTAAAACCAATTACTGAGACTGTCTTTCTGCTGTTGCTGCCTCTCTTAAAATGTTGCCCGACTTCCTCCACACCATGAGTTCTACACGCTACACTCTGGGTGCTGCTGCTGCCGCCCTACACTCTCTAAAAATGCTGCCTTACTTCCTCCTCACCTTGAGTTCTACCCAATGCACTCTGGGAGCTATTAAACATATCCTATCCTTCACCCACCGATAGGATGTAGGACCAGATAGTCTACCAATTACTGGGACTCTATTCCTGCTGCTGTTGCTGCTACCCTATACTCTCTAAAAATGCTGCCTGACTTCCTCCTCACCTTGAGTTCTACATGCTACACTCTGGGTGCTATAACACATATCTTATCCTTCACACACCTCAAAGATGAGGGACCTGATATTCTCAGCACCAATTACTAAGACTAGTACTAGAACAGATAGTCTCAGTACCAACTATTGAGACTGTCTTCCTGCTGCTGCTACCCTACACTTTCTAAAACTGCTGCCTGGCTTCTTCCACACCATAAGTTATACAAGCTACACTCTGGGCATTAAAATTAATAAATATCCTTCACTCACCACCAGGATGATGGACCAGATCTTAACACCAATTACCAAGACTTTTTTTTTCCTGCTGCCAGCCTACACTCTCTAAAAAATGCTGCCTGATTTCCTTCTCACCTTGAGTTCTACATGCTACACTCTGGGGGCTGTAACAAATTTACTATCCTTCTCTCAACACCAGGATTAGGGACAAGATAGTATCAGCGCCAAGTACTGTGACTGTCTTCCTGCTGCAACTCTACTTTCTCTAAAAATGCTACACTCTGGGTGCTAAAATTAATAAATATCCTATCCTTCACTCAACACCAGGATGATGAACCAGAGACTCTCAGTGCCAATAGCAAGTAACTAGTAGTATTAGTAGTACTAACTAACTAACTAGTAGTAGTAAATGTAAATAAATCTAATATATTAACTATGAAACCATATAAAGACTACCCTCCTTTTGATCTTGCAATCTAATATCATCTAATCACCATTCACCAGATGATGAGGCATGTGGATAGATGGTACGAAAATTTTCACCATGCACATTGAACATCTCTCATCTCTACCAACTACTTTCCTGTTATTCACAATCTGTCTTTGAATTATTTCCTAATTCAGAAAGGCGTGCAACCTAACTAAGATTCACAGCATAAAGCCAACTTCACCAGGAGTAAGGTAACTGACAGCATCAAGCTCCATCAGAAGGAAGGAAGGTAACATATCATGATGTAGCCTAAGCCTAGGTAAGATTTACTATTAATGCTTTTTCATCTTAATTTTCAAAATTAACCTATCCTTACTATTCCTATCCTCACATTAATTTAATTTCTTTCTTCTGTACTTACTTGATCATTCATTTAACCACCCTAAACAGCAGCTATTGAGCCTTTATGATGTACTAAAGCCTTATCTGGAGCCATCCAGGCGTATGCACAATGCAATCCCTGGTATGTCCAAGATGCTTTGCTGCATACATGTTCTGGCCTCCAGAGGCTTTCAATCCACAGAGGGTTACTTGTCTCAAGGCACATTCTCTGTGGTTTTTAAAAGGTTTTGTAGGCTTTTTCGTAGGATTCCCTCAAAATGAGGACGATTGGGGACACCTCAAGAGGGAATTATATCAAATAGCTGAAATGCTGAATGTTTTTGGAGCAATAGATTGCACCCATGTTGCTCTGCAGACTCCAGCAGAAGAGGGTCCTTTCCGAAATTGCAAACACTTTCATAGTTTGAACGTGCAGTTCATTTGGGACGCACTGATGCGAATTATGAACGTGTTTGTTAATTTCAGGGGCACCAGTTACGATGCCCGTATCCTCAGACAGTCTTCGCTCTGGCAACAGTTTGAGGACAGACAGTTTCCCCATAGGTGGCTTGTTGGTGAGTACTTGTGCACAGCATGGTTAAGAAGTTAAACAATTGCCACTGTAATGTTTGTAAACATTTGTGTTTGTGTAATGTGCAAAATGTACAGATATAGAATGTTGTTTAACCATTTAATTGTCTTTCAGCAAATATCTAAGGTTAGCTCAAAGCAGATATGTAACATGTCATAGCTAAAATGTGCAGATATAGAATGATGTTTAACCATTTACTTGTCTCTTTCAGCAAATGTCTAGGTTTAGCTCAAAACAGATATGTAGCTGGTCATAGCTAAAATGTGCAGATATAGAATGTGGTTTAACCATCTACTTCTCTCTTTCAGCAAATGTCTAGGTTTAGCTCCAAACAGATATGTAGCAGGTCATAGCTAAAATGTGCAGATATAGAATGTGGTTTAACCATTTACTTGTCTCTTTCAGCAAATGTCTAGGTTTAGCGCAAAGCAGATATATAGCAGGTCATAGCTAAAACGTGCAGATATAGAATATGGTTTAACCATTTACTTGTCTCTTTCAGCAAATGTCTAGGTTTATATAGACAGATATGTAGCAGGTCATAGCCTTGACAATACTTTTAAAGGGACGTTGTAGCTCTTCAAACATAACTGACGTAGACGACAGTTTAGCAGTTTGAAAGACTATGTAAACTCAGCAATGTCACTAGCAGATCAATTAACATTTATTAAATATAGACATTTTAGCTATGTTATGTATGTAAATGTTTAACCTTCATTTTAATTTAATGGATTTTATGAGATTTTCGTATACACAAATGCATTGTATATTTTTTTTTTTCCTTTAATGTTTTTATTAATTTTATTATTTATCATATATTTATAATATTGACATTTCGTAATTAATTATTTATAGGTGATTTGGGTTACATGAGCCGGAACTAGCTCATTATGACTCTACATAACCCCACCGACGAGGCACAGGTGCACTATAATCAGGTGCACAGGCAAACTAGGGCTGAAGTTTAACAGATGTTTGGGCTCCTCAAAATGCACTTTTGATGTCTGGATAGGTCTGGAGAAGCCCTCCAATTCAGCCCTAGGAAGGTGGCAAAGATCATTATAGCCTGCAGGGTCCTTCATAACTTGGCTCAACAAGCAGGGATGCTGCAGGACGTCCAGGTGCCCCTAGCCCTCAAGAAATTACTATATCAAAATCTAAAATATCTTTTATAATCATAGATACATTATACATCATATGTCTCTGGCATTGGCTTCTGTGATGACTTTCACAACCTGATAATTAAAGACAACATCAGATGGTAAGTATACAAAATGTATGGACCAAGACTGGGGGAGGGGGGATTTGGGCCATTGATCCATCATATGGCACACAATAATTTTACATGTATTATTAATTTTAGACATTATTAGATTTTAGGAAATAGTGTTAGGTGGAGGGATGCAGAACTATGCACCACTTTTAGATATTTGATTTACACTTTTATTTTCTATTAGGGAGATTTACTTAATCTACAGACTGAAAGTGAAAAATACCAATGTGATCATGTCTGTGGCATTGTCTTTCAACTCTGCTGACTTCTACAACATCTAAAGATACCTTCACATTGTAAGTATATACAATGTATGGACCAAGACTGTGGGGTTGGGGATTTTGGCCACTAATCTATCATATGGCACACAATAAGTTTTCTCTTATTTATTTTAGATGATATTTCAGACACAATCCTCTATTCAGAAAGTGATGAATGTGACACATAATGCAGACAAACTGATATTTGGACTAGAATCGACTTTTAAAGATCATACATGAGGTTAATTTGCACAATGCATGCTATTAAGAAGAATCATAGGAGGAATAATGGTGGAATTATTGATAAATAAATTGAATGTGTCTAACAATTAGTTTTCACAATGTCCTATTTTATTAATATTTATTTCATATACATTTCCCCTACTTTGTGCTATAGAGGACACAGATTGTGACCGATCATACAGATAAAGGGATACATTTTATCTGAAATAATTTCATAGGTGACATTTAGGCATGTTAGTTTTGTAAGGGACATGAAATATTACATTCAATTATGTCCCTCATACAATTGAATATTTAATGAATATGTGCACAAAATAGTATATTAGACATTAATTTGTCTAATTGAAAATGTTAACATGTTAGTCAACTCTTGATTAGCCAATTTAATGTGATTTCCTTCAAATTATGTATATATAGATATCCAGTCGGAACCTGGCTTTAATATCAGAACAAACACTAAAGTTTATAGCATAGACAGAAGATGACTAGAATTATTATACTTACAGATAAAAATGTTTTTTAATATGTTATGAAATAACGTACTTACTTTCATATTCTAATTATGTTTATCTTTTTTCTTACAGATTTTCAAGTTTGCTGAATTCACAAACAAATTTGTAGTTATTGTTAGTGTATTTTATTTTTAAAATAAATATCTTTACATACTATATGTTTTTTTATTTTATTTAAATACATCTTTTAAAATGTTATATATATATATATATATATATATATATATATATATATATATATATATATATATGTATAAAATCTATTCATAAAAGTAAGACACTAACAAACTCATTCTTCTTATATTAGAAGGACATGGAAAGAATAGAATTATCTATTTTACAAGCACATGTCTGCTATTATATATAATACAGTTAATGAGTGTCAAAGTCTTGTATTTTAACAAAGCCAAGGTGGAGCAAGATACAGCCATATAATTAATTTTGGTTGTGCGATTTAGAGATGTACAATTCAGAAAATGTTAAATAAGGCTTAATGGCGAGGATATGCAGTATAATTTAGAATTTAAACTAATATCTGTATATTTTATTATATGTTGTCTACATAACAACTTTTGTTATGTCCCTTTTAAGAAATGTGTAGGGTGAACTTGCTAGATTAAAGTGACAGTCTAACTTAATTCGCTATTTTCATTCTAATATCTATCATTCACATTTGTAGAAAATTGTAATATATTTTTAAAATAAATATAGCTTATTTATTATGTTATTGTTAGTTGCAAGATAACAGATAGAATACAATATATTTAAAGAAAACATTATATCTAAGTTTATTTTCACATTTAGAGAGAACTAGTTTTGTATGCCATATTGATGAGAGTGTACACTCTAGTGGAGTCATTTAAAGGGACAGTTAACTCATTATTTTTCTCAACTTCAATTTGTTCACAATTATCCACTTTACCTGCTGGAGTGTATTAAATTGTTTACAAGTATTTCCATTACCCTTATTTTTGCATTTAAAATTGTTGATTTAGCCTGTGGTATCTCCACCTGTTCAGAAAGTTTTTGGCCTGAAGGCCAACTGTGTAAACACAGCCATCATAAGAGATTACACTATAGAAGACATAAAGTTCAAGTATTGGTGATTGTTTTACAGATAGATATAAAGATATAAGATAAAGAAGCATGTGTATGTACACAATGTGATAAAGTGATGAGATCAGATTATATCTGCAAGCTCAAACCATTTTATTTGGTTGTGGCTTCAAAGCACAAAAGCAGCTAATTCATATACACAAATAAACCTTAAAAAGCAAATCTCATACATTTTATACTCTGCTGCTATTAAAAAAAGGAATTTGAAACACATTAAGGGACAAAAATAGTATAGTATACTGTCCCTTTAAGAGTCTGTACTGATTAATTAAAAAGCTCAGTCAAAGGAGGGAGATAAGTGTCCTGTTTACATAGGCTTACATACAAGGTCCTCACACAGGTCAAATGAATATTCATATAACAGGGAAGAGTATGCCAAAATGTGGAATGGCTAAAAAAGTAAATATATATTTGGTGGAGACTGTCCCTTTAAATGTATATAACCTTTGATGGTGTCTAGACTAATATATTTAAATTTATTCTTCGATTTAGACATGATTGCATCTAAATCTTATTTTATTAAAAGATTACCATTGCATATTTACTATTAGAATAGTGTGTATTACATGCATTCATCAATGATAAAAACAATATTTTAAAAGTAAATATGTTAGCTATTTAGTTGTTGTTGTTAATAGCTTGTGATGAACATTTCCTTTGATAATCACATTTGGTTCATTCTCTTGGTATCCTAAGTTGAAAAAACGATCTACAGCGGCTCATGAGCAGCAAAGCATTACTGGGAGCTATCTGCTTATTTGTGGGTGGCCAACAATGCATAGTTGCAATGGTTTTCCAGATGTCTTCAAATACTTCACAGTATTGCATATCTGCTCCTTAAAATAATATACACCATGAAAATGATTTTTAAAATTAAGTATATGTGAATATTTAATAGAAATGCATGCTCTATTTGATTTTTGGTAAATAATGTCAGCATTTATTTTTTAAAATGTCCCGTTAATTTATCAAAATAACGTCTATTTTATATACAAATAATGCATTTCACCATTAGTGAACTATAGCGTGGTAAATATATCTTTCAACATGAGATTCGCATTTCTGAAAAGTCAAATATAATTTCACATACTGTCACTTAGCACACAATTGATGTGCATTGTTGGAATTGTAAAAAAAAAAAAAGAAGCACTGTCAATACTTGACAATGAGTCACGATATTTATTTAAGAACAAAGGAATACATTTAATATTAACATTCTCGAAATTACATTTAACAATGTTACACATCTATTGCAGACTCATTAATTTATTTTTGACAGGCTTGCATTTAGCCAATTAGTGCCCTCTCCCTTGTAAATCCATGGGCGTGGTCACAATGTTATCGAATGGCACACATAAACTTACGCCCTCTAGAATTTGAAAATTGCAAAATGCATTTAACGAATCTTGCCATTTCAAGTATATTGATAATTGCATATGACCAGAATTAGTTTTAGATTTAAACAAAGAATACTAAGAGAAAAAAAATACAAATTGATGCTACAAGTGAAGTTTTAATATTCTAACAATTGCATTCCCTATGTAATTAATGAAGGTTGGATTCCAAATAAAATGTCCCTTTAACATAAGAGGCACACTTTATATTATAAGAAAATAACGTGAAACTACCTATGATTATGATAAAAGTCATGATAGCAACATAAAATACAAAAGAAAATTAAATCTTAAGATTCAAGTTAAATTTATAAATCAAAATAAGTATTGGAATAAAAAGATTCTATTATTTGATTCACTGGCCATTTAACACATGTGGTCATTGATTCAACCATCTAGTTTGATAGTGCCTTAATAAATGGATCAAATAGAGTTTTAAAACCTTGAATTTAATAAAAATGATAAATCATTAGGAAACATATATACCATTTTCAGAACAGTTGTTATTAAGTTATCACTTTATGGCAAATACAAACTAGGAACTCATCTCTGCTCATTTATACATACATTTTAAAAACAATGAACTCACATGCATTTAAGAATATGTTTTACCTTGTCAAAATTAAAAAATATGTCTGATTGATTGTGTCAAAGTTATGATTTCTACTAATGAGATCCAATCTTGATTTCATATTTTACAGATATGGATGTTGGTGCTGGACCCTCAATCTCGGGTTTGTCCCAGTCTGGTATGTCTCTTTATACCTCACTATTGGCTTACACATTTGTACATAACATTGCCTAATACATTCACATTGATCTATATGAACATGAATCCTATAATTAAATGTAAAGTGTATTTAAAATAAAAAATTAATGATTCAGATATATAATTCCATATTAAGCAAAATCTGAATTTACTCATATTCTAAGATATTCTTCATAATCCTGCTATCTTCATTTGAATGTAATATTAGGGGCTGGGCCATTTTTGATTCAGCACACAGGTAGTGCTTGACAGCTGTTTGCTACATTTAGACAACAATCTTAAATTGGTACACAGGTGCTGAATATAAAATGACACATCTCATATGCTTATATTCTTTAATCTTATAATTAAGATAGCAATAAAATGAAAAGTGTTCAAAGTGTTAACTGTCTGTCTGGATTGATTAAGAAACAGTGACAAATCTATATTTGGAAATGTTCGATAGATAAATATGATAAGAACTGGATGTATAATCTTTCAAAAATCAGTGAGTGTGTGTCTGTGAAACACATAATCACCTTAATGAAATATTAAATTTTATTTTCATATTAGTGGTCTAGTCTTCACATTTCGATTCATTTGATTTAGACTTGTATAATATAAATGTTTTTTAATGCAAAATATATATTTTTAAACATATGTACAAATTCTGTTACATAATTTATATCATTAATGGTTGAAGTTAGTTTGACAATTCCTGAGGGATCCAGCACCAATACAGACCTGCCTGAGCAGGATGATGTTAAGTCCATTTACTCATTCATATATCATTAAAGGTATCGTACCAAAATATTTGATAATCATGATTATGATGGAACATTTAATTTGAATAAACATTACAATGTACGCCTCTAATAATATATATTTATTCTAGTATTTTAATAGTAAAATCTTAAAGCTCCTTAGTCTACACTTTTGTGCTTGAGAACATGGATAGCATATAGTGATTTTTGTATACATTTAGACAACAATCATCGAGCAATACACACATGATAAGCATTAAATGTTCAGTGTACTATGCTTTTGTTCCTGTTTTAAAAAAATAAGTACATTTAAAAAAATTTACTCGAAAATTATATTTATACTTAAAGGGACACTGAACCCAAATTTTTTCTTTTGTGATTCAGATAGAGCATGCAATTTTAAGCAACTTTCTAATTTACTCCTATTATCAGTTATTTGTTCTCTTGCTATCTTTATTTGAAAAAAGAAGACATCTAAGCTTTTTATTGGTTCAGAACTCTGGACAACACTTTTTAATTGGTGGATGAATTTATCCACCAATCAGCAAGAACAACCCAGGTTGTTCACCAAAAATGGGCCGGCATCTAAACTTACATTCTTGAATTTCAAAAAAAGATACCAAAAGAATGAAGAAAATATGATAATAGGAGTAAATTAGAATGTTGCTTAAAATTTCATGCTCTATCTGAATCACAAAAGAAAAAAATTGGGTTCAGTGTCCCTTTAAAATTGCATGATCCATGATCTGAATAATGAAATTCAATCATTTGGTTCAGTATCTCTTTAATACAACATTATTGTGTGTACTTGAGCACCAGTAACACATGTTTGAAATATTAGATTTTAAAGTGTACACAACATATTATGTTTTACAGATCTGGATGTTATATGTGTGACAGGGGAGAATGTGGTTCCCTTGGGGTCTGATGGTATGTCAAAAATATATATTCCAACATGTATGCAATGTGTATTTTAGTAAAAATAATTATTAGTCTAATCCCACCTTGATATACACAGTGCCAGTTAATACTATTTTTCTCCAAAGGGGCTGTGTTGGCCTTTTTTGGCCCTTGTCAACTTCCTCCAAGGACAGTGATGCACTATGTCACCTTGTCAGATGGCTCTAAAGGGGACTGTGTTATCATTCTGACTTATTTGTCCTATTATATTATTTAATTTTGTTTTATGACCTACATAAATCATATTTATCATAATAAAAAGAATATTTTAATTAAAATGTTATATTTATATATTATTTATTAATGTAATTTCTAATAAAAGTGATTTTATTTTAATATTTCTTAAGTGATGCTGACAACAGTAATTTATTTATGGATAAGCACTTATAAGGTACTTTTTAATATCTAATTTTGTTTTATTCAACATACACATATAATATATTTAAAGAGACTAAAATCTGGATGTTGTAAACACAAAACAGAGGGGCGCCTCATGTGTAGATCAAAAATGCCACCAGCAAGAAAACATCCATAGATGCCAAATTTGCAGAAGAGGATTATGATATTATCAGTATAACTGAAACCTTATGGGATGATTCACATGACTGGGCAGGTAACTTAGAGGGTTATACTTTATTCTGGAGGGACAGGAGTAATAGAATGGGAGGAGTAATTTGCATGGAGAAGATATTTATGATGATACTGGTGAAAATGTTGAGACACTGAGGCCTATTTATTAACGGTCTTGCGGACCTGATCCGACAGTGCGCATCAGGTCCGCAAGACCTCGCTGAATGCGGAGAGCAATACGCTCTCCGTATTCAGCATTGCACCAGCAGCTCACAAGAGCTGCTGGTGCAACTCCACCCCCTGCAGACTCGCGGCCAATCGACCACCAGCATGGAGGTGTCAATCAACCCGATCGTACTCGATCGGGTAGAATTGTGGTGATTCCTGTCTGCCTGCTCAGACCACTGCTTCATAACTGCTGATTCTGGCGAGTCTGAAGACTCGCCAGAAACACGGGCCCACAAGCTCCATACGGAGCTTGATAAATGGGCCTCACTGTGTTTTGGAATAAAGAATGGGGATAAAAATCCTAAAAACTATTATTAAGAACATTCTTCAAATCTCCCAACATTAGTGACATGGAGGAATCTAAATTGTTAATGCAAATGGGAAAGGTTGATAATAATACCAGTTCTATAATTATGGGAGATTTTAACTACCTCAAAATAAACTGGACCAATGAAACTAGCAATAAAGCTAGGGGAGATAGATGTTCTCAAAGAAAACTTCACATCACAATTAATAGAGGAGTCAACTAGGAATAAAGTAATATTGGATTTAGTGCTATCAAACAATACTGAAATAACATCAAATATAGAAGTCAAAGAACATTTGGGTAACAATGATCATAACATAGCCAGGCTTGAAATCACTTGCTATAAACAGTGTTATAAGTGTCCAAACAATAATTTTAATTTTAAGAAAGCAAAATTCAATGATTTAAAGAAAACCTTTAAATAGCATAAATTGGAAAAAAGTGTTCCCAAATAAAAATTTAACAAATTAGCCAAAATCAACAATGAAAGATTGATTACAAAGGATTCTAAGTCAAACCCTAAATGTTTTTTAAGTATATAAATGGCAAAAAAAAATCTAAGAAAAATATAGGTACATTAAAATGTGATAAGGGTAGCGTGATTAAAATGTAACAGGGAGAAGGCTGTGGTGAACCAGTTCTTAACTTCAGTATACACAAGAAAGGAACCAATAGGAGGTACATTGAATCAAACTAGGACCTACATGACCATACCAGTAACTGGGATATCTCTAGAGGATATCAGGAAAAAACTAGATAATAGTAAGGTAAATAAAACTCCAGGTCAAGATAGAATACCCCCAAGGGTTTTAAAGGAACGTAGCACTGTTATAGCCAAATCTATACTCAATACTCATTATCCTCAGGCTTAGTTCCCCAGGACTGGTGTAAAGCTGATGTGGTGCCACTTTTTAAAAAGGAAAGCAGGGCTGATCCAGGAAGCTATAGACTAGTTTGTCGGACATTGGTAGTGGGCAAAATACTTGAAGGATTAGTATATTTGTGTGGACAAGTTTTATGAGAAATAGATCATGTCAGACTAATCTAATTAAATTATATGAGGTAGTAAGTAAAAATATAGATAAGGGGGAATCCGCTTGGATTTTGCAAAAACCTTTGATACAGTGCCACATGAGAGATTATTGTACACAATTAAGGGACTGGGAATAGCTGAAAATGTTAGCTTATGAATAAATAACTAGATAAAAGACAGGGAGCAACACATAGTAATAAATGGATTAGAAAAAGGCAATCAGTGGAGTCCCCCAGGGATAGAAGATGCCTGTTCCTTTTAATATTTAATAATATTTAATTGGAGTACGCCATAATCAAGGTGAGGTCTTACTAGGGATTTATATACTGGCAGAATTATTGTTCTTTGCTTCAATGTCTCTTTTAATACATTCTAGTATCTTATTACCCTTAGAAACCACTGCTCTATATTACGCACCCATTTATATATTATTATCTATAAGAATGCCCAAATCCCTTTACTCTCTAGTTTCATTTAAATAATATGTTGCCTACTTATTTTTAAATGAAAAACATTATATTTTCCAGTATTAAATCTATTTTATCTTTTACCAGCCCATTCTTCAAATTTTGTAAATCCCCTTGCAAAGCAATTTCATCCTGTACTGACCTAACTTTGTATCACCTGCAAAAATAGAGATGTTACTATTCAATCCTTACTCCAAGTAATGAAAATAAATCTAAATAAATATTAATAGCATTAACTAAATAATTCCTATTTAAAACTAAATATTTACCTGTAAAATATACCCTAAGCTAGCTACAATATAACTAATAGTTACATTGTAGCTATCTTAGGGTTTATTTTTATTTTACAGGCAAGTTTTTATTTATTTTAACTAGGTACACTAGTTTTTAAATAGTTATTAACTATTTAATAACTTCCTAGTTAAAAAAAATACAAATATACCTGTAAAATAAAACCTAAACTAAGTTACAATTACACCTAACACTACACTATAATTAAATTAATTCCCTAAACTAAATACAATTAAATACAATTAAATAAAATTATCTAAAGTACAAAAAAAACACTAAATTACAGAAAATAATAAACAAATTACAAGATTTTTAAACTAATTACACCTAATCTAATACACCTAACAAAATAAAAAAGCCCCCCCAAAATAAAAAAAAACCCTACCCTACACTAAATTACAAATACGGTAGCCCTTAAAAGGGCCTTGTGCAGAGCATTGCCCCAAAGTAATCAGCTCTTTTACCTGTAAAAAAAAATCACACACACCCCCAACATTAAAACCCACCACCCACACAACCAACCCTATTCTAAAACCCACCCAATCCCCCCTTAAAAAAACTAAAACTAACCCCTTGAAGATCACCCTACAGTGAGAAGTCTTCACACAACCGGGCCGAAGTCTTCAACGAAGCCGGCAGAAGTGGTCCTCCAGACGGGCAGAAGAGGTCCTCCAGATAGGCAGAAGTCTTCATCCAGACGGTATCTTCTATCTTCATCCATCCGGCGTGGAGCAGCTCCATCTTCTAGACATCCGATGCTGAGCATCCTCTTAATCTGACGTCTTCTTGAAAAATGACGGTTCTTTTAAGTGACGTCATCCAATATGGCGTCCCTTCATTTCCGATTGGCCGATAGAATTCTATCAGCCAATCGGAATTAAGGTAGGAAAATCCTATTGGCTGATGCAATCAGCCAATAGGATTGAAGTTCAATCCTATTGGCTGATCCAATCAGCCAATAGGATTGAGCTCAGATTCTATTGGCTGATTGGAACAGTAGGTGACGGCGGTGTAGGGGGGGGCAGATTAGGGGTTAATAAGTACAGGGAGTGCAGAATTATTAGGCAAATGAGTATTTTGACCACATCATCCTCTTTATGCATGTTGTCTTACTCCAAGCTGTATAGGCTCGAAAGCCTACTACCAATTAAGCATATTAGGTGATGTGCATCTCTGTAATGAGAAGGGGTGTGGTCTAATGACATCAACACCCTATATCAGGTGTGCATAATTATTAGGCAACTTCCTTTCCTTTGGCAAAATGGGTCAAAAGAAGGACTTGACAGGCTCAGAAAAGTCAAAAATAGTGAGATATCTTGCAGAGAGATGCAGCACTCTTAAAATTGCAAAGCTTCTGAAGCGTGATCATCGAACAAGCAAGCGTTTCATTCAAAATAGTCAACAGGGTCGCAAGAAGCGTGTGGAAAAACCAAGGCGCAAAATAACTGCCCATGAACTGAGAAAAGTCAAGCGTGCAGCTGCCAAGATGCCACTTGCCACCAGTTTGGCCATATTTCAGAGCTGCAACATCACTGGAGTGCCCAAAAGCACAAGGTGTGCAATACTCAGAGACATGGCCAAGGTAAGAAAGGCTGAAAGACGACCACCACTGAACAAGACACACAAGCTGAAACGTCAAGACTGGGCCAAAAAATATCTCAAGACTGATTTTTCTAAGGTTTTATGGACTGATGAAATGAGAGTGAGTCTTGATGGGCCAGATGGATGGACCGTGGCTGGATTGGTAAAGGGCAGAGAGCTCCAGTCCGACTCAGACGCCTGCAAGGTGGAGGTGGAGTACTGGTTTGGGCTGGTATCATCAAAGATGAGCTTATGGGGCCTTTTCGGGTTGAGGATGGAGTCAAGCTCAACTCCCAGTCCTACTGCCAGTTTCTGGAAGACACCTTCTTCAAGCAGTGGTACAGGAAGAAGTCTGCATCCTTCAAGAAAAACATGATTTTCATGCAGGGCAATGCTCCATCACACGCGTCCAAGTACTCCACAGTGTGGCTGGCAAGAAAGGGTATAAAAGAAGAAAATCTAATGACATGGCCTCCTTGTTCACCTGATCTGAACCCCATTGAGAACCTGTGGTCCATCATCAAATGTGAGATTTACAAGGAGGGAAAACAGTACACCTCTCTGAACAGTGTCTGGGAGGCTGTGGTTGCTGCTGCACGCAATGTTGATGGTGAACAGATCAAAACACTGACATAATCCATGGATGGCAGGCTTTTGAGTGTCCTTGCAAAGAAAGGTGGCTATATTGGTCACTGATTTGTTTTTGTTTTGTTTTTGAATGTCAGAAATGTATATTTGTGAATGTTGAGATGTTATATTGGTTTCACTGGTAAAAATAAATAATTGAAATGGGTATATATTTGTTTTTTGTTAAGTTGCCTAATAATTATGCACAGTAATAGTCACCTGCACACACAGATATCCCCCTAAAATAGCTATAACTAAAAACAAACTAAAAACTACTTCCAAAACTATTCAGCTTTGATATTAATGAGTTTTTTGGGTTCATTGAGAACATGGTTGTTGTTTAATAATAAAATTAATCCTCAAAAATACAACTTGCCTAATAATTCTGCACTCCCTGTATGATGTAGGTGGCGGCGGTGTAGGGGGCGGCAGATTAGGGGTGTTTAGACTCAGGGTACATGTTAGGCTGTTAGGTGTAAACGTTACCATAGGAATCAATGGGATATCGGGCAGCAGCGAACATAAGCTTTCGCTGCTTTCAGACTCCCATTTATTCCTCCAGGAATAGTTGACGAGCGTACCTGGTAGAAATTTGATAACTAGCAAAAGTAGTCAGATTGTGACGAATTTGCATTTAAAACATCTGTAATGACGAAAGCATTGATCTGTGTTGGACAGAGTCCGGTGGATCCTATGTTACGCCACAAAATTCTACTTTTGCCGGTCTGTAGGGTTTAATAACTAAGGGGAATCAGGCTCGCCACAAATATGCTGCGGAATTCCAGCGTATTTGCGTATTTGCGGTTGACGGCTTGATAAATAGATGCCATAGAGCATATATATATATATATATATATATATATATATATATATATATATATATATATATATATATTAATATTAAAACAAACAAAAAAAAAAAAATATATATATATATATATATATATATACACACATACATAAATATGCCTAGAAATACATACATATATATTTATAGACATACATATTTTTACATGTATAGAGCATGACATCATTAAAGGGACACTGAACCCAATTTTTTTCTATTGTGATTCAGATAGAGCATGCAATTTTACGCAACTTTGTAATTTACTCCTATTATCATATTATTTTCATTCTCTTGGTATCTTTATTTGAAATGCAAGAATGTAAGTTTAGATGCCGGCCCATTTTTGGTAAACACACTGTGTTGTTCTTGCTGATTGGTGGGTAAATTCACCTACCAATAAAAAGGTGCTTTCCATGGTCCTGAACCAAAAAATAGCTTAGATGCCTTCTTTTTCAAATAAAGAAAGCAAGAGAACGAAGAAAAATTGATAATAGGCGTAAATTAGAAAGTTGTTTAAAATTGCATGCTCTATATAAATCCCGAAAAAAAATTTGGGTTCAGTGTCCCTTTAAGCACCATAAGATGATGTCATAACATCATATTAAATATTAGTATGGTGGGGATGAGGAATGACTACCCATCTATCTTAATCTACAAAAATAGTGCAACTAACACAAGATGGCCTATGTACATAGCACACTATACAGCATCATGGTCTACATTGAAACAGTTTATAGCATTGGAATGTATATAGTTTATTATAGTGTGAGCATTGGGGGTCAGAGTTATGCTTTTAATGGCAGTAAAATAATGCTGATATAATATAGGTAGCTTAAATTATGCCCAGGGTTTGACATGCATTATGGCCAGTCTAAAGGATGTAGTATTATTTGATTATAGTCAATAATTCACTGTCCGTAAAAAGAATACCACATAAACAGTAACACAACTGAAAAAAACACATATTTGTTGCTTTGTTTATTTATATTTAAATGCTGGCTGCATTTTTGCTGCTGTAATAAAATTTTCCAAAGTGATTTATAAACCTTTAGTGAGCTTCTGTATATTTAACAACAATTTGATTCCACTCACGTCAAACTCTATTCAAATTAAATTACTGATTTTTTTGATAAATAATGACTTCAATTGCATGACTTCATCTCTAGCTAATTGAAATCCTCTTGGGAACTCCAGCTTTGGTAGTCTCATAAATCATCCCTACAATGGGTTCCCTATCATAATGTTGACACAAAAATTCTTACAATTAGACTATCACAGAATTGTACCATGTATCCATCCTTTTAGTGTTATTTACACATGCTGTCAGGGTGACTGATGCTGGGAGACAGAGGGCCCAATGATCAAAATGTCTCCGGATGGAACTTAAAAACCACACTGTCTGTCACTCACAAGGCCTGTACTCAAGGAATTTCCAAAACAAGGGTCTGTCCATGCAAGCTGCAAGGTACTTCCTATAAAGTAATGGAGCTTGCTGAAAATAATTTAAATACTGCTGCCAATACAAATTTGATCACCCTGGTTTCAGATTATATTATCTTATATTAACATCTACTTTTATTTTCATGGGTTTTTCTATTAGGAAAATAAGTATTTTGAGTACTTTGACAAAATTGCACCATGTTTTAATTTTCAGGAAAGAACAGAGAGAACTGCAGGGGAAAATAGTTAGAAAATACTCCAGACCAGGAAGAGAAATGTCAATGTCAGCTACTTCCATGGAACACCCCAGTTCAGCCCACTATCAGAGATGTTCCTTAAATAGTTAAACAGGTATACAGTTAACACTTTTGGAGCCCTTTCCAGTCAGATACCTTAAAAATATAAAAAAATATTTTTTAATCAATTTTAATATTTAATAATGGACCATATTACGGGTGGACGCTTAAGTGAACGCGATATTTGCGCTGCTATTACAAGTTGAACTCAATGTGAATGCAACATTGCAGGGAAGCTTTGCGGTCATGAGAGCATGCTTCCATAGGCTCCAATGGGTGCCACGTTCTCATGCTGTCAGGCAGGGCAGAGAACCTAGCACAGTGAAGGGGTTAAGTTCCGCAGCGATGAGCAGCAAAATTTAAATATATATGTATATGAATATATACATATATTTATGTGTTAATATGAGTATATACACATATAAACACATAAATATATATGTATATAAGCATATACATATATATTTACAGGGAACACACAGTCCCCATAGACCGCAATGTAGAGGCACATTTCAATTACATTTTTTTTTTGTAACACTCCACAATTGCTCAGTTTAAGCCCTCATAACTGCTTCTTGCAGTTATTTAAAAAAAACAGCTACACTGTAGCCATGTTGAGAACCATTCTTATAAAAAGGATCACCCCACTTAAAAAGGAGGCAATAGAGATGAAGAACTTTTAAAAAGGGAGGCACGTTGGATACATCGTTTGGGCACTTTGTGTCCCAAAGGCCTAAACACTCAGTTAGATTTATCTTTGTTCAATTAAGCCCATCCAATTGCGTACAACATACGTCATTTTGTATTTTTTATATTTTTTATGTTTTCCATTTTTGTATGTACGTTTTTTTTTACATAAAATGGTGTTAAAACTAAATTTAAGGAATTGATCAATCAGAGGGCACATTAGGGTCATATATATTGATTAATATTCAAAATCAGTTAAGTTTCTATACATGTATGCGTTAATATTGGTTTTGGTGCCTGCCCCTTTAAATATATCTATCAACACATCCTGCAACATGTGCCAAAGTCTGTGTAAGCCAAAGTGAGGGACTGTTTCTTGCTAGCACTTTGTTTGTGCAAAATTGATACACACCGTCGTGCTTTTAGCCCATCATTCTAACAGTGTGCGGTCTATTTAAACTGGGTCTTTAGGCACATTAATTATACGCCAATCCTGGAACTTCAATAGAAGTGACGCCATCCAAGATGGCATCCCTTGCATTCATATTGGCTGAAAGATTTTAATCAGCCAATAGGATTAGAGCTGCTAAAATCCTATTGGCTGTTCCAATCAGCCAATAGGATTTGAGCAGCTCTCATTCTATTGGCTGTACCAATCAGCCAATAGGATGAGAGCTTAATCCTATTGGCTGATTGGAACAGTCAATAGGATGAGAGCTGCTCAAATCCTATTGGCTGATTGGAACTGCCAATAGGATTTTAGCAGCTCTAATCCTATTTTCTGATTGAAATCTTTCAGCCAATAGGAATGCAAGGGATGCCATCTTGGATGGCGTCACTTGCATTGAAGTTCCAGTTTACGTTGGCGACCGTATGAAGAGGATGCTCCGTACCTGATGTCTTCAGGATGGACCCACTCCAGGCCGGCTGGATGAAGATCGAAGAGGCCACCTGGATGAAGACTTCTTGCCGGCTGGATGGATCCTTCAAGAGGGACTTCAATATCTGTAAGTGGATCAAAATGGGGTAGTGTTAGGTTTATTTAAGGGTTTTTTGGGTGGGTTTTATTTTTAGATTAGGGTCTGTGCATGTAAAAGAGCTAAATGCCCTTTTAAGGGCAATGCCCATACAAATGCCCTTTTCAGGGCAATGGGGAGCTTAGGTTATTTTAGATAGTTTTTTTATTTGGGGGGGTTGGTTGGTTGGGTGGTGGGTTTTACTGTTCGGGGGGTGTTTGTATTTTTTTTTACAGGTAAAAGAGCTGATTTCTTTTTAAGGGCCATTGGTAGTTTATTGTAGGCTAAGGTTTTTTTTATTTTTGGGGGGCTTTTTTATTTTGATAGGGCTATTAGATTAGATGTAATTCTTTTTTATTTTTGATAATGTGTTTTTTTATTTTTCGTAATTCGTTTTTTTTTTTATTTAGTGTTGGTTTTTTTCTGTAATTTAGTACTTTTAATAATGTTTAATTGTATATTTAATTGAGTAGGGTTAGGTTTTTTAATATGTAATTTATTTTATGTAAATGGTAGTTTAATTTAATTGTAGGATAATAGTTAGGGTAGGTTAATTAATAGTTTAATATAGTTTATTTTAATTTTACAGGTAAGTTTAAATTTATTTGAAGATAGGGATGTTGTAATTTTAATTTAAAGTTAGCGGGTTGTTAGGTTTAGGGGTTAATAGCTTAATTTATCTTTTGGCGATGTGGGGGGCTGACGGTTTAGGGGTTAATAGGTATAGTTAGTGGTAGTTATGTGGGAGGCCAGAGGTTTAGGGGTAAATATGTTTATTTAGGTTGCGGTGGGGTCGGGGAGCGGGGGGATAGGGGTTAAGAACTTTATTTATGTTGCAGCGGGGTCAGGGAGCCCATACAAATGCCCTTTTCAGGGCAATAGGGAGCTTAGGTTATTTTAGATAGTTTTTTTATTTGGGGGGGTTGGTTGGTTGGGTGGTGGGTTTTACTGTTCGGGGGGTGTTTGTATTTTTTTTTACAGGTAAAAGAGCTGATTTCTTTTTAAGGGCCATTGGTAGTTTATTGTAGGCTAGGGTTTTTTTTATTTTTGGGGGGCTTTTTTATTTTGATAGGGCTATTAGATTAGATGTAATTCTTTTTTATTTTTGATAATGTGTTTTTTTATTTTTCGTAATTCGTTTTTTTTTTATTTAGTGTTGGTTTTTTTCTGTAATTTAGTACTTTTAATAATGTTTAATTGTATATTTAATTGAGTAGGGTTAGGTTTTTTAATATGTAATTTATTTTATGTAAATGGTAGTTTAATTTAATTGTAGGATAATAGTTAGGGTAGGTTAATTAATAGTTTAATATAGTTTATTTTAATTTTACAGGTAAGTTTAAATTTATTTGAAGATAGGGATGTTGTAATTTTAATTTAAAGTTAGCGGGTTGTTAGGTTTAGGGGTTAATAGCTTAATTTATCTTTTGGCGATGTGGGGGGCTGACGGTTTAGGGGTTAATAGGTATAGTTAGTGGTAGTTATGTGGGAGGCCAGAGGTTTAGGGGTAAATATGTTTATTTAGGTTGCGGTGGGGTCGGGGAGCGGGGGGATAGGGGTTAAGAACTTTATTTATGTTGCAGCGGGGTCAGGGAGCGGCGGGATATGGGTTAATAACTTTATGTTGCGACGGGGTCGGGTAGTGGCGGGATAGGGATTCATAACTTTATTTAGGTTGCGGCGGGGTCGGGGAGCAGCAGGATAGGGGTTAATAACTTTATTTAGGTTGTGGCAGGGTCGGGGAGCGGCATGATAGGGGTTAAACATTTTAGTATAGTGGCGGCGTTTAGTGACAGGGTATAAATAAAGTTTGGAAAAAGCCGAATAGACGTAAGATTGATGACTGCTAGTTAACAACAGTCCGATGCTCATCGCCCCGTACTTGGTGTGCGTCTTTTTGCCGGCTTTTTTCATAACTAAGGAGAGCGTATTGAGATACGCGGCCGCGATGTTAGGTGATGTTAGGCGAGCGTATTAATGCCGGCGAATGCAACACAGTTGACAGCTTGATAGATATCCCCCTATATACTGTATTTAGGCTCTATCTTTGATTGTAGATTGTCTTGAAAAAGGCTGCCCAGAGCAGCCGAAACATCGACTTTGTTATGTTGTGAATTACATAAATACATAATATAATATATATATTTTATGTACTATATATATATATATATATATATAACATATATATATATATATATATATATATATATATATATATATATATAAATTACATATATAAATATATATTTAAAATTCTTTTATGAAAACAACATTTTAATATTGTAAAATAACTCAGTGTCGGGTTAGCGAGCAAGCAATAAGTGTTAGTTTTTATTTTGTTTTTTTTAAAGTTAATGCGGTCTCGATATTCAAAGTCCTGAAGTTAACACATTGGGTTTTGCTAATGCATAAACAATTTACTTTCAATTTGTGAAATGCTCACTAGCCTGCCCGAAATAAAAGTTTTCTTTCAGCCGAGTTTGCGCTAGGGAGAAAAAAAATAGTGCGCCATGCCCAAAATTTTTACTGGATATTTTTATTTCAATATTTCATTTATTAGTTTAATCATTTATTAGTTTCATATGATTTTTTAAAGCATATTTTTTTATAAGCCCTTTTGTAATATAGGCATTACCTTCCCATACTTTCCATACTTAAAAGCAGGGAACGCCTATTCGCGAGACACACTGTTTACATGGTAAAAACTTACTTAGAGAATTCCAGCAGGGGCTTTATAGTACTGACTTCTTACAGAATCCTTCCAGGCCAGAGACCTTTAGATAATCAGGCCCACAGTGTCAGAAGTGCTGTACCACTACATGCGTACGCTGGATCAGCATGTCTATTGCTTGATGTTAAATCAGCATGCCCACCATTATCCCAGCATGGAATTGTACAGATATTGTACAAAGGAGACAGCTTTACAGGGCTGTACACAAGGACAACCTCCTCTAAAAAACAACAAGATAATGTTGTAGTCAGTATCATATAGCGTCTGCAATATTTAAAATCTTTATATTTAAAATGATATTAAAGGGACATAGAAGCCATTTTTTTTTCTTTCATGTTTCAGATAGAACACGCAATTTTAAGCAGCTTTCTAATTTACTTTTATTATCAAATGTTCTTTGTTTTCTTGGTATTCTTTGTTGAAAAGCAGGGACGGAAGCTTAGAACCTTGTACAAGTCTGGAACACTACATAGCAGCAATAACGTTATCTATTTACAAGAGCACTAGATGGCAGCAATCTTTTTTGTCTTGTAGTCCTCCAGACACCTATGTAGGTTTCCCTTCAACAAAGAATATCATGAGAATAAAGAACATTTGACAATGGAAGTAGATTGGAAACTTTTTTAAAACTGTATGCTCTAACTAAATCACAAAAGAACATTTTTGGGTTTCATATTCCTTTAACTAATGTTGTGTACGTTGTATAAAAAGATTGCAATGCTAAAATTTAATGTAGCATATTCATAAAATAAAATGATAAAATAAAAAGAAAACTGTATGACACATTTTATCTCCTTTACAACAATAAAAAACAGGCACTCTAGTTAATACGACCCCAAAGAAATTTTAAATCTACTATGACCTAAACATGTTGAGTTTTATGCTTTTTCTTTTGTCTTAACATTCTTTAAAAAACTGTCTGAGTCAGAATCACATCCTTAAATCCTAACCCTTTCCAGACATACATGGCTGATGGGTGATAGGGAAATGGTATCGTGTCATTGCTAAGTTTATGGTTCTCAGTTATTCTGTCCGGATGAAGGACGGATTTAAGGAAAATAACATGTTCAGAAAGTATTACATGAGATTAGAAAGAAACTGCACCCACCACAAATTCTTTATTCCACGGGTGGTCAAATGTTTTGGTTGATTGCCAGCTTGTGCTATGGTAGTTTAAGAATTAGTTTCAGAATATAAGGGAAATTCAGATTATAGTTATACAGATGTATTTTTTAGCCATATTATTTACCTGTTTTATCACACTTAAAGGGACATTAAACCCAAACATTTTCTTTCATGATTCAAATACAATTTCATGATTCAAATACAATTTCATGATTCAAATACAATTTTCAGCAGCTTTCTAATTTACTTCTATTATCTAATTTGCTTCATTCACTTGGTATCATTTGTTGAAGGAGCAGTAATTCACTACTGGTTTCTATCTGAGCACATGGGTGAGCCAATGACAATCGTTATATATCTGCAGCCACCAATCAACGAGAACCTAGGTTCTTTGCTACTCCTGAGCTTACCTAGATAAACCTTTCAGCAAAGGATAACAAGAGAAGGAAGCAAAATAAATAATAGAAGTAAATTGGAAAGTTGTTTAAAATTGTATTCTCTATCTGAATCATAAAATAAAAATTTTGGGTTTCATGTCCCTTTAACTTCTGCTTTACCCACACACAATAGGTTTTTTTGCGAGCGTTGAGTAGCGCTCATATTACAAGTTGAAAGTTTTCATTTGCACGCTAACCTGGTATTCCCCCCATGGAGCAAAAAAAGTATAAAAAAAACCCTACTCACGCGCAAACCCAATCGCTTATTCTCAAGTGCGCTAACCCGACACAAAAAATATTTATATTTCGCATTCCAGTGTTCTTCACATGGCAGAATATTTTCTATTTATTCATGCATAAATATTTCTACATATAACTGATGGCATTTGGTACAATATATATCTATATCTATATAAAGATTATTATATATAGGTATTGATATATACAGATATATATAGGAATATCTATTTAATAAATAAATATCTATTTAAAAATAAAAGAACATATTCTTCTATGTGCAGAACATTGCAATGTGAAATATTTACAGTAAATACACAGTATAACAGTTTATTAAATAGGAATATTGCATAATTATACTTTTTAATGTGTTCATCTACTTGACTGCAAAGGGCTCCAATGCATTATCTATACAGGTAAATATATATATATATATATAGTAGAGTGTAACTGTACTTTGTCGTGCTTTGTGACACCTTTTTGTTTTGCGAAACAGTTAACAAGAACTCTGAGAATGCTCTATCTTGACGCGGGTTAACTTCAATTGCACTCATTTGATCGTGTTTACTTTCAACTAGTAAAACGAACGCTACATCTGATGGACACAAGCAGCCATGATAAACCCAATATCGCTCGCACGTAACTGATAGTGCACCACTCGTGAATCTATCTCTTAATAATTTAAAGCCCCAGATTAGAAATCCTGTGTGATGTGCATTTTCTTTACCTCCGGGTTTTCAAATACAAAGGGTCAGATTACGAGTGGAGCGCTAACATTTGCCCTCGAGCAATAAGAGGTTTACACTGGTTCTTTGAGCGCATCGGGTTTATAGCTTGTTTAACAAGTTGAAATTAAAAACAGTTTACTCTCAACTTATAATATGAGCGCAAGCAGACAGCAATATGTGCTCCACTTGTAATCCAGCTCAAAGGCATTTCAATGATGTACTGGGAAGAAAAAAATTTGACTACATTTGAAATTTGTCCAAAAAAACCCAACTTACTCATTTTAAATTCAAACAAACTGCTTTTACATTGTCTTTTTATAATGCATTTTTTGAATATGCAACTCTACTGTAGTTAATGGTCCTTTAATAACCAGTATCTTGTTTGGTTTAGTGATTTATTGGCAACTTTTTTTGCAAATAGTCCCATTTATCAAGATGTCACCTGGTCTGTTTCAATGTAAGAAGAGACTTATTTATATGAGTACTCATTAAAGTTATTGTGTAGAAAAATATCCTCAACAGCCAGAAGAGAGCCCTGTAGCAGAAAATCAGAGACTATGTCAGCACCCAGGGCCTATAGAAAAAGTAAATTTTGCAGGAAACATTTCAGTAATTTCAAGCAGATAAATCAATACAAAACTTACCAGGGAGAATTGTGTTGCCAGGGAACATTACAGATCTCCTTGATTACAAGAAGTTGCTGTATTGTAACTGAATACATTGAGGTGAATACAAAAGATTGTGATAGCTACAGCATTTTTAAAAATGTTTGTTGTTAAAAGGAAAAAGAAACCATAAATGTTTCTTTCATGATTCAGATAGAGTATGCAATTTTAAATAACATTCTAATTTTCTTTTATTATCTACTCTGCTTTATTCTTTAGGTATCCTTTGTTGAAGAAATAGCAATACACATGGGTGTGCCAATCAAACAAGGCATCTATGTGCAGTAACCAATCAACAGCTACTGAGTCTCTTTAGATATGCTTTTTGATGAAGGATATCAAGAGAATAAAGCAAATTAGACAAGAGAAGTATATTTGAAAGTATATTAGAAAGTTGTTTAAAATTGCAGTCTCTTACTAAATCATGAAAGAAAAAAATTGGGTTTCATGTCCCTTTAATATAATTTGTAGTGCACATGGTAATAGACAAAATGGGCTCCATTTATCAAGCTGCAACAGTAGTTTAAAACTGAAACGCTAGTTAAGTAGCTGCAGTCTTAAGACCTCTGCTACTTAACCTCTACGCCACCTAAAGTTTGGAGAATTTCAATCATCTCCACTGCAGTGAAGCCGCGCAGACGAAGTCCATGATTTAAATTCGTCTGCTCAGCACTTATAAATAGAGCCCAATAAATGTATCTATCCTCTTCATCTGTTTATTTCTTAAAGCAGTAATAAATCTATATAATTTCACATGTAATAACATTATAATATTTTTATATTTTGGCTATGGTCTGAACATAAAGTAATGTAGGGGAACTGCTATGTTGACTATTTATACAACACCTGGACAATCACCCTCAACAAGCCAGGTTTTCATTATAGCTAAACCAGTGCACATGTGAAGTAATCAGCTGATGATCAGTAGCACCATGGTTACTAACCTGCTCTCACCCATAAGCTGATTATTTCACCTATGCACTGGTTCAGGTATAATGAAAACCTGGCCCGTTGGGGGTACTTTAGGACCTCTGTTGAGAAACAATGAATTAAGGCACCCTGTTGATTTCTACTGTGTCAGACACCATAAAGCTATTGTTGAATATGAATTATGTATCTAGATACAGATATGCACTTATATGTAGCAAGTGAATTAATAATAACTATAAAAAACACTGTGTTGAATGCCACCTGACAGCTCATTGGTTGTAAAAAAGGCTGCAAATGATCTAGCGTGAGTAATGATTGCTCATGTTTTAAATACAACAAATGTCCTATGTTTTTTAATAGGATAAAGGCTTGATAAGTTTGCATAACAATTCACAGATTCTGACACAAAATGACACATAAACTCCAAGTTGAAGGCTTTCCAAATTCTGATCCTCCTCTCTGACAACCAAATACAGATACCATAAACACCACACAATCCATTTGAAAAACATATTGTAACCCACATAACAAAGTTTTAAATGCAATTTGGTTAAAAAAAATAAACCTATACCTTGCAAGAAGAGTACAGGTGGCCCTCGTTTTACAACGGTTCAATTTACACCGTTTCAGAATAACAACCTTTTTTTCCAGTCATGTGACTGCTATTGAAATGCATTGAGAAGCAGTGCATTTATTAAAATAGCCAGTAGGTGGAGCTGTCCGCTTGTGTTGCAGCAAAGCCAAGCTAGCTGAAATTAATCAGTTTAACCAGACGTGAGCTATCGAGCAGCTTTCAAAGGAACAAGATATTCCTGTCTATAAATCAGTCCAGATTGGAATGCATAGAATGAACTGTTTGCATAAAAATGCAAGTGAAGTCTGTGTTGTGTGATTATTTTATTAGGTTTATAATGCTGTTTAGCATTTAAAATCTTCATTTCAAAGCTTTAAAAATAATGTATTAGCTGTTACTTATGACAATTTTGAGAGGGGCCTGGAACCTATCTCCCTCACTTCCCATTGACTTACATTATAAACTGGGTTTCAATTTACAACGGTTTCAATTTACAACCATTCCTTCTAGAACCTAACCCCGGCGTAAACTGAGGGCTACCTGTATTCCATTTTTTAGCCCATCAATAGATAAGTTTAAAACATTTTTTAATTTGATTTTTGGACTTGGTCTTGCAGTTCCATTTTTAAAACAGAATATCTAGGTTTTCTACACAGCATATTTCAAACGTTAACATGTTAATACTATGTTCACATAACAGGATTGCTTATTGGTTTAAAGGGACTGTAAACACCTTAAAATGTTAAGCTATGCGTAGTAAAAAAAAAATCTTAATATATAGGGGTTGGAAAAAGTAATGTGAACACCATTATTATAGGGGTTAAAATCATTCATGTAGACTACATTGGGGGGGAAAATCTCTTCTGATATTTATGTAAATTATTCTTGGGTCTCCCTAAGAGTAATAGGGGAAACCAGACGTGGACTCCTTGCACACATGCCTTTAGAGAGATACAACTGCACCTCACTGACGAGGCCCACAGAAGGCCGAAACGATTGTCTGGGGTTGTTGTTTCTCTTGTTCAGAGAAGAATTGCCTGGTATTTTGGCGCTGGACTGTCATTGGGCAGGGTCAGACTGATATGCTAGAGGAAATCTTTTCTCTGTGAAAAGGCATAGTGTGCTAAAAGAATGCGCACCCTGAGTTGCAATAGAAATGAACAGGCATGGAAGTTATTCTAGCTTTTGTTCTATCTCAGGAGTGCTGTTCTCTCTCTTCTGAAAAAATCATTTCAATTAACTTTTTTTTTTATCTTTTCTTTGCTTATATTCTCTAGGTTGAATACCAGTGCAGTAAAAAAAAAGTTATGTTCGGCAGTGGTTCGTACAAATTGTTGGTGAAATGATTGGCTGGTCAGACTTCCAAAAAGGACAAATCATGGGAGCCCATTTAGCAGGTGCTTCTGTAACCAGTTAAATTGTTTTATGTTTCAAGAGCAACATCCTCAATGGTTCTGACTGGGTACACAAAGCATGACAAGACTTCATTGCTTCCACAAAAACAGTCATCCATGGAAGAGCTGCAATTGCTAAACCTTTATTCACAGGCACCAATGCTAAAATGTAAAAAAGATGGTGTCACATTCATAAAACCTGGACAGCTGAAAACTGTAAATGAGTGATATGGTCTGATAAGTCATCATTCACATTATTCCCAACAGCAGGTTGATTTATGTATAAAGAATCTCCAAGGATTTGTACATGTAACCAGATGCAACCTATCGACCAAATGTTATTTTCCAACAATTTTTAAGGTGATAATGTCCCCATACACACAGTCAGAACAGTTTAGTCTATGTTTGAGGAGCACTGAGATAACATTCAACAACATATGCCCCTCCTACAACATCTTTGAAGCAATTGGCTGATGTTCTGATAGACTAATGGCACAACATTCCACTGAATACTATTTAAAAATTGTTTGAATTTATTCCAAGAAGGTTACAAGCTGTAGTAAGGGCAAATGGTTGTACAACACCTTATTAATAAAGAGATATCAACTATTTCCCAGATGTTCACATTATTTTTTTAACAACCCCAGTGCTTTACTTATTTATTTTACCCCCTTTTCATCCAATTCAACTTCAAAAAGTGGATTTTCTAATTCTCAGAGCTAGAAATGCACACTGCAGACTTCTCATGATGATCCCTGATGCATATATTTCCCTAACTGGCTTTAGCTGATTACAGCTGAAAAACAGTATTCTTACACTAACAGATAGAATTGCTGCCTGCATACTCAAGCCTTGACTGGCTCCTCCAAAAAAGGCAAAAGATGGCTGGAGTTGTGCTAATAAAATTTATTGCAGCAAACAAGTTTATTTATTAAAGTTCATACTTGGCTGCTATGCTATTCTCCTTAATTCTAAAAAAGGTAAGGACCCCATGGATCCTGCATCCTATAGACCGATTTCAGTGCTAAACGCTGACTATAAAATCCTGGTGTCAGTCTTGTCTACTAGACTCTCCTACTGTCTTGATAATCTTATTCACCCTGACCAGGCAGGATTTATGACTGCTCGGAATCCGACGAAAAATATCCGGAAATTAATTACGCTGGTGGATTATATGTGGAACTGCGAGCAACCTAAAGATCATAGTGAGGTGAAGGATAGAGCAGTGTTAACCCTGGATTCTGTTAAAGCATTCAACAGTATATTGGGGCCCCATCTCTTTACATCACTCTCTAAATTTGGTTTTTCAGATAATTTTGTTAAAGTTATTAGGAAAATCTATCGGAACCCAAGCTCGTCTCTTTTGATTAATCAAATGGTGTCAGCACCAATCGTTCTACAGAGGGGTACGAGGCAGGGATGTCCACTGTCCCCCCTCTTATTTAACATTGCTTTAGAACCGTTGGCAGTTTGGTTAAGAGATGTGTTAAAGGGGATACCAGTTGGAGCTCAAAGCTTAAAACTATTATTATATGCAGATGATATGTTAATATTTATGCAGAATACTGCTTCTGCGATTCCAGAAATAGTTCAAGTGTTAGAAGAATTTAGCTCTTTCTCCGGGTATGAGATTAATTTGAAGAGTGAAATTATGTGGCTTGGTAGAGAAGATCGGAAGTTGATTTCAACCAAGTTCCGAATAGTGAGAAGTATCAAATATTTAGGTCTTGAAATAAATAAAAATCTGAAACTCTGGTATCGGGAATTTTTTTATCTCTTCTTCAGAAGATCAAAGAGGATTTAGAGCTGTGGAGGATCTTTCCACTATCCATCTCAGCTTCTATTAGTCTTATTAAGACTATAATTTTTCCACGTATTTTATATTTGCTTCAAAATTTGCCATTATACATACTAAATAAAGACCTAAGTAGGTTGGCGTCATGGTTTTCTAAATTTATTTGGAAAGGCAAAAAGTCACGATTATCGATTAACAGATTATCCAATAAATTCTCAGCAGCCGGCTTGGCTCTTCCTAATATTAAACTTTATAATATGGCAACTTTATTGAAATTTGCCTTTGATTGGATTGCCAAATCAAATATTGTTACTTCGTATGAACTTGAACAACATTTGGTTACTCCATGGTCGTTGAGTGCCCTCCTGCATTGTCCACCTCAAAATCTTCCTCTACATGCCAGAACGCTGTGTTCATTTAAGAATATAATATCTGCATGGCACAAAGCTGGGTATATCCTTAAAATCGACCCTCTATTCTTTGAATTTTTGCCGATCTGGGGTAATCCACTGTTACCCCTAGTATAGAACGGAAAGTGTTCAGAGAATGGCAGGACAAGGGACTTAAAGATATATATCAATTGTTAAGTGCTGACTTACGAATTCTTCCTTGGGCAACCTTGTGCCAACTTTTTGCTCTCCCCTCCCGAAATCAATATGCGTATTTTCAGATCCGGCATTATGTCTCCTCCCAGAAATGGTATGCTTCTCCTTTGGCTGACTGGACAGATATTAAGATATGCATACAGAAATCCAGAGCAGGAGATGCGTCAATATCCCTCATTTATGATGTTATGCTCTCTAAACATGTATAAAGAATATCCAAGGATTTGTACATGTAACCAGATGCAACCTATCGACCAAATGTTATTTTCCAACAATTTTTAAGGTGATAATGTCCCCATACACACAGTCAGAACCGTTTAGTCTATGTTTGAGGAGCACTGAGATAACATTCAACATATGCCCCTCCTCCAACATCTTTGAAGCAATTGGCTGATGTTCTGATAGACTAATGGCACAACATTCCACTGAATACTATTTAAAAATTGTTTGAATTTATTCCAAGAAGGTTACAAGCTGTAGTAAGGGCAAATGGTTGTACAACACCTTATTAATAAAGAGATATCAACTATTTCCCAGATGTTCACATTATTTTTTTTAACAACCCCAGTGCTTTACTTATTTATTTTACCCCCTTTTCATCCAATTCAACTTCAAAAAGTGGATTTTCTAATTCTCAGAGCTAGAAATGCACACTGCAGACTTCTCATGATGATCCCTGATGCATATATTTCCCTAACTGGTTTTAACTGATTACAGCTGAAAAACAATATTCTTACACTAACAGATAGCCTTGCTGCCTGCATACTCAAGCCTTGACTGGCTCCTCAAAAAAGGGAAAAGATGGCTGGAGTTGTGCTAATAAAATTTATTGCAGCAAACAAGTTTATTTATTAAAGTTCATACTTGGCTGCTATGTTATTCTATAACAAGACTACCGAAATAGCTTTTAATTATTTTATTCTTCCATTAACAACTCCCTGAAAAGGACTCATCATATTAATACTGCAAATACAAATGTAAAAAAGAATCAGCCTATTAACACTTCAAATACAAATGTTTTTATCTATATCTATCTATAGATATATATTTTTATAGAACATGTTTGCTACAGTGCAATTGCACAATTGCAATCACAATACTATGAAACATGAACATCACAAATGCGAATATGTGATCGCAATATTGTGAAATATTAAATCTCGAAAGCGTGTTCTCAATATAATGTAAATATGAATATTGAGAATTAGCAATCACAATCTTAAAATAAGTAAAAACACACACCCAATAAATAACACAATAGAAGATTAGTACAATCCCGCTTACAGTTTGAATACATAGTCTAACATTATACTATACATTACATATAATTAAACAATGGATATACACATTTCAGACACCAAGAATGCCTTAGCTTCTATAGGTTTATTAGTGATATGTTTAATTCACTATAGTATTGTACGAACAGGGGTTGAGTTTCTGTTGACACATGTAAATTGTATTGTCATATAGTACTGTGTAAAGGGATCATTTACATTACACCTTCGATGTAAGTGGTGATGCTGCTTTGAATATATCGCCGGTATCAGAGCAGCATCACTATCCACTGAAATGTATGGTAAGATGCCTTTCGCCCATATTGCTTTTAAACAGTACAGTCATCCCATTTGAATATCTCACCACCTTGTGGCACTTTTAATCATCAGGGCCTATGAGGGAGGGCGTGACCATGATATCCGAAGATCGCCTTAGTTTTTTGCTCATGCAATAACTTTTTACTTTGAACTTGCAATACCAGCACTAACCTAAGGTAGTGCTCATGAGCGATACAAATATAGCTCCCCTTTTAATCTATTCCTTTAGTAGTAAATTTTGATTTTAATGTACTTTACACTTTAAACACAAAAGCAATAAAAAATTATTGCTCCACTTGTAATCTAGCCTAGTATGTACAACCAAAGGTTGCCCAAAAACTTTGTACTAAGGCTGGAAGATGGGATGGTGGTGTAGTTGATTATCTCTCATATGATTTCCGGTTTTTCTTAATTAAATCCCTGTTTTCTCTAGATATAACAAATGCATGGCAGTCAAGGGCGGACATATCAGAACCTGTTTGCCTGGCATCACAGCTAGTGGGCAACAATACACTGCCATAGTTATCATTGCACAAGCTGCTGATTGTGCAACACCGCCCCACCTGCTCGCAAACAGCTAAGAGTTAGGAAATAGGCAAGAAGCAGCGGTCTGATAACTGCTGCCTCTTTACTATTGGCTGCAGGCTTGTTCATGTGACCCTGCCGCCAAAGGAACTCCAAAGCTTCATTCACAACTTCTCCTCACAGTTGATTAATGAGTGAAGATCCCATCCTGTTTACTTTAGTGACATGCAAAATGCAACCTCTGACTGATAATATCGTCCATGTGTTCTTTTAGAGAAAAGGGGACATGCCAGAGGTTTGCAGAATGGGTACACACCCTCGTTTTTATTAAGAAACTTTTAAATGATGCATATTTTACGGGAATGATAAATTAAACTTAATACATGATTTCCACATTCCTTTACCACCGCACAAGTTGATTCTCTACAGTACAGATGCAGAAGCACAATTATAGCATCTTTGTGTATTGTGTTTTCCCATGAAGAGGAGATTAGTTCAGCACATATGGCATCACAGCAGCTCCAGGTGAGATTTTCAATATACTCATTGTCGTTGATGGCAGGAATTAACACAACAATATCGCTTCTGTGGAAGAAAATACTAACTCTATTAACATATGCAAAATGGTCCTTATGGATATTAATTAATATTAATGCATTTTCTGCATTTTTAGAAGTCATTTTGTTAGTAACTAGAGCACATACCACTTACAAATGATTATAATATTTACAAATAGGAAGCTATGCAAGTTTCTTTCTTTCTTTCTTTAGGCAAACTAATCACCTTTATATACGTAATGTATTGCCTTGTTTCTGTGCTCAGAGCGAAAGCTCTCCTGCTGTAACTTAAAGGGACAGTTAAAAAGATAGATGAAACTATAATAATAATTGATTACCCATTTGCATAAACAACACAATATATTATATAAAAGGGATACTAAACCCATTTTTTTCTTTAATGATTCAGATAGAGCATGCAATTTTAAGCAACTTTCTAATTTACTTCTATTATCATTTTTTCTTTGTTCTCTTGCTATCTTTATTTAAAAAGCAGGGGCAAGATTACATATATATGGCGTAGGTTTAAGCGCAAATGCTTAAAACCATGCCACCCATAAGTTCACCTTGCACATCGGGTGAATCACATAGACTGTGTTGGCAGATCATATACTGACATAAGTGGGATAAACTGGCAAGGTACAGAAATGTGCAGAAATAGACATTTCTGGAGATGCCAGGGATGGCTAGGGATGGGCGAATGTGTTTATATTCTAATTCAAATGTTAGAACGAATGTTATTGTAGATATCCGATTTACGAAGAGTGAATATTCATAAAAACTCTATTATCGAATGTTATTTTCAGTTTTTCGATGTGAAATTCGAATTCGAACGTGACATTCAAATTTGAATATTACATTTATAAAACACAGTTGTAGACTAGAAATACTATTTTGAATTTCAATGCTACATTTGAATGTGACATTCAAATTTGAATATTACATTTATACAACACAGTTGTAAACTAGAAATACTATTTAAAATTTTAATTTGACATTTGAATTTGAATGTAACATTCAAATTCAAATATTACATTTATAAAACACAGTATTAGACTAGAAATACTATTTCAAATTCAAATGTGACATTGAAATTCTAATGTAGCATTTGAATTTGAATATTACATTTATATAACACAGTATTAGACTAACAATACTATTTTGAATTTGAATGTGACATTCAAATTCGAACATAGCATTCAAATTCGAATATTACATTTATAAAACACAGTTGTAGACTAGAAATACTATTTTAAATTTAAATGTTACATTTGAATTCGAATGTCACACTCAAATTTGAATATTACATTTTGAAATTGAATATAATATAAAATACATAGCTAAACATTCTATTATTCAAACAAATATTTTCAAATGTTATTGAAAAATTTGAAACGAAAATTCGAAAATAGAATGTTAGAATGTTATATAACCATTCGAAATTCGATTTGAATGAACGAATATATCAAAATTTGTTTTAAATTTCGAATTTTTAGAAACATTCGCCCATCCCTACTTAACGCAGTATATGATCTGCCGACCCCTAAGTAAAAAACAAAAAAAGTTGAGATTGCCGTAAAAATCTAACCAGCTTCCCAAAAATGAACATGAAAAGTCAAAACCCCTATCTCCGACATCCCCCCACATTGCAACTAATAATAAAAGGTATTAACCTGTAAACCTCCATTCCCCCACATCACAACTACTAATAAAATGTATTAACCTCTAAACCGTCATCCTCCTACAATGCAATCTACCTTTTTTAACTATTAGCCCATAATCTGCCAACCCCCACATCGCAAAGTACCTAATAAATGTATAAACCCCTAAACTGCCACCCCCCCACAACGCAAACTATGCTAATCTTAATATTAATGCCAGCAGCAATATCGGGGGCTTGCAGATTAGGGGTTAATAGTGTAGATTACTTAGTGATGTGGGGTGCTGGCTGTTTAGGGGTTAATAGTGTAGAGAGGTATAATGTGATGTGGGTGCTGGCGGTTTAGGGTTATAATAGTGAAGTAGGGACTTGCGGTGGACTATGTGGCAGTTTAGGGGTTTGATAGTAGGTGTTTTATGGTGATATGGGTGTTTTTTTCCCACTTTTTTTCTCCATTTTCTTCTATAAGGGGCTGACAATTTAGAGGTTAAAAGTCTAGATTATTTTGCAATGTGGGGGGCTTGCAGTTTAGGAGTTAATAGTGTAGATTACTTTGTGGTGTGGGTGGCTGGGGGTTTAGGGGTTAAAAGTGTAGAGAGGTAGTTTATGATGTGGGGTGGTGGTTTAGGAGTTAATAGTGTAGTTTAGTACAACTGTTTCCTCTGGACATACTATTTAAGTGACCTTTCAGTTTGAGAGGTAAATGCGATTGCGTTTGCGCAATCGCATTTACTTTCAACTTGTAATACGAGCACACATTACCGTTCATTGCTAACCATAAAAAATATGGGGAGCATGAATTACTGCGAGTTTGTGCACCCAAATTTGTGGTAACTTTAACAGCGTGCCACTTGTAATATGGATTTAAGCATTAAGAACAATTTGACCTCCCAATTGCGTTTACACTCCTCACGCTAACAATAGCTCTCCACTCGTAATCTAGTCCAATGTGTATAACCAATAAAGCTTTTTTTCTTTGCATTAAACCCATTCACATTTAAAGGGACACTGAACCCAAATTTTTTATTTTGTTATTCAGATAGGGCATGCAATTTTAAGCAACTTTCTAGTTTACTCAAATTTTCTTCATTCTCTTGGTATCTTTATTTGAAAAGCAAGAATGTAAATTTAGATGCCGGCCCATTTTTGGTGAACAACCTGGGTTGTCCTTGCTTATTGGACAGCAACAATACACAAGTGCTGTCCATGGTTCTGAACCAACAATGTGCTGGCTCCTTAGCTTAGATGCCTTCTTTTTCAAATAAAGATAGCATGAGAACAAAGAAAAATTGATAACAGAAGTAAATTAGAAAGTTGTTTAAAATTGAATGCTCTATCTGAATCATGAAAGAAGAAATTTGGGTTCAGTGTCACTTTAAGCCTTGTGTAATCTTTGTGATTTTAAATCAATTCTTAACTAAACAAAATTGGATTTCATTGTTGGGGATTTGTTAAACCTTAGCTTTCATAATATAGTAATGTCAGCTGCAGAAAGGGGATTCTCATGGATAAAACCTTATATAAAGAGATTGTATATAAATGTCATATATATATATATATATATATATATATATATATATATATTAACAACAATAACAAAGAAGAAAAATGGCATAAAATAATGACATTTGAAAAGACTGGGAATACAGCACTCTTTTAGAAAAAACAGAACACTTGTAGAAATTTACTAATGAAAAGTGGTTTATTGTGCAGCCCGCAGGTCCGGACCAGGCCGTCCCAAATGTAGACATGCATAAGTGGGGGCACAAGTTGCCCCCATTGCCGTCCCCCTATTCTGTTTATACAGTTTATTGTCAAACGAGAAAATATTGTTTTCAAGAACAAAAGTTAACAATTTAACAACAAATTCTGTATGTTGAGAATATGATGGTCCTCTAGTATCCAGGAAGTATTTTGCTGCCCTTATTCCTACTGAGTGTGGAATAGAGGAATAGAGACCCTCCACATCCAAGGATACTAGAATGGCACCACTTGGTATTGTAATACCATCTATTTTCCTTAGGAGGTCAGGTGTATCAATCACATAGGAGGGCATAGTTTCCAAGAAAGGTTTGAGAAAACAATCCACGTAATTACCCAAATTCTTAGTAAGGCTACCTATCCCTGAGATGATAGGACAGCCCGGAGGATTTGTAAGGTTCTTATGAATTTTGGGTAAGCAGTAAAACACCAGCATCACTGGAAAATCATTCAATAGATATTTAAATTCAGATAGAGTAATAGTGCCCCTGGATTTTGCATCGTTTAGAAATTTAAACAACTCAATTTTCAGGGAGGGGATGGGGTTCTCCGTGAGGCGCAAATATTGATTTTTATCCAATAATTGTCTTTTCACTTCCAAGACATAACATTTGGCATCCCAGAGAACCACATTTCCGCCCTTATCGGCAGATTTTATCACCATGTCTTCTGCAAACATAAATTCATTAAGAGCTTTCCTTTCTGCTTTTGACAAATTGTCCTTAGCAATCCCTGTGATTAACAAATTCTCACGGAGCACCCCATCCCCTCCCTGAAAATTGAGTTGTTTAAATTTCTAAACGATGCAAAATCCAGGGGCACTATTACTCTATCTGAATTTAAATATCTATTGAATGATTTTCCAGTGATGCTGGTGTTTTACTGCTTACCCAAAATTCATAAGAACCTTACAAATCCTCCGGGCCGTCCTATCATCTCAGGGATAGGTAGCCTTACTGAGAATTTGGGTAATTACGTGGATTGTTTACTCAAACCTTTCTTGGAAACTATGCCCTCCTATGTGATTGATACACCTGACCTCCTAAGGAAAATAGATGGTATTACAATACCAAGTTGTGCCATTCTAGTATCCTTGGATGTGGAGGGTCTCTATTCCTCTATTCCACACTCAGTAGGAATAAGGGCAGCAAAATACTTCCTGGATACTAGAGGACCATCATATTCTCAACATACAGAATTTGTTGTTAAATTGTTAACTTTTGTTCTTGAAAACAATATTTTCTCGTTTGACAATAAACTGTATAAACAGAATAGGGGGACGGCAATGGGGACAACTTGTGCCCCCACTTATGCATGTCTACATTTGGGATGGCCTGGTCCGGACCTGCGGGCTGCACAATAAACCACTTTTCATTAGTAAATTTCTACAAGTGTTCTGTTTTTTCTAAAAGAGTGCTGTATTCCCAGTCTTTTCAAATGTCATTATTTTATGCCATTTTTCTTCTTTGTTATTGTTGTTAATAGCGATTTAATGGGTCTGCACCAAAATTATTTATTGTAATAATCTAAAGGAAACTGTTTTCCTGTTGAGGAAGTGTTTGAGTATTCTCGTCACTTCAACACTTGGTTTGTTTGCATTTTTTCCATCCACCCACCACTAATTTAAAACATATATATATATATATATCCCTTAATAACCATGATATCTTTTATGTCTATATACACTTGAGCATTGCTTGCACAAGAGATAAAATGGGTCATAATCCCAATATGTTTAACTCCAAAGCTAATTTATTGAGTGGGAATCCCTTTACTCACTTATCTGCATGAGGTCACTAAAACATTTCTTTTTTTTAGTATTGACATCTTTATAATAAAAAGTCTCTAGACTTGTGTAGCCAAGAAATTTTTGTTTTGGGAGAAATTTTTGCAATGAATATTCAGGGAAATTAGTTTCCCTGTATATTCGTTGGCTGCACTTTTTTGGTATTAAAATAAAAAACAAATACTGAATTATTGTTAAATATTTACATTTGTTTTCGTTAAAACTAATGTAAATATTCAAAACTACAGGTGAAATAAGGAAAGGAAACCAATGAATACTGACGAAAAAAAAGGATGCAAATGAATGAATACAGATGAGTTTTCTTTAACCCCTTAATGACCGCAGCACTTTTCCATTTTCTGTCCGTTTGGGACCAAGGCTATTTTTATATTTTTGCGGTGTTTGTGTTTAGCTGTAATTTTCCTCTTACTTATTTACTGTACCCACACATATTATATACCGTTTTTCTTGCCATTAAATGGACTTTCTAAAGATACCATTATTTTTATCATATCTTATAATTTACTCTAATATTTTTTATAAAATATGAGGAAAAATGGAAAAAAACACACTTTTTCTAACTTTGACCCCCAAAATCTGTTACACATCTACAACCACCAAAAAAATCCCATGCTAAATAGTTTCTAAATTTTGTTCTGAGTTTAGAAATACCCAATGTTTACATGTTCTTTGCTTTTTTTGCAAGTTATAGGTCCATAAATACAAGTAGCACTTTGCTATTTCCAAACCACTTTTTTTCAAAATGAGTGCTAGTTACATTGGGACACTGATATCTTTCAGGAATCCCTGAATATCCCTTGACATGTATATATTTTTTTTTAGAAGACATCCCAAAGTATTGATCTTGGCCCATTTTGGTATATTTCATGCCACCATTTCACCGCCAAATGCGATCAAATAAAAAAAATTGTTCACTTTTTCACAAATTTTTTCACAAACTTTAGGTTTCTCACTGAAATCATTTACAAACAGCTTGTGCAATTATAGCATAAATGTTTGTAAATTCTTCTCTGGGATCCCCTTTGTTCATAAATAGCAGACATATATGGCTTTGGCGTTGCTTTTTGGCAATTAGAAGGCTGCTAAATGCCACTGCGCACCACACGTGTTTTATGCCCAGCAGTGAAGGGGTTAATTAGGGAGCATGTAGGGAGCTTGTATGGTTAATTTTAGCTTTAGTGTAGTGTAGTAGACAACCCCAAGTATTGATCTAGGCCCATTTTGGTATATTTCATGCCACCATTTCACCACCATATGCGATCAAATTTAAAAAAACGTTACATTTTTCACAATTTTAGGTTTCTCACTGAAATTATTTACAAACAGCTTGTGCAATTATGGCACAAATGGTTGTAAATGCTTCTCTGGGATCCCCTTTGTTCAGAAATAGCAGACATATATGACTTTGGCGTTGCTTTCTGGTAATTAGAAGGCCGCTAAATGCTGCTGCGCATCACACGTGTATTATGGCTAGCAGTGAAGGGGTTAATTAGGTAGTTTGTAGGGAGCTTGCAGGGTTAATTTTAGCTTTAGTGTAGAGATCAGCCTCCCATCTGACACATCCCACACCCTGATCCCTCCCAAACAGCTCCCTTCCCTCCCCCACCCCACAATTGTCCCCGCCATCTTAAGTACTGGCAGAAAGTCTGCCAGTACTAAAATAAAAGGTTTTTTTAATTTGTTCTTTTTTTTTAAGCATATTTACATATGCTGCTTTGTAGAATCCCCCCTTAGCCCCCAAACTCCCTGATCCACCCTCAAAACAGCTCTCTTACCCTCCCCCTCTGCATTATTGGGGGCCATCTTGGGTACTGGCAGCTGTCTGCCAGTACCCAGTTTCAAGAAAAAAACGTTTTTTTTAAAATAAAAAAGAAATTCTGTAGTGTAGCTTCCCCCCCCCACAGACAAACCCCAACACCTTAATTGATTTATAAAAAAAAACTTTTATTCCCTGTTTTTTGCATTTTTTTTGTTTAACTTTTTTCTGTAGTGTAGCGGTTCCCACCCGCTCTCTCCCCGTGCACGCGCCCGCCCCTGCCCTTCCGTGCACGCGCGCGCGTCAGTGCGCGCCCCCGATCATCCACGCCCACGATCCCGCCCCCCCTGCACGTCACCAAGGCCATTGATGGCCACCACCCGCCTCCCACCAGCCTCCCACCCACCAACGCGGTAAGCCAACAATCTCCGGTGCAGAGAGGGCCACAGAGTGGCTCTCTGCACCGGATGGCTTAAAAAGGTTATTGCAGGATGCCTCGATATCGAGGCATCACTGCAATAACCGGAAAGCAGCTGGAAGCGAGCAGGATCGCTTCCAGCTGCTTTCCAGACCGAGGACGTGCAGGGTACGTCCTTTGGTCGTTAAGGGTATTTTTTTAGAGGACGTACCCTGCACGTCCTCGGTCGTTAAGGGGTTAATTTCCATTGGTACATTCTTTAGGATATTTGTTTTGTCAATATAAAACCATAACCTTTTTTCATTACGAATGTTTATTCATAACAAAACAAATGCAAATCTCTAATAGTCACTATGATATAAGTATCTAAATATCTGACATTTGCTCTACAATGTAATTGTATTTATCTGCTATATATCTCTTGAGTATTTGATAGTCTTCTTTAGAATATATGAAGTAAATATCATAAATGCTTGTCATGCAAATTTACAATTTATATTAAAAAACGACACTGTCTAAATGCTAAGGATGTGCAAATATTCAGACTGGCATTTAGCTGATTTCAGCACCAAATGATTTAGAAAAAAAGTACTACCCACAAATATCTGGATTTGTACAGATACTTATGTTACACATTTACTTTAAGAATTCCAGTGCTGAGATGAGGTGATTGCTGCAAACAATTGACATTTTCGGCATTAATTTCACTAACGAATGCCGAATATTTGAGCATCCCTAGTAAATGCAGGCATTAAACTAGGGTTGCACCGATACCGATACTAGTATCGGTATCGGTACCGATACCAAGTACTTACATGAGTACTTGTACTCGTGCAAATGCACCGATACTTAAACCGATACATCCACTTACTACCCATATGCTATCTTGTGGTGTTTTTTCAAACTGCATATTCCCATTTCATTTAAAGCTGTAGTGGAGACTAAACTAAAAATTGTTTACTACAGTTCTGCCAATACAAATTGCTCTTATTTGTATTATTGTAGGAGAGATCACTGTACTGCGTTCAGACAAACCCATGAAGTACTGGGCAGTTAATAAACTGAGATTTCCAGCTCTGGCTAAAATGGCCCAAAAATATCTTTCGGCCCCATGCAGTAGTGTGGAAAGTTGAACCTCCTTACTGATAGCAAAAACAGACTTATAGCTGAACATGCAGAGATGCTTCTGTTCTGTTCCTTAAAAAGAACTTGCCACTAACTTTTGAAAAATTATTCTAATTTCTAGATTGCCTTTTATACTGCTAGTTCTCATCTTGCACAATTATGTTCAAAACATACTGTACTCTGAGGAACATCTTAGCTTATATAATTGCAGGAAGAGTACTCATAGGAAAAAATAAATTAATCCCAATGAACACTCATCCTGCAATTATAGGACTAGATTTAGATTACATTTGATTGGCAAGCTTTACCAATGCTCTGTTCACATTTCCAACTCCATAGCCTTTAATGTGTAATGAGAGCATTGGTAAAGCTTACCAGTCAAATGTAATCTAGCCCATAGTGTTGTTTACCATGATTAAACATTATTCTGTTCTATTTTTTACTGTATGGCACTTTTGGTTGGTTGCAATTTTATATTTGTTATTTATTGTTGTTGTTAATATATTTTATTGTAATATTTTTATTTCTAAACATGTTCTGTGAACTTTGTGACAAATAGAAACCTGTTTTATTATTTCATAATGTCTTTTGAGATACAGTCCTTCATAATTATAAAGGAGGAATCTTAAATAATTAGTCTGTATTGTGCTTGGTAAACTGTCACATGACATTAAAAAAAAGTATCGGTAATTGGTATCGGCGAGTATTTGAAAACAAGTATCGGTACTTGTACTCGGTCTTAAAAAAATGGTATCGGTGCAACCCTACATTAAACACCTAGTTACATTTATTTATTTATTTATAAAATATTTTACCAGGAAGGATACATTGAGATTTATCTCGTTTTCAAGTATGTCCTGGGTCCACAAAACATTGCATTGATACAATAGGGTACAATAAAATTCAAAAACAATAATAATACACAATAGATGCAAAAATTTTACATAGAACAGGTAAGAAATATATAATCAACCATGACAGTTGCATTCTGATTTGAGATACTGTATGGAGAGAGGGATCTCTTAAAGGATATTAGGCTTGGGGAAGGTTTGAAAGTGTGCGGGAGGTCATTCCATAAATGTGGCGCTCGGTAGGAAAAGGAGGATCGAGCTGCTTTCTTTTTTTATTGAGGCAAACTAAATAATGTGCTGGTACTGGATCGGAGGTTATAGGAGGTAGGAATAGCCGGGGAGAGCATTCTGCTCAGGTAGGGTGGGAGCTTTCCAGGAAGGCTCTTAAACACAAGGCAGGAAAGATGGAGGGTGCGTCTGGATTCCAGCGTGCAAGAATTGGGCCATAATAAAATGCTCAAACACATAAGAACATTTTATTTTATTTTACTTTTATGTCCCTTTAAAGGGAAAGTAAATGTTTAACTTTGTAATTTGCATTACATTTACTTACCACAGTACATCCTTTTAATCATCGCCTCATTGCACACTTCTTTTTTCCTAAAGCTATAATTTTAAATAACTGTTGTAACTGTGTGCACTAGACCTGTGCAGCACTGAAAAAATTCATTTTATACAAATTATTTGGAATGAATATTCTGAAAAATTAGTTTTCTGCACTAGTCGATATTTGTTTTGTTTCAAATGAAACAAATACTGAATATTTGGTAACATTTACATTTGTTTTCGATTAAATACATGTAAATGTTCCTTTACTGCAGGTGAAAAAGTCTCACCTGTAGTTTCTATACTTACCTATAGTGCACTGAGGGAGCTGCACTAATCCCAACCCTTCTTCACAGAGCCCAGGGCCACAGACACTAATAGTGAGGTTAGCGCTGTGGATCCAAGAGACGGTAATAAAGGACCTTCTACTTTAGAGTAGCCTCTGGAATTCGCCATGCTAAGCCTCCATTTAGCACAGCCCTGGGATCTGTAAAGAAGAGTAAGAATTAGTGTGGCTCCCCAGGGTATTATAAGTAAGTATTTTACCTTTTAAAGCTAATTTGAAAAATGTAAGGTTCTACATTTTGGAAGTAAAGATAGACAGACAACCTATTATTTAAATTGGACTAGACTTAGCCAAACAGAGGAGGAAAGGGATTTGGGAGTAGTAATAGATAAGAAGCTAAAGATGGGTGCACAATGTAGTGCAGCTGCTTCTAAGGCTAATAAGATACTAGCATGTATTAAAAGGGGCATTGATGCAAGGGAGGAGAGCATAATTATGTCACTATATAAAACCCTGGTAAGACCTCACCTTGAGTGTGGAGTGCAGTTCTGGGGAGGACCAATTAAAAAAATAGACATTACAGAGTTAGAACTAATAAAACTAACAAATAATAAACTATGATGAGAGATTAGCCAAACTAGTTCTGTTTTCTCTAGAAAAAAGGTGTTTGAGAGGTGACATGATTACTATATATATATATATATATATATATATATATATATATATATATATATATATATATATATATATTCAATGCCCATATGCAGAAGGTAAAGCTCTGTTTATTCCAAGGAAATTGTTTGTGACTTGAGGTCACAATTTAAGGCTGGAAGATTTAATCTCCAGCAACATAAACGTTTATTCACTGTAAGAGCAATCACATTGTGAAACTCATTGCCTATAGGGGTATTGAATACCAATACCTTAGATAAATTTAAAATGGCTAAGATACATTTCTGGCTAGAAAGGATTCAGGGATATTGCTTGTGTTACATGGATTACCTTTTTAATAGAATTATTTAAGCTCATTTGGAGGGTTTTTTTTTAAAATCAAGTAGACTTCTGTTTTCTTTAAACCTCATCTGCTATGTTACTATGTTAAAAGAAACAAATTTCATTTGTGCAGTCATTTGGATATTAATTTTTTATTATGAGTATTCATTTGTAACAAAACAAATGCACATGTGTGCACCTCTTGGTATTTATTCTTATAATTGTACCCCCCCCCCCCCTATATTGTTTACCAAATTATTGTGAACACAACCCATCACTATGCAATGTGCTTACGCGTACCTAGCTTTATAATCTCAATGATGGAAAGGAACTGGACCGTGCACTGCCTGTCAATAACAAGTATCAGAAAAAAATCATTAGGTTGAGGGTATGTATATATTATTATTTTATGTTAGGTTTTGTCTGCCTAAAACCTTCTATAAAGTGTTGCTACCAATAAGAAGATGCACTCATTTTAATGTACTGGTGGTGACTCCCAATGAAAGTAATCATTGTCACTATAACCTCTGGGATGCTGTTTGAGCTGCTTAAAATGAAAACCTAAAAATTTTCTTTCATGAATCTGACAGAGCATGCAATTTTAAGCAACTTTACAATTGGGTTATTTCATTTGCTTAATTCTCTTAGTATCCTTTGTAGAAAAGCAAACCTAGATAAGCTCAGGAGCAACAATGCACTACTGGGAGCTAGCTGCTGATTGGTGGCTGCACTTATATACCTCTTAGCTCACATGGTGTTTTTAGCTAGCTCTAAGTAGTACATTGCTGCTCCTTCAACAAAGGATGCATGTCCCTTTAACTTTTAGTTTCTAAAGTAGGATGACTATCAATAGGTCTGTCACTATGCTGTGCTGCTATCTATAACAACTTGTATTGACTCTAGGTCATGGTTTAGATTTGTAAAAATGTAAAAATAAAAAATACAATACATTACTTTTAGGGTATATGTCTTAACCTACTTCTTTTCAAATGGACCTCACTTCAGTCAAACCTTGAAACTTGAAAAAAAAAAAAAAACATTTTAAAAGGAAAACATTATTTATGTTAATGCTATTCTAATCATATGGGTCTAAACCTCTAAATCCTTTGAGAAAGTAATACTTGGAATCATACAGCCGAATTGGAGAAATTACCTTTCTCTTGGTTATTTGACAGTTGAGAACAATGCAACACAGTTAGAGAGATCCAGCCAGGACAAATTGGAAACAGGTACATCAGTAAAAAAAAGAAAAAAATGTTTCTGACTTGTGAATGAATAAAATATTTCCCTTTTCAAATTACTTGCTGACCTGTTTGATCATTTTGGAGAGATTGCAATTATTTTGTGGAATTTGCTACAGGGCTTGTGATCCAAAAGTGTGTTTCTGCAACATATTATGAGGAACATTAACAGCCAATACAAATAACCCAGTATGCTAATATAATTAATGTACAATCCCTCGGCCAATCAGTTTTCTAGGAAACATCTATTCTCAGCCATTGCACAAAACACAAGGTCAACATTTTGCCCTTTAATAATTCTTGAAGTTTGGTTTCCCTTTATGAATACCTTTACATTTGTTTTCTATTATAGTACTGGCGTGATTAAATTGCAGTGATTATGCAAAAAAAATGGTGTATTTATATGTATAAGTTACTTTTTCCCCACAAGAGACTTGTAATGTAAATTAAATGATTTATCTTTACTGTGTATGTCACAGAATCCTGATTAAGGTACGTTGATAGAATGTATTTGTGTGTACACCAGACATTCTATTATTATTATCAGGTATTTGTAGAGCGCCAATAGGTTCTGCAGCGCTATGAACATAGGTGGTATATAAAAAAAAATATTACAGGGATCAAATGGGTAGAGGTCCCTGCCGAAAGTTGCACTGTTGCAGTCTGCTCTTATGAAGGTGAACTACAAACAGCTGGGCTCATAGGCTTACATGTTATGGGGTTTTAGGGGACAGCAGTGGAGATAGGAAGGTTAGTGTAGGTTGTAAGCGTCCCTGAATAGTAGAGTCTTCAGGAAGCACTTGCAGCTTTTAAAACTAGGGGAGATTCTAGTCCTCAAGAACAATTAAAGGGACAGTACACTATAAATTGTTTTTCCCTTAATGTGTTTCCAATTACTTTTTTACCAGCTGCAGAGTATAAAATGCATGAAATTTGCTTTTTTAAGGTTCATTTGTGTATATGAATTAGCTGATTTTGTGTTTTGAAGCCACAACCTAATAAAATGGGCTGAGCTTGTAGGTATAATCAGATCTCATTACTTTATCACATTGTGCAAATATACCTGCGTCTTTATCTTATATCTGTCCATAAACCAATCACCAATACTTGGAGAGAACAATAGAAAATTAACATTGCATTACCTTATCACCTTATCTCTTCTATAATAAGTGTAATTTCTTCTACTGGCTGTGATAACACAGCTTGGCCGTGAGGACAAAAACTTTCAGGATGGGTGGGGATACCACAGGCAAAATAAACTATTTCAAATGCCAATATAAGGGTAATGAAAATACTTGTAAACAATTTAATACACTCCAGCAGGTAAAGTGGATCATTGGGAACAAATTAAAGGGGAGACTTTTTTTGAGTAAACTGTCCCTTTAACAGGACAGATTTTCATGATTTCTTAACTAGAGCACATGTGAAGCAATTAGCTGATCAGTAACCATGATTACTAACCTACTCTTAGGAGCTTAACTAACAACTTGAGGATGTGGTATGGAGTACGATGTGATTTTTTTCTACAAAATATTATTTTCATGAAAATGTTTAATTGAAACTCAGAATTTTTCTTTCATGATTCAGAAAGAGCATACAATTAAAAAAACAAAACAAAATAGTGTCAAATGTATTTTTTATCATATGTACTTTTTTCTTTTGACATCCTTTGTTTAAAAACAGTAGGTAGATAGGCTCAGGAGCATTCACAAGTCTTGTGCAGTATCTGGCAGTAATTTTTACAAGAATTATTTTAACAATGCTATAAATTTACAAGAACACTAAATGGGAGCAGTGTTTGCTGCCATGTATTACCCTGGCATATGCACTCTACGTACCTAGGTATGGTCTTTAACAAATAATAGCATGAGAGCTAAGCACATTTTATAATAGAAGTCATGATAAGATAAAGGATAACAAATCCCAACAATCAGAGGGTGCACAACACAATAATAACAATAAACAAACCACCTCCATAATGGGAATAGGGAGAGGGGTAAAGGGGGGGGGGGGGAGGAAAAGAGGGATAATAAGTGATAAAGTTACAAATAAAAAAAATAATAATTCAGATGAACAGGATGACAAAGGCAGCACTCCCAATACCCAACCGGTCAGCATTCTGAACAAACAAAACAGAGACAACTCGTGTAATAAAGGCATACTAGAAAGATCCACTTACGGCGGGCACACACGGTGCACAAAGAGCAGGCAGAGACTTCCTAGCCACTCGGGGGCTCACCTCCTGAAGTGCCAACACTGTTCTACAACCAAGAGCAGGGCAGAAACTTCACAGGAGAGGTACAGTATCAGACCGAGCTGTACAGATCCTCTCAAAGATGGAACAACAGGCTTCACGCTTAATTATATTCCATTAGAAATAAGTTTTTGTGCTTCATGAATTCACTAAATAGGGACAGTCTAGTCAAAATTAACTTTCATGATTCAGATAGGGCATGCGATTTTAAACAACTTTCCAATTTACTTTTATCATCAAATTTACTTCGTTCCCTTGGGGTATTTTTGAAAAGCTAAACCTAGGTAGGCTCAAACTGATTTCTAAACCATTTAAAACCGCCTCTTAGCTCAGAGCATTTTGAAAGTTTTTCACAGTTAGATAGTACTAGTTCATGTGTGTTCGTGCTCACTTCCGCAGAGTTATTTAGGAGTCTGTACTGATTGGCTACACTGCATGTCTGTCAAAAGCACTTAGATAAGGGGCAGACTGCAGAGGCTTAGATACAAGGTAATCACAGAGGTAAAACATATATTAATATAACTGTGTTGGTTATGCAAAACCGGGGAATGGGTAATAAAGGGATTATCTATCTTTTTAAATAATAACAATTCTGGTGTAAACTGTCCCTTTAATATGGTTTTGCCCAAGTTGCTGTTATTTCAGTTGGTGTCTATCTCCAGCCTTTCAGGGTCAGAAACATAATAGCGACTCAGAAGTCTCGACCTGTTGTTTGTGCACCGTGGGGTCCATCCGATAAAAATCGTCGCCCGCAAAAGCCGGCGACGCCAATATTTGCGCGGGTTTGGTATCACATATACGGCGTAACCTAGAAGTTACGCGCGTATATTTCTGCCGTCGCCCGTAGTTTTTTGGGCTATAGGCAGGTATACCAAACCCGCGCAGTTTGGTATCCAATATGCAGCGTAAGGACTTACGTGGCGAAAATGGAGAAAACTTACTCCATTTTCACCTCGCCACAAAAAGCAGCCGTAAGAAGCCTTACGCTGACTATTGGAGCCCCGTAACTTCCTAAACTGGCTGCTAAAATAAACCTAACACCTAACGCATGCGCAATGTCTATCTCCCTGTCAACCGCGATCTTCTAAAATAAACCTAACACCTAACGCATGCGCAATGTCTATCTCCCTGTCAACCGCGATCTGCTAAAATAAACCTAACACCTAACGCATGCGCAATGTCTATCTACCTGTCAACCGTGATCCCCCCCCCCAAAATCCCTAATAAAGTTATTAACCCCTAAACCGCCGCTCCCGGACCCCGCCGCCATCTACATAAACTAAACCCCTACTGTGAGCCCCTAAAACCGCCGCCATCTACCTTATCTATCCCCTAATTAGAACCCCTTACACCGCTGTCATCTACCTTATCTATCCCCTAATCTGACCCCTTACACCGCCGCCACCTATATAAAAATTATTAACCCCTAATCTAATCCCCCTATACCGCCGACAGCTATATTAATATTATTAACCCCTAATGTAAGCCACTTACACCGCCGCCATCTCTATTAAAATGATTAATCCCTTATTTAATCTACCTACCCCGCCGCCAACTATATTATCTATATTAACCCTAAGTATATTATAGTTAATATAGGTATTACATTATATATATTAACTATATTAACCCTAATTATATTAGGGTTAATATAGTTAATATAGTTACTATAGTATTTATATTAACTATATTAACTCTATCTAACCCTAACTAAATTTATATTAAATTAATCTAATTCATTTATAAACTAAAATATTCCTATTTAAATCTAAATACTTACCTATAAAATAAACCCTAAGATAGCTACAATATAATTAATAATTACATTGTAGCTATGTTAGGGTTAATATTTATTTTACAGGTAAATTGTTAATTATTTTAACTAGGTATAATAGCTATTAAATAGTTATTAACTATTTAATATCTACCTAGTTAAAATAATTACCCAATTACCTGTAAAATAAATCCTAACCTAAGTTACAAATACACCTACACTATCAATAAATTAAATAAACTACAAACATCTATCTAAAAATACAATTAAATTAACTAAACTAAATTACAAAAAATAAAAAAAAGATTACAAGATTTTTAAGCTAATTACACCTATTCTAAGCCCCCTAATAAAATAATAAACCCCCAAAATAAAAAAAATTCCCTGCCCTATTCTAAATTAAACAAATTTCAAAGCTCTTTACCTTACCAGCCCTTAAAAGGGCCTTTTGTGGGGCATGCCCCAAAGAATTCAGCTCTTTTGCATACAAATACAATACCCCCCCCCATTACAACCCACCACCCACATACCCCTATTCTAAAACCACCCAAACCACCCTTAAAAAAGCCTAACACTACCCCCCTGAAGATCTCCCTACCTTGTCTTCACCACACCGGGCCGAACTCCTGATCCGATCCGGGCGATGTCTTCCTCCAAGCGGCAAAGAAGAATTCTTCCTCCGGCGATGTCTCCTCCAAGCGGCAAAGAAGAATTCTTCCTCCGGCGACGTCTTCCTCCAAGCGGCAGCAAAGTCTTCATTCTTCCGGCGGCATCTTCAATCTTCTTTCTTCGCTCCGCCGCCGCGGAGCATCCATCCCGGCCGACTGCTGAACTACGAATGAGGTACCTTTAAATTACGTCATCCAAGATGGCGTCCGCCGAATTCCGATTGGCTGATAGGATTCTATCAGCCAATCGGAATTAAGTTAGAAAAATCTGATTGGCTAATTGAATCAGCAAATCAGATTCAAGTTCAATCCGATTGGCTGATCCGAACAGCCAATCAGATTGAGCTCGCATTCTATTGGCTGATCGGAACAGCCAATAGAATGCGAGCTCAATCTGATTGGCTGATTGGATCAGCCAATCGGATTGAACTTGAATCTGATTGGCTGATTCAATCAGCCAATCAGATTTTTCTAACTTAATTCCGATTGGCTGATAGAATCTTATCAGCCAATCGGAATTCGGCGGACGCCATCTTGGATGACGTCATTTAGAGGTACCTCATTCGTAGTTCAGCAGTCGGCCGGGATGGATGCTCCGCGGCGGCGGAGCGAAGAAAGAAGATTGAAGATGCCGCCGGAAGAATGAAGACTTTGCTGCCGCTTGGAGGAAGACGTCGCCGGAGGAAGAATTCTTCTTTGCCGCTTGGAGGAAGACATCGCCGGAGGAAGAATTCTTCTTTGCCGCTTGGAGGAAGACATCGCCCGGATCAGATCAGGAGTTCGGCCCGGTGTGGTGAAGACAAGGTAGGGAGATCTTCAGGGGGGTAGTGTTAGGCTTTTTTAAGGGGGGTTTGGGTGGTTTTTGAATAGGGGTATGTGGGTGGTGGGTTGTAATGGGGGGGGGTATTGTATTTGTATGCAAAAGAGCTGAATTCTTTGAGGCATGCCCCACAAAAGGCCCTTTTAAGGGCTGGTAAGGTAAAGAGCTTTGAAATTTGTTTAATTTAGAATAGGGCAGGGAATTTTTTTTATTTTGGGGGTTTATTATTTTATTAGCGGGCTTAGAATAGGTGTAATTAGCTTAAAAATCTTGTAATCTTTTTTTTATTTTTTGTAATTTAGTGTTTGTTTGTTTTTGTAATTTAGTTTAGTTAATTTAATTGTATTTTTAGATAGATGTTTGTAGTTTATTTAATTTATTGATAGTGTAGGTGTATTTGTAACTTAGGTTAGGATTTATTTTACAGGTAATTGGGTAATTATTTTAACTAGGTAGATATTAAATAGTTAATAACTATTTAATAGCTATTATACCTAGTTAAAATAATTAACAATTTACCTGTAAAATAAATATTAACCCTAACATAGCTACAATGTAATTATTAATTATATTGTAGCTATCTTAGGGTTTATTTTATAGGTAAGTATTTAGATTTAAATAGGAATATTTTAGTTTATAAATGATTTAGATTAATTTAATATAAATTTAGTTAGGGTTAGATAGAGTTAATATAGTTAATATAAATACTATAGTAAATATATTAACTATATTAATCCTAATATAATTAGGGTTAATATAGTTAATATATATAATGTAATACCTATATTAACTATAATA